>NC_083325.1:67105831-67415041 GCF_963455315.2 Globicephala melas
TGTTTTTTCTTGACAGCAGAGCTATTTTGTGTTTGTTGACTCAGGCATTTGTTGGAAAGACAGGGATTCTGGTTGATCTATGTTCATACTCCCAACTCCCCTGGCCCCTTTGTCTAGCCACCTTGGGTTGGTACTCTGCCATCTTCATTCAGATTTGCTCTGTGCTTTACAAGGTGCACATCAGTTTCAAAGACATCTTTCGTCTTCACAGCAACCCTATGTGCTATCCCCATTTTATGGATGAGGTCATTGAGGTTCACAGAGGTAAAATATCCAGAATTATGCTTCTATTGAAAGATGCAACTGGTACAGAGACCAAGACTTTTGACCCCAAGTTAAGTGTTCTTTCTAACATCAAAGCTGTCTCTCGGCTCCCTGTTTTTCCATGTTATCTTTGCAGTCCAGATTTTGCATTCCCCCCCAGCGCACACTGTCTTTCACCTTAGCCCTGTTGCTCCTTTCTTTAAGACTCTTGGGCCCAACTAATTGTCTTAAAACCACCATAAGTAGGTAGCAGGGCAGGGGCACTGGATTGCAAAAGATCGCCCCGTGTGGCTCATCCTCCTTGTAACTTCAGAAATTTTGCTTCTAGCTGGCAGCTTACCCAAACCAATGCCCTAGTGCTTGATGGATACTTTGAGTGAGTGCTTAGTGAGAAGGAGAAAATGAGAAGGCAGACCAGGGAGACACTGTGCTCCTTAACTAAATAGGAAAAAGTTTCTAAGATTTCTTCCTTGACCAATTTTATTCCATGCAAAGAGAAATGGAGAATGAGGAGCTAGGACAATGAAGTCTGTGATGGGGACTCACAGGCTCCAAAACTCCAGATCTACCTTTGCACAGGGTATAGTTGTTTTCCTCCTCCCTCATTGGATACTGAGTCTCCCCACAGAGACTCCAGTCTCAAGGTCAGACTGCCCGGCTTAAATCCTGGCTTTACTACTGACTTGCTGTTTGACTTTGAATAGGTCACTTAACCTCTCTGTGTTTCAGATTCCCCATGTGTAAGGTTGAGACAGTAATAATCTCAACTTCATAGTGCTGTTGTATTAAATAAATTAATATGTCCATGTCACATAGAAATGCTTCACACACAGTTAATATTTAATAAATATTAGGGGGCTTCCCTGGTGGCGCAGTGGTTGAGAATCTGCCTGCCGATGCAGGGGACACGGGTTCGTGCCCCGGTCCGGGAAGATCCCACATGCCGCAGAGCGGCTGGGCCCGTGAGCCATGGCCGCTGAGCCTGCGCGTCCAGAGCCTATGCTCCGCAACGGGAGAGGCCACAACAGTGAGAGGCCCACGTACCGCCAAAAAAAAAAAAAAGAAAGAAAAGAAAGATATATTAGGTAGTACTATTACATTAGCTAAGAATTGAAATTTAACATTTTTTTCTTTCAATATGTTCCTCTGGATATGGAAAGAAATGTGTGTATATATGTTAGCCAGGTTTCAAAACATACTTATGGTCATTAGTTCTCCTATAAGTGTTCTGCAGGATAGAAATTTAAAGTGTTTGATTTGGGGTGGTTTAAATATATTCATATAATACTTGAGTTGGAAGGGACATTTGTAAAATTTACCCTTTGTAGCATACAGTCCCATGAGTTTTGAAAAAAACATACACAGCTGTGAAACCACTACCACAATCAAGAAAAAAAATTCTGTCACCTCAAAAATTTCTGTCATGTCTCCTCTGTGCATTTGAATTTGTATGTATGCGTAAGCTTTTGACCCTCAGACAGAATTATATATTCTTAGAGGAAGAAGTCTATGGATGTAGAGATAGAGATAGAGATATAGGCATTTAGCAGAATGGAGACTCAACTCCCTTGACCCAGTCTTCGGCTATTGTACGATCACATGTCAATCGATAGAGAAATGCAAGAAGTATTGAGAAACTTGAGATTTAATCCAGCATTTTCCCAAGCTGTTTAAATTCAGTCACTCAGAAAAGAGAAATGCATCTCAATTTTTTCAGTTTTTTTCTACAAAGAGTGTCTAGATTAGTTTATAATTTTTCAAAGCAATTATATGATACATGTTTGTGAGTTTGTTTTAAGAAACTTGATCTCTGAATGGAACTAATTGAGACTTTACAAACAAGCTGAGGATGAGAGTCCAGAGATCATGAGCCTAGAAACTAAGGGACTATCTTCTTGCCCAATGTGGTCATTACTGAGATGTTCTAGGCCCCACTGGACATAGCTCAGAATAATCAAAGGGAGAACTTGATGAGTTCCTCACGGAATCTGTTGTTAGTAAGATTTCAATGTTATTGTACATCTCCTAAGATACTATTTTCAGTGTCTTTCCAAGCAACCAGAAGACTGCCTTAGAGAAACACCATAGGGAACTGGTATATTATAATTTACTATTCCATTGGACATCTTGATATCTTTCCAAAATCATGAACCTCAAACCATTTAATTATGTCCACAAAATGTTACAGTTCCCAGTTTCTCCAAATCTCTAGTTTATTAGTCCTATTATATTCGATACCTACCAACATTTCTACAATATTCCGAAGTTGCCATTTTTCCACCTACAGGAGCATCTCAAGATCACTTTTCTCTAATCCAGACACACAGAACCTTCTTAGACTTCGAGGGTTAATAAATCAGAGATAAACGTGACTTGTCCCCTTTGGTTTTTGCATATTCCTAATAGGTTTTTTTTTTTTTTTTTTTCTGTGTTGCGTCTTTGTTTCTGTGCGAGGGCTTTCTCTAGTTGTGGCAAGCGGGGGCCACTCTTCATCATGGTGTGCAGGCCTCTCACTATCGTGGCCTCTCTTATTGTGGAGCACAGGCTCCAGATGAGCAGGCTCAGTAGTTGTGGCTCATGGGCCTAGTTGCTCTGCAGCATGTGGGATCCTCCCAGACCAGGGCTCGAACCCGTGTCCCCTGCATTAGCAAGCAGATTCTCAACCACTGCACCACCAGGGAAGCCCCTAATAGTATTTTTTAACATTTCTCTGAATTCTATTTCTGGGAACCAATATCTGGTCTTTAGCCGTTCTGATCCATTAAGCTTCTTGATGATGTCTCTAGTTGGTAGAACAAAAGAACTTGTTTTATTGGCCTACAGTAAGCTACCAATGACAGAAGCAGCCAGTTTATCATCTTTTCTTTATTAACGGACATCAGAGTAATTGATGAGGACTTTTTTTTCAACCTCTGGTGTATTTTTTAAATGGATTGATTCTGGGGCATTTCAGTTCATTTACTGCCAACGTCTTAAGGAGTAGAATGTGACTGTAATCAATTTCCATTACCATTGTGTGGCTAATAGGGCTAAAAATAAGAACTGTTAATTTGCTGTGGCATGATTGATTATCCAAGAAGGATATGGAAATAACATCTTTTAATATGCCTGGAGAGCTACATTAGACCTTTAAATTTTTCTTCCTCAAAACATATCACTTCCTGTAGTTTTCTATCCACTAATAAAACAACTCAGGACTTATAACATCACTTTTCTCCAGACCTTAATTTCAAGTGATCTCCAGTTGCAGTTTTCATATTCAGTGTTCCCCTGCATACAAGCTCATGGCCAAAGCTTTCTTTTTAATAGATTCTCTCCATCCTGTGTCTCTTGAAATAATTCTTTGAAGCTGTGCTAGATTTGGAAGACCCAGAGCAGCTTCCTAGAGTCCTGACTCTGCTTGTATATGTTCTCTCTAGACCAGAAGTTGGCCATCTGGAGTATGGGGTTCATCACGGAGTCTCCAAGGTGGTATGGTAAAGACAGAAATTTGGAGACCATAAGGCCTCATGAGCAAAGTACTAGGCTGGGAATAAGGAGACATTGGGTCTAGTTCCAACTCTGTTCCATCATCTTAGCCAGCTCTTACTCTTTGGGGCTTCAGCTTCCTCCTCTGTAAAATGAATTTAATGCCTGTCCTGTCGCACAGCGTTGTTGGGATATGCCAGTGATACAACGTGTATAAATTTTTGCTTTGTAACTATAAAATTCTGTGTATTATTTTTATTACTTCTCATATTCTTTCCCTCTCTATTTTTCATCTTCTGTTTCTATGCCTTACAACTTTCCCATTTCCTTACTTTCCAGTAACTTTGGTTACCCTTTGCTCCTGCCTAATAGTTATTGAGCATCTACACATTTCTGGTCCTTTGGGATACGTTGAAGCATCTAATACTCACATTACCTCTGTGGAATACTTATTGCCATGATCTTTCACAGACAAGAGACTGATGTTCAGCTTAAGTTAACTTAGGTAAACAAGTGGTAGAGTCGTGATTTGAACTGAAGACTATCTGATTCTAGGGAACTGTTCCTCAGTAGAGTGTTTCTCAGATCTGAAGAGGTTGCTATTTCCTGGCCTGACCTAATTAAAAGATGTGTTGTACTCAAAGGCACAGCCAAAAGAACAGGAATTGGAGAAAGTCCCAAGTGGATAAATTGATGACTTTCTTCCTCTTTAGAAATCGATATTGCTTGTGGCCTTCAATCTGTTCAGGAAACTTTCATTATGGGAAAGAGTAGCTCTCAGTAGAATACCTTCGTCAATCTCCTCATGATTTCAAATCACTGTTATACAAGAGAATTTCTTACCACTTCATTAACCAGCCTCATTCATTTTTTATTCTACTATGGGCAGGAAACTCTAGGCCAGGGAAGGAGGTCCCAACGTGAGGACTCTTATGCCTGGGGATCTATGATAAGGAATCCCAAAATCTGTTCATAGATGAAAAGGTAAAATGCTATCTAGATGCTGTTTTTCAATGCTCAACATCACTAATCATTGGAGAGATGCAGATCAAAGCTGCAATGAGGTATCACCTAACACCAGTCAGAATAGCCATCATCAAAAAATCTAGAATCAATAAATGCTGGAGAGGGTGTGGAGAAGGGGGGACCCTTTTGCACTGTTAGTGGGAATGTGAATTGATACAGCCACTGTGGAGAACAGTGTGGAGATTCCTTAAAAAACTAAAAATGGAACTACCATACGACCCAGCAATCCCACTACTGGGCATATACCCTTAGAAAACCATAATTCAAAAAGAGTCATGTACCACAATGTTCAGTGCAGCTCTATTTACAATAGCCAGGACATGGAAGCAACCTAAGTGTCCATCAACGGATGAATGGATGAGGAAGATGGGGCACATATATACAATGGAATATTACTCAGCCATAAAAAGAAACGAAATTGAATTATTTGTAGTGAGGTGGATGGACCTAGAGTCTGTCATACACAGTGAAGTAAGTCAGAATGAGAAAAACAAATACCGTATGCTAACACATATATATGGAATCAAAAAAAAAAAAGGTTCTGAATAACCTAGGGGCAGGACAGGAATAAAGACGCAGACGTAGAGAATGGACTTGAGGACATGGAGTGGGGGAAGGGTAAGCTGGGACGAAGTGAGAGAGTGGCATGGACTTATATATACTACCAAATGTAAAATAGATAGCTAGTGGGAAGCAGCCACATAGCACAGGGAGATCAGTTCAGTGCTTTGTGACCACCTAGAGGGGAGAGATAGGGAGGATGGGAGGGAGACGCAAGAGGGAGAAGATATGGGGATATATGTATATGTATATCTGATTCACTTTGGTATAAAGCAGAAACTAAGACACCATTGTAAAGCAATTATACCCCAATAAAGATGTTAAAAAAAAAACATATAGAAGCAATAGTGAAGAACAAAATACAAATTCATTTAAGAGCATCACTAAATTCACAGGACAGTAGAAGCTGTCTTCATTAACCTCCACTTTTACCAACCCACTGTATTAACTGCTCCCTCTGTAAAGCATCGTGATTGATGCTAACAACAGCCTGAACACTCGAGGTCAACAGGCTATTCTCTAGCATACCTGCACCCTTCTGCTGCCATCAGTTAAGATGTTAGCTTCCCAAGAGTCCCTTGTTTTATTTGTTCGCAAAGATATTTATGGTAATTACAAAATTCAATTACAATGCAAGAACAGAGCCATTGTTTTTATGAAAATTCAGTTGAATGCTTTGGAAAGATTCAATAAAAGCAAGCCACTAAAAAAAGAAGTTGCTGCTGAATGATGCAGGGCCACTGAGAAAGGCTCTGCCGGTTGTCACAGAACAGTTCTGAGGAACACTCTGGATGACACCCCCTCGAATTGTATAGGGCACAACTGCAAGGCAGTGCACAGAGCATTTGCGTTGGGAGTAAGATGACCATAAAAGTTTGGAAAGAAAAGCATGAATATCTTTAAGAAGTCTATTCAAAATTCTCTGCAAATCCTTTTAGGTTCCTGTTCTTCTTTATATAAACCCAAATGGGAAATTGTAGGCAATGTGTTATGGATATGGGGACTGTAAGAAAGATGACTCACAGAGGACCCAAGACCTTGGCCTTGGCCCTACATCAAGATGGGTATGTGAATATATGTAGCTGTCTTCTAGTTTATTTCTATTTTGAATGTTTAAGTGTCCTATTTTATAATTCTCTGTCTTAACTGGCTTTTTGGATTAATACATGAACTGCTCGTCCTGGGAGCTCTAACCTTTATTTGTTTACGTGTTTTCAACCAGCAGATACTCAAAGTATAGCCATGATCATGTCATGAAGGGTGGTCTATGAAAAGTTTTGAAGTTAAAAAGATTTGTTTTGGTGGCACTCAGCTAGCTGTTAACTGAGCACAGGGCTAGGTAATGCTGTCATTGTCAGAGAGGGGACCTAGATTCCTACAAACACCCATATCAGTTTCTGTGCAGGCCACATGCTCTCTGAATAGCCCACACCACTGTTGTTCCAAGAGCTTGAAGTCACTAGCAGACTCTGCATTCTCCATAATTACACCCAATTTTCCAATTGAATTATCGCATGATTTAATTCATTGGCTGCATCTGGAGAGCATCAGCATTGTGCAGCTGTTGCAGCTTCAAGAGCTAATTGTTGCTAAGCACATTAAAAGTAGCCCTATTGCAGTGCACTGCAGTCAGAAAGGGAGGGGGTGCAAACTTTCATTGAATTGAATTCATTGAATTTCATTGAATTTCATTGGTTGAATCATCACCCAAAGAGCCTAAGGGGTAGAAAACATTTAAGCCCTGTTAACATGGAGACCTCATTGGGTATGGTTACTGTCACTGGATGAAAGCGCTTAAGTGAGTCAGACATATCCAGATACCAAAATGCATAGAGACCTGAAAGCTTTATTTGGCATGTCTCACAGAATCATGACAAATAAGATTAGGTTAGAAATTAAAGGCTCTGTTAAAGGGGAGGCAGTGCATCATTGAAAAAGGAAGCCAATTGTTGATGAGGCACCGAGACATCTGAAGACCCCCAAATCTTAGTTCCAGTAAGAAGTTACCATATATCTGCCACACGACCCTTATGTTAAATTCACCTTAATATGTTTCCATAGAGCATCAACTATGTGCATAGTCATTTGAAGGCTTGCTTCAGTCTAAATATTTCCTGATACTCATCTTCAATCTCTTGTTATTTGGTATCTTAAAGTCAGGGATCTGAAACTCTGAAAAGCATGAATTGGGTATTTCCCTTTCCTCCTTCCCTTCCCTGTGGTTCCAAGTACTTAGAGTTTGACTTCCAAAGAATCTTCATCCTCTGCCTAGATTTAGGGCTCTACTCATAGGTTCTATTTTTACTTGAAAGGTAACATTTATGGGCTCATTAAAAGATATCAGGGATGTTCTGTCTGAACTGAAGGCTGGCACGGGAGGAAAGCAGGCCTTGGGGGAGCCATATGTAAAGGCTGAAGGTGGAAATGTGTCAACTGGGGGGAAGAATAGAGGGATGCAAAATGGAATCTGAGGAGAGTCCAGGAGACAGGCAGAAGTGAGGTCATGGGTTTACACCATACTAACTACTAGGGGATTAAGGGAGAGTCTGTATCCTAAATGGTGAGATTCCCAGGCCTATTCCTCCCCAACCAAAGACTTCAGGAGAGTGGCAGTCAGGCATATGCCTACCTATCCAGGCAGGAAAGCAGAAGGAGCCTCCATTAAGAGATTGACAAGCCCAAGAGAAAAATCTATTCATATTGACAGGGAGGGGGGACCCTTTACACAATGGTTAAGTCCTGGCCCAATCATCCTCCTGTGAACTTTACAAAGCAATTGACCCCATCCATGCACACAGAGATTCCAACTGGCTTTTTGTTTTTTTCTTAACAACTTTATTGGAGTATAATTGCTTTACAATGATGTGTTAGTTTCTGCTTTATAACAAAGTGAATCAGCTATACATATACATATATCCCCATATCCCCTCCCACTCGTGTCTCCCTGACACCCTCCCTATCCCACCCCTCTGTGTGGTCGCAAAGCACTGAGCTGATCTCCTTGTCCTATGTGGCTGCTTCCCATTAGCTATTTTACATTTCGTAGTGTATGTATGTCCATGCCACTTTCTCACTTCATCCCAACTTACCCTTCCCCCTCCGCATGTCCTCAAGTCCATTCTCTACATCTGCGTCTTTATTCACGTCCTGCCCCTAGGTTCTTCAGAACCATTTTTTTGTTTGTTTGTTTCCGTATATATATGTTAGCATACGGTATTTGTTTTTCTCTTTCTGACTTACTTCACTCTGTATGAAAGATTCTAGGTCCATCCATCTCACTACAAATAACTAAATTTCATTTCTTTTTATGGCTGAGTAATACTCCATTGTATATATGTGCCACATCTTCTTTATCCATTCGTCTGTCAGTGGACACTTAGGTTGCTTCCATGTCCTGGCTATTGTAAATAGAGCTGCAATGAACATTGTGGTACATGACTCTTTTTGAATTATGGTTTTCTAAGGGTATATGCCCAGTAGTGGGATTGCTGGGTCGTATGGTAGTTCTACTTTTAGTTTTTAAAGGAACCTCCATGCTGTTCTCCATAGTGGCTGTATCAATTTACATTCCCACCACCAGTGCAAGAGGGTTCCCTTTTCTCCATACCCTCTCCAGCATTTATTATTTGTAGATTTTTTGATGATGGCCATTCTGACTGGTGTGAGGTGATACCTCATTGTAGTTTTCACTTTCATTTCTCTAATGATTAGTGATGTTGAGCATCCTTTCATGTGTTTGTTGGCAATCTGTAAATCTTCTTTGGAGAAATGTCTGTTTAGGTCTTCTGCCCATTTTTGGTTTGGGTTGTTTGTTTTTTTGATATTGAGCTGCATGAGCTGCTTGTAAATTTTGGAGATTAATGCTTTGTCAGTTGCTTCATTAGCAAATATTTTCTCCCATTCTGAGGGCTGTCTTTTCATCTTGTTTATGTTGTCCTTTGCTGTGCAAAAGCTTTTAAGTTTCATTAGCTCCCATTTGTTTATTTTTGTGTTTATTTCCATTTCTCTAGGAGGTGGGTCAAAAAGGACCTTGCTGTGATTTATGTCATAGAGTGTTCTGCCTATGTTTTCCACTAAGAGTTTGATAGTGTCTGGCCTTACTCTTAGGTCTTTAATCCAGTTTGAGATTACTTTTGTGTATGGTGTTAGGGAGTGTTCTAATTTCATTCTTTTACATGTAGCTGTCCAGTTTTCCCAGCACCACTTATTGAAGAGGCTGTCTTTTCTCCATTGTATACTCTTGCCTCCTTGATCAAAGATAAGGTGACCATAAGTGTGTGGGTTTATCTCTGGGCTTTCTATCCTATTCCAATGATCTATATTTCTGTTTTTGTGCCAGTACCATACTGTCTTGATTACTGTAGCTTTGCATTATAGTCTGAAGTCCAGGAGCCTGATTCCTCCAATTCTGTTTTTCTGTCTCAAGATTGCTTTGGCTATTCGGGGTCTTTTGTATTTCCATACAAATTGTGCAATTTTTTGTTCTAGTTTGGTGAAAAATGCTGTTGGTAGTTTGATAGGGATTGCATTGAATCTGTATATTGCTTTGGGTAGTATAGTGATTTTCACAATGTTGATTCTTCCAATCCAAGGACATGGTATATCTCTCCATCTGTTTGTATCATCTTTAATTTCTTTCATCAGTGTCTTACAGTTTTCTGCATACAGGTCTTTTGTCTCCTTAGGTAGGGTTATTCTTAGGTATTTTATTCTTTTTGTTGCAATAGTAAATGAGAGTGTTTCCTTAATTTCTCTTTCAGATGTTTCATCATTAGTGTATAGGAATGCAAGAGATTTCTGTGCGTTAATTTTATATCCTGCTACTTTACCAAATTCATTGATTAGCTCTAGTAGTTTTCTGGTAGCCTCTTTAGGAGTTTCTATGTATAGTGTCATGTCATATGCAAACAGTGACAGTTTTACTTCTTCTTTTCTGATTTGGATTCCTTTTATTTCTTTTTCTCCTCTGATTGCTGTGGCTAAAACTTCCAAAACTATGTTGAATAATAGTGGTGAAAGTGGGCATCCTTGTCTTGTTCCTGATCCTCGAGGAAATGGTTTCAGTTTTTCACCATTGAGAATGATGTTGGCTGTGGGTTTGTCATATATGGCCTTTAATATGTTGAGGTAAGTTCCCTCTATGCCTACTTTCTGGAGGGTTTTTTTTATCATAAATGGATGTTGAATTTTGTCAAAAGCTTTTTTCTGCATCTAGTGAGAAGATCATATGGTTTTTATCCTTCAGTTTGTTAATATGGTGTATCACATTGATTGATTTGTATATATTGAAGAATCCTTGCATTCCTGGGATAAACCCCACTTGACCATGGTGTATGATCCTTTTAATCTGCTGTTGGATTCTGTTTGCTAGTATTTTGTTGAGGATTCTTGCATCTATGTTCATTAGTGATATTGGCCTGTAGTTTTCTTTCTTTGTAACATCTTTGTCTTGTTGTGGTTTCAGGGTGTCAGTGGCCTCATAGAATGAGTTTGGGAGTGTTCCTCCCTCTGCTATATTTTGGAAGAGTTTGAGAATGATAGGTGTTAACGCTTCTCTAAATGTTTGGTAGAATTCACCTGTGAAGCCATCTAGGCCTGGGCTTTTGTTTCTTGGAAGATTTTTAATCACAGTCTCAATTTCAGTGCTTGTGATTGGTCTGTTTATATTTTCTATTTCTTCCTGGTTCAGTCTCAGAAGGTTGTGCTTTTCTAAGAATGTGTCCATTTCTTCCAGGTTGTCCATTTTATTGGCATATAGTTGCTTGTAGTAATCTCTCATGATCCTTTGTATTTCTGCAGTGTCAGTTGTTACGTCTCCTTTTTCATTTCTAATTCTACTGATTTGAATCATCTCCCTTTTTTTCTTCATGAGTCTGGCTAATGGTTTATCAGTTTTGTTTATCCTCTCAAAGGAGCTGCTTTCACTTGTATTAATCTTTGCTATTCTTTTCTTCATTTCTTTTTCATTTATTTCTGATCTGATCTTTATGATTTCTTTCTTTCCACTAACTTTGGGGTTTTTTGTTCTCCTTTCTCTAATTGCATTAGGTGTAAGGTTAGATTGTTTATTTGAGATGTTTCTTGTTTCTTGAGGTAGGATTGCATTGCTATAAACTTCCCTCTTAGAACTGCTTTTGCTGCATCCCATAGGTTTTGGGTCATCGTGTTTTCATTGACATTTGTTTCTAGGTATTTTTTGATTTCCTCTTTGATTTCTTCAGTGATCTCTTGGTTATTTAGTAGTGTATTGTTTATCCTCCATGTGTTTGTATTTTTTACAGATTTTTTCCTTTAATTGATATCTAGTCTTATAGCGTTGTCGTCAGAAAAGATACTTGACATTATTTCAATTTTCTGAAATTTACCAAGGCTTGATTTGTGTCCCAAGAAATGCTCTATCTTCGAGAATGTTCCATGAGTACTTGAGAAGAAAGTGTATTCTATTGTTTTTGGTTGGAATGTCCTATAAATATCAATTTAATCCATCTTGTTTAAGGTATCATTTAAGGTTTGTGTTTCCTTATTTATTTTCATTTTGGATGATCTGTCCATTAGTGAAAGTGAGGTGTTAAAGTCCCCTACTATGATTATGTTACTGTCGATTTTCCCTTTCATGTCTGTTAGCATTTGCTTTAAGTATTGAGGTGTTCCTGTGTTGGGTGCCTAAATATTTACAATTGTTATATCTTCTTCTTGCATTGATTCCTTGATCATTATGTAGTGTCCTTCTTTGTCTTTGTAACAGTCTTTATTTTAGAGTGTATTTTTTCTGATATGAGTATTGCTACTCCAGCTTTCTTTTGATTTCCTTTTGCATGGACTATCTTTTTCCATCCCCTCACTTTCAGTCTATGTGTCCCTAGGTCTGAAGTGGGTGTCTTGTAGATAGCATATTTATGGGTCTTCTTTCTGTATCCATTCAGCCAGTCTGTGTCTTTTGGTTGGAGCATTTAATCCATTTACATTTAAGGTGCTTACCGATATGTATTTCCTTATTACCATTTTCTTAATTGTTTGGGGTTTGTTATTGTACATCTTTTCCTTCTCTTGTGTTTCCTGCCTAGAGAAGTTCCTTTAGCATTTGTTCTAAAGCTGGTTTGGTGGTGCTGAATTCTCTTAGCCTTTGCTTGTCTGTAAAGGTTTTAATTTCTCTGTTGAATCTGAATGAGGTCCTTGCTGGGTAGAGTAATCTTGGTTGTAAGGTTTTCCCGTTCATCACTTTAAATATGTCCTGCCACTCCCTTCTGGCTTGCAGAGTTTCTGCAGAAAGATCATCTGTTAACCTTATGGGGATTCCCTTGTATGTTATTTGTTGTTTTTCCCTTGTGGTTTTAACATTTTTTCTTTGTATGTAATTTTTGATAGTTTGATTAGTATGTGTCTTGGCATGTTTCTCCTTGGATTTATCCTGTATGGGACTCTCTGCAATTCCTGGACTTGATTGACTATTTCCTTTCCCATATTAAGGAAGTTTTCAACTGTAATCTCTTCAAATATTTTCTCAGTGCCTTTCTTTTTCTCTTCTTCTTCTGGGACCCCTATAATTTGAATGTTGGTGTGCTTAATGTTGTCCCAGAGGTTTCTAAGACTGTCCTCAATTCTTTTCATTCTTTTTTCTTTATTCTGCTCTGGGGTAGTTATTTCCACTATTTTATCTTCCAAGTCACTTATCTGTTCTTCTGCCTCAGTTATTCTGCTATTGATTCCTTCTAGAGAATTTTAAATTTCATTTATTGTGTTGTTCATCATTGTTTGTTTGCTCTTTAGCTCTTGTAGGTCCTTGTTAAAGTTTCTTGTATTTTCTCCATTCTATTTGCAAGATTTTGGGTCATCTTTACTATCATTACTCTGAATTCTTTTTCAGGTAGACTGCTTATTTCCTCTTCATTTGTTTTGTCTGGTGGGTTTTCGCCTTGCTCCTTCATCTGCTGTGTGTTTCTCTGTCTTTTCATTTTGCTTGACTTACTGTGTTTGGGGTCTCATTTTGCAGGCTGCAGGTTCATAGTTCCCATTTTTTTTTTGGTGTCTGCCCCCAGTGGCTAAGGTTGGTTCAGTGGGTTGTGTAGGCTTCCTGGTAGAGGGGCCTGGTGCCTGTTTTCTGGTGCATGAGGATGGATCTTGTCTTTCTGGTGGGCAGGAGTGCATCTGGTGGTGTGTTTTGGGGAGTCTGTGACCTTATTATGATTTTAGGCAGCCTCTCTGCTAATGCGTGGGGTTGTGTTCCTGTCCTGCTAGTTGTTTGGCATAGGGTGTCCAGCACTGTAGCTTACTGGTCATTTAGTGGAGCTGGGTCTTAGCATTGAGATGGAGATCTCTGGGAGAGTTTTCGCCATTTGACATTATGTGGGGTTGGGAGGTCTCTGGTGGACCAATGTCTGAACTTGGCTCTCCCACCTCTGAGGCACAGACCTGACACCTGGTTGGAGCACCAAGATCCTGTCAACCACACGGCTCAGAAGAAAAGGGAGAAAAAAAGAAAGAAAGAAAAAATAAAATAAAATAAAGTTATTAAAATAAAAAATAAAAAAATTATTAAAAATTGAAAAGTAATTAATAAAAGAAAGAAAGAAGAGAGCACCCAAACCAAAAAACAAACCCACCAATGACAGCAAGCACTAAAAACTATACTAAAAAAAAAAAAAAAAGCCAAAAAACGGACAGAGAGGACCCTAGGACAAATGGTAAAAGCAATGCTATATAGACAAAATCACCCAAAGAAGCATACACATCCACACTCACAAAAAGAGAAAGAGGAAAAAATACATATATATCTATATATATAAAAAAGAAGAGAGCAACCAAATCAATAATCAAATCTAAAAATGAAAATAAACTCTAAATACTAAAGCATAAAACTAGAAACAAATTAGATGCAGAAAGCAAACCCCAAGTCTACAGTTGCTCCCAAAGTCCCCCGCCTCAGTTTTGGGATGATTCGTTGTCTGTTCAGGTGTTCCACAGATGCAGGATACATTAAGTTGATTGTGGAGATTTAATCCACTGCTCCTGAGGCTGCTGGGAGATATTTCCCTTTCTCTTCTTTGTTTGCACAGCTCCTGGGGTCAGCTTTGGATGTGGCCCTGCCTCTGCATGTAGGTCACATGAGGGTGTCTGTTCCTGCCCTGACAGTGCGGGGGTTAAAGTAGCAGCTGATTCAGGGGCTTTGGCTCACTCAAGCTAGGGGGAGGGAGGGATACAGAATGCAGGACAAGCCTGCAGTGGCAGAGGCCAGTGTGAGGTTGCAGCAGCCTGAGCCAAGCCGTTTTTTCTCCTGAGGAAGTTGTCCCTGGATCACGGGACCCCGGCAGTGGCAGGCTGCACAGGCTTCTGGTACAGGAGGTGTGGAGAGTGACCTGTGCTTGCACACAGGCTTCTTGGTGGCTGCAGCAGCAGCCTTAGCGTTCCATGCCTGTCTCTGGTGTCTACACTGATAGCCGTGGCTCACACCCATCTTTGGAGCTCATTTAGGTGGTGCTCTGAATCCCCTCTCCTTGCACATCCTGAAACAATGGTCTCTTGCCTCTTAGGCAGTTCCAGACTGTTTCCGGGACTCCCTCACTGTTAGCTGTGACACACTAGCCCCCTTCAGGCCGTTTTCACACAGCCAACCCCAGTCCTCTCCCTGGGATCTGACCTCTGAAGCCCGAGCCTCAGCTCTCAGCCGCCACCTTCCCAGCGGGTGAGCAGACAACCTCTCAGGCTGGTGAGTGCTCGTTGGCAGTGATCCTCCGCTTTGCCCTCTGCACCCCTGTTACTGCGCTCTCCTCTGTGGCTCCAAAGCTTCCCCCCGGCCCACCCCTGTCTCTGCCAGTGAAGGGGCTTCCTACTGTGTGGAAACTTTTCCTCCTTCACAGCTCCCTCGCAAAGGTGCAAGTCCCGTCCCTATTCTTTTGTGTCTGTTTATTCTTTTTTCCTTTGCCCTACCCAGGTACGTGGGGAGTTTCTTGCCTTTTGGGAAGTCTGAGGTCTTCTGCCAGCATTCAGTAGGTGTTCTGTAGGAGTTGTTCCACATGTAGATGTATTTCTGATGTATTTGTGGGGAGGAAGGTGATCCTTTCAAGAAAATTGAAATCATATCAAGCATCTTTTCTGACCACAATGCTATGAAATTAGAAATCACTTACCTTGAAAAAGACATTAAAAAAAACCAAACACATGGAGGCTACACAATACATTACTAAATAACCAAGAGATCACTGAAGAAATCAAAGAGGAAATCAAAAAATACGTAGAGACAAATGACAATCCAAACCTTATGGATTGGATTGAAAAACACGACAATCCAAAACCTATGGGATGGAGCAAAAGCAGTTCTAAGAGGGAAGTTTATAGCTATACGATCCTACCTCAAGAAACAAGAAAAATCTCAAATAAACAATGTAACGTTATACCTAAAAGAACTAGAGATAGAAGAACAAAGAAAACCCAAAGTTAGCAGAAGGAAAGAAATTGTAAAGATCAGAGCAGAAATAAATGAAATAGAATCAAAGCAAACAATAGCAAAGATCAATAAAACTAAAAGCTGGTTCTTTGAGAAGATAAACAAAATTGATAAACCTTTAGCCAGAGCCATCAAGAAAAAAGAGGGAGAGCACTCAAATCAATAGGATTAGAAATGAAAAAGGAGAAGTTACAACAGACACCACAGAAATACAAAGCATCTTAAGAGACTACTACAAGCAACTCTATGCCAATAAAATAAACAACCTGGAAAAAATGGACAAATTCTTAGAAACGTATAATCTTCCAAGACTGAACCAGGAAGAAATAGAAAATATGAACAGACCAATCACAAGTCATGAAATAGAAACTGTGATTAAAAATCTTCCAACAAACAAAAGTCCAGGTGAATTCTATCAAACATTTAGAGAAGAGCTAACACCCATCCTTCTCAAACTCTTCCAAAAAATTGCAGAGGAAGGAAAACTCCCAAATTCATTCTATGAGGCCACCATCACCCTGATACCAAAACCAGACAAAGATACTACAAAAAAAGAAAATTACAGACCAATATCACTGATGAATATAGATGTAAAAATCATCAATGAAATACTAGCAAACAGAGTCCAACAACACATTAAAAGGATCATACACCATGATCAAGTGGGATATATCCCAGAGATGCAAGGATTTTTCAATATATGCAAATCAGTCAACGTAATACACCATATTAACGAATTGAAGGAGAAAAACCATATGATCACCTCAATAGATGCAGAAAAACCTTTTGACAAAATTCAACACACATGTATGATAAAAACTCTCCAGAAAGTGGGCATAGAGGGAACCTACTTCAAAATAATAAAGGCCATATATGACAAACCCACAGCAAACATCATTCTGAATGGTGAAAAACTGAAAGCATTTCCTCCACGATCAGGAAGAAGACAAGGATGCCCACTCTCACCACTATTATTCAACATAGTTTTGGAAGTCCTAGCCACAGCAATCAGAGAAGAAAAAGAAATAAAAGGAATACAAATTGGAAAAGAAGAAGTAAAACTGTCACTGTTTGCAGATGACATGATAATATACATAGAGAATCCTAAAGATGCCACCAGGAAACTATTAGAGCTAATCAATGAATTTGGTAAAGTTGCAGGATACAAAATTAATACACAGAAACCCCTTGCATTCCTATACACTAATGATGAAAAATCTGAAAGAGAAATTAAGGAAACACTCCCATTTACCATTGCAACAAAAAGAATAAAATACCTAGGAATATACCTACCTAGGGAGAGAAAAGACCTGTATGCAGAAAACTGCAAGACACTGATGAAAGAAATTAAAGATGATACCAACAGACGGAGAGATATACCATGTTCTTGGATTGGAAGTATCAACATTGTGAAAATGACTATACTACCCAAAGCAAACTACAGATTCAATGCAATCCCTATCAAGTTACCAACGGCATTTTTTACAGAACTAGAACAAAAAAATCTTAAAATTTGTATGGAGACACAAAAGACCCCGAATAGCCAAAGCAGTCTTGAGGGAAAAAAATGGAGCTGGAGCAATCAGACTCCCTGACTTCAGACTATACTACAAAGCTAAAGTAATCAAGATAATATGGTACTGGCACAAAAACAGAAACATAGATCAATAGAACAAGATAGAAAGCCCAGAGATAAACCCATGCACCTATGGTCAACTAATCTATGACAAAGGAGGCAAAGATATACAGTGGAGAAAAGATAGCTTTTTCAATAAGTGGTGCTGGGAAAACTGGACAGCTACATGTAAAAGAATGAATTTAGAACACTTCCTAACACCATACAGAAAAATAAACTCAAAATGGATTAGAACCCTAAATGTAAGTTTGGACACTCTAAAACTCTTAGAGGAAAACATAAGAAGAACGCTCTTTGACATAAATCATAGCAAGATCTTTTTTGATCCACCTCCTAGAGTAATGGAAATAAAAACAAAAATAAACAAATGGGAGCTAATGAAACTTAAAAGGTTTTGCACAGCAAAGGAAACCTTAAACAAGACGAAAACAAAACCCTCAGAATGGGAGAAAATATTTGCAAACGAATCATCAGACAAAGGATTAATCTCCATAATATATAAACAGCTCATGCAGCTCAATATTAAAAAATCCAAAAATCGGCAGAAGACCTAAATAGACATTCTCTAAAGAAAACATACAGATGGCCAAGAAGCAAATGAAAAGCTGCTCAACATCACTAATTATTAGAGAAATGCAAATCAAAACTACAGTGAGATATCACCTCACACCAGTTTGAATGGGCATCATCAGAAAATCTACAAACAACAAATGCTGGAGAGGGTGTGGAGAAAAGGGGACCGTCTTGCTGTTGGTGGGAATGTAAAATGATACAGCCACTATGGAGAACAGTATGGAGTTCCTTAAAAAACTAAAAATAGAATTACCATATGACCCAGCAATCCCACTACTGGGCATATACCCAGAGAGAACCATAATTGAAAAAGACACATGCACCCCAATATTCATTGCAGCACCATTCACAATAGCCAGGTCATTGAAGCAACCTAAATGCCCATCAACAGATGAATGCATAAAGAAGACATGGTTCATGTATACATTGGAATATACTCAGCCATGAAAAGGAGCAAAATTGGGTCTTTTGTAGAGACGTGGATGCATCTGGAGACTGTCTTACAGAGTGAAGTACGTCAGAAAGAGAACAAGAAATATCATATATTAACGCATATATGTGGAACCTATAAAATGGTACAGATGAACCCGTTTGCAGGGCAGAAGTTGAGACACAGATGTAGAGAACAAACGTATGGACACCAAGGGGGGAAAGCCGTGGGGGGTGGGGCGTGTGTGTGATGAGTTGGGAGATTGGGATTGACATGTATACACTGATGTGGATAAAATGTATGACTAATAAGAACCTGCTGTATTAAAAAAAAGAAAGAAAGAAAAGAAAAATAAAAACAGAGATCAAAACCAAGAAGCAAAATAAAGAAAGGGATGGGATTCTCAGAGTCAGTGTTGGGAGCAGGAATAAAACTTAAACACACACACACACACACACACTAATGATAACCACAGAAAGTGCTCAGCACAATTAGCTCCAAAATATAAAAGGTATACATGATAGCACATAATTGTGAAATTTTTAAAAAATAGAGAATGAGGAAAGATCATACATCTTTCAGAAGAAAAAATATAGATCACATACAAATAATAAGGAATCAGAGTAATATCTGCCTTAACATCAGCAACTTGGGGATCTAGAAGTCAATTGATAAATGTAATCAAAATCCCAAAGGTAAATAATTTCCAAGCCAAATTTTCATATCCAGTCAAACTTCCATTAAACATGAAGTTAAGGGCTTCCCTGGTGGCGCAGTGGTTGGGAGTCCGCCTGCCAATGCAGGGGGCGCAGGCTCGTGCCCCGGTCCGGGATGATCCCACGTGACACAAAGCCGCTGAGCCTGCGTGTCCAGAGCCTGTGCTGCGCAGCAGGAGAGGCTACAGTGGTGAGAGGCCCGCGTACCACAAAAAAAAAAAAAAAAAATGAAGTTAAAATAAAGATACTTTCATAAATTTAAGGTCTAAAAAATTTACCTTTTATGCACCCTTTCTTAAAAAGATACGGGAGGATGTGCCACATGGAAATAAGACAATAAAACATGGAATAGGAAAATATGGGAACCATGAAACTGAAACAAAAGACCCATCCCAGAAGAGAAACAAAGAGAATTCTGAATATAATGGCGAAAGGAATTCCTGAAGTGAATTAAAACTGTTGCATGCTACACCATGAATGAACCTCGAAATCATTATGCTAAGTGAAATAACCTAGTCACAAAAAGACAAATACTGTATGATTGCACTCATATGAGGTACCTAGATTAGTCAAATTCATAGAGACAGAAAGTAGAGTGGCACCCTCCAGGAGCTAGGAGGATGGGAAATGAGGAATTATTGTTTAGTGGGTATGGAGTTCCAGTTTGTAAAGAAGAAAACAGTTCAGGAGATGGACAGTAGTGATGATTGCACAACAATGTGCCACTGAACTCTACACTTAAAAGTGGTTAAAGTGGTAAATTTTATGTTGTGTGTATTTTACCACAATTAAAAAAAAATAATCTAAAGTGTTTGTTCTGGAGAGTGGGAATTAGGGAGAAGGGAAAACTGCTTTCTGTTAAAAGCCTAGAGTCCTAGTTGACTTCTTAAATTATGTATGTGTAATACTTTAATAAAAATATTTTTTTCAACTAAAACTAAATGTTAATGCGATAGGCATTCTAGGCAAAAGGAACAAGTGCATGAACAAACTCAGGAAGGCATGAAACAGCATGAGGAGAACCATAGGAAAGTCCACACTCCTGGAGGGTGTTGAACAGGCCATGGGAAGGAGCTGGGGCTTTACTCTCTAGGCCAGTGTTTCCCACAGTGTGGTGTGCACTTACAGATGTACCTGATGATCTTTGTCATTTAATAGTTATATATTTAATTTTAAAGTACCTTCTATTCATAACAAATGACACTGATTTTTAGTTTATGGTGATGATACAAATTCCTTAAACGAAGTTTATAAATGTGAGTTGGTTTTAAGAAAAACGTTAAGTTGATAATAATACGAGATGCACACAACTGTGGCAAAAAATCATGAAGGTGGTGCATGGATGATTAAGGTAGAGGAAACACTTTTCTAGGTGATAGGGAGCGCTTGCTGGTTTACATGAGGCAGAGTGTCCAGGCCGAGTTTGAGTCCCATATCAATCCAGGGAATATGAACTGCCTTCTACAACTCTGAGACCTGGAGGCATCTTCAGAGGCAGTCTTGAGGTGGGGCTAGAGCTTCAAATAGCGACTCTCTGTTCTGTAAGTCTGCCTACAAGTAAAAAGAAGTGGCCATTAAAAAATAAAAGATTGAAGACCACAAAAATAGATCATTCTGGTTGTAGGGGACGGGGTGGAGAATTAAGGGAGAAAGGCTGAGGAACAGAAAGACCAACAGAGCAGCTTCTGCAAGTGACCTAGGAGGAGACTATGGCCTGGCCTGGGACAGTATGTAGGAAGAGGGGGAGATAGATTAGAGAGGTAGAGCTCCTGACTGCAGGCATAGTGTTCTACCTGGTGGCAGCCCATCTGAACTGCAAGTATACGCTTATAAAGAAATACACAGCTCTTAGAGAACAAGCCTTATCTGCCCAAATAAAGAAGTGATGGCAGAAGTTTATTGCCATATCGAATTTTCCAACATTAGTTACACTATTAGGAGCAGTTGTATTAGAAACTGATTTTTCCAAGCCCAGAAAAGTATGAAAGTAACAGAGGAACCATATGTTATAGTAGGAGACTGGACTTGGAGCCATCATTCATTCCCTCCTTCACTCATTCGTTTATCCATCGATTCATACAACAACTATTTATTCAACACATATGTGTAAGGAACTGTTCTATGTACTGGAGACCCATCAGTGAACAGAATTGACATCAATTCCTGCTTTCCTGATGCTTATATTCTTGTAGAAAAAAACAAAAAAATAAGTTAGTAAAATATACAATGTGTTAGAAGAGAATAAATTCTATAAAAAATAATAAAGCCGGGAAGGTCAGAATGACAGGGCAAAATTTTTTAAAGGGTGGTCAGTTAAAGCCTTGTGTGAGGGTTGACATTTGAGCAAAGACTTGAAGGAGGTAAGATAATGAGCCATGCAGACATCTTGGGGAAGAGCATTCAGGATGAGGGAGTAGCAAGCACAAAGGCTCTGAGGCAGGAGAACGACTAGAAGGTTCAGGAATAGCCAGGAGGCCAAGGTGACTGGAGCAGAGTAAGTCAGGGGATGAGTAGCAGGAGATGAGGTCAGGGAGGTTTGAGGGAGCTGGGGGGCAAGATGTATGGTCTTGTAGACCATTGTAAGGACTTTGGCTTTTACTCTTTGAGAAAAGGAAGGCCTTTGGAAGGTTTGGAGGCAAGGGCTGACATGCTCTACCTTAAGTTTTAAAAGGATCACTTTAGCTGGTATGTTGAGACTAGACTACAAGAGCTGAGGCAGGTAGATACGTAGAAGGCATTTGCAAGAATCTAGGCAAGAAAAAAAGGTAACTTGAACCAGATGCTAGCAGGACAAGTAGTAAGGAGTGGTCAGATTTGAGGTGTATTTTGGAGGTATTGCCTACCGATGATTTGGAAAGTTTGGGCCTGGAAGGATGGAGTCACAATAACTGGGGTTAGGAATGACCTTGGATAGATCAAGTTTGTATGGGTCGATCATGAATTCAGTTTTGACATGAAAAATTTGAAACATCTATTAGTTGTCCAAGTGGAGATCTTAAGAAAGCAGAGAGATAAATGGGCCTGGAAGTCAGGGAAATGGTTTGGGCTGAATATACAACTCAGGGTCTTTACTAAGGAGATGAGGTTAGCCAAGGAATGAGTGTAGCTAGAGAAGAGCAGAGGTCCAAAGGCTGAGCCCTGGCGACCTCCAACAAGTTGGGGAGATGAGGAGGAACCAGCAAAAGGGATGGAAGAGAGGACGGTGAGGTAGGAGGAAACCCAAGAAGGTCCTGTGTCCTGGAAGTCACGTGAAGACACTATGGGAGTGGGAGTGATCAGTTATGGATAAATGCTGCTGATGGTCCAGGAAGAACACCTGAGGCTGAGGATTGACCACTGGATTTAATAACATGGAGGTGACTGGTGACCTTGGCAGGAGCATCTTGGTGGAAGATGGGACAAAAGCCTGATTGGAATCGTAGTTGCTGGGCTCTGGTCCATACCACTAACATGCTGGGTGACTTTGAATAAATCATGCAACTTCTCTGGGGTCCGTTTCCTCATTTGTCAAATGGCGGGGTTTGAAGTAGAAGATCTTTAAAGCCCCTTCTAGCGCTAAAATTAAAAGATTTTGTGATGATTCTAATAAAGCGGGTTTTTCTTTTCATGAAACTGATACCCCAAAAGTATTTGGAATCTGAAACTTGCATGTGGGGCTTCTCTTTTCTCAGAGTGAAGAAAATGTGGGTGGAAATGCAAGACATTCAGCAAACTGACCACTGGGTCTAATGTGAAAGAAGCCAAGTTAGTTCATAGTTTGTTTCAAGATAATGGAACACACATGCACAGACACATTTTCTGACTTTTCCCACAAGGAAAGACACCTCATTTACATTTGTATTTTTGTTTTTATTCTGCGTGTAATATTGATCCCATTTAATTAAGATTTCCAGTCTCTCATTAAACAGTTTGTTTTGGTAATTTCCTGAAAGTGAGCCTATACACTTTGATAGCTCCACCTTTGCCATGGAAGCACCTACCTACTACCACCTGGTGGAAGCAAAAATATTACAAAATAGAGGAAAAGAGAAAAGTAAAGACACTTTCTTAGTTCACTGCTCCCAAGGATTGGTCCTAGGTCTTTCCAGGTAATACTGACTTTGTGATGTCTCCAAGGCCTTGGAGGCTGTGGGAATCTGCATGACCCCATGGAGATCTGACACCTGGGGCTTGGCATGGCTTCCTTACATTCAAAGCCAATGAAATCCAGACATGCAGAATATTCACTGAGTATTCCTGGGGGAATGAACTAAGTAAGTGAGGGTCATTAAAATTAATCCTGGTTTTCTGAAACCACTTTAACTCTCTACTTAAGAAATTACCTATGCAAGCATTGTCTTAAAAAATACCTTTTTGAAGAAGTATTCTTAGAAAACTGTTTTTAGTAGAGGTTGAGTTTTGTATTTTTAAGATCTTCCATTCATGTCATAGACAAACTGTGAGCATACCTGGTTGCTAAGGGTTATAAACTTCTTTAAATTATCAGCAAACATGATAGCTAACAACTGGATTCCTACATGAATGGAGAAGATTCTGCTATCTCTGGAGAGTAAAAAACAAAGCAAAACAAACAAAAAAAAACCCTTTAATTTGAAAAAAAATAGTCACTGGCATTTAATATGCTAATGCAAAGACACACCAACATGACTATAATCTCTGTGTTTATGAAACCTCAGGGAAAGCTGGAAGCAACTCTAAGCAAGGAATAATAAAAGATGACAGGAAACTGCTAGATTTCTATCACTATAGAACCCCATTCCCTCTCCTCCCCTGATTTTTCTGAGCCAGCTCAGAGAAGAGGGTCTGAGTTACAAGACAGAGCGAGCCAGAGTTGTGACACTGAGGAGAAGGGAGATTTTCCCCAAAGAAGTCTGTACTGTTCCCGAACAACCCTAGGATTCAACACCATATCGAATGAGTGAGATAAAAATATTGGAGTTTCTCTTAATAAAGGAAGCGATTAAATATCACATGAATTTAAGATCACTTTAAAGGATAACTTGACCTGGGTGTTTATTTAGTGAAATAGTTCTGCATAAATGTATAACATTTTAAAATTGTACTACTTGATATTGAGTGGCAGTTTTGCCAATCATGGCAGAAAATAAGGGGAAACAGGGAGGACCCAACTAATGATAGAGACCTACTACGTACTATGATCCAAATTTTTAATTTGATATAGGAAGAAATAAGAAATCATTGAAAGCCTGAAATGATCTTAGTTGGAGCAGCAGGCAGGCCAAGTAAATTTAGTAGTAGAAGTGTCAAATGATCAGTGAGTTGGCATTGGAAAGGAGAAAACGTGGCGTATTTGAGTGATGTCATAGAGAGTGAAACAGCTGGTCTTCATAAGCTCCTTCCTGTCACAGTGGAAAGACTTAGAGAGTTAGACTGTGGATCTTCTGGTCTACTCCTCTACACTTTAGGTGCAAACTCAAGGCCAGAGAAGTAGGATTACCTACCCAAGTATCAAGGGAATTAGTGCAGAATCAAGACTAGAATCTGTGTTTCCCAGGCTAGTGTTTTCCCAATGCTTCAACGACATCTTTAAGTCCTCTGTGAAGCTTAAACCTTAAGGGACATGTCTAAATGAGGAACTTTGGTGGAGATGGGCAGGGAAAGCTGCTGTGAAGGACAGATGGGTGGGGGGTGGGGTAGGTAGATAAGAAGGGATCTTCAGCTCTGCTATTATATTGATTTTAGAACATCCAACTAAACACCCTCGGTGCCTTCCTCTTCTTCCTCTTTCTCCTGTCTCATTCAATCCCATGGCCTCAACTCTCATCTCTAAGATAAATGATCCCCAAATCACTTCCTTCAATCTCTTCCAGTCTCCAGTTCTATATTTCCAATTGCCTGCTAGACATTTCCTCCTAGATTCCCACTGGAGTCTTAGGCTGAAGATGCCCAATTGGAATTTATTGCCTTTCCTTCAAAATAACTGTCTTAGTTCCCTGATTAGTACCATCATCCTCCCAGACATCCAGATCCAAGCTTTTAGCATTATTTTTACTTCTTTCTCTTCCTTGCAAATCCCTGATGAATTGCAATCTACTTAGATGCCATCATCACTGCATCTCTTGTCCCTGCCCCCTCTTCTCTGCCTGCTCTTAGCTCATGCCTTCATTGCCCTGTATGAAGCCTTTTATGATACCCTTCCTTTGGGCTTTCAATGTCCAATACTCTTTTATCAGGATTTTCCTCCAAAATCTCAGACTTGGCTGTGTCACTCCTCTATGAGAAAGCCTTCAGTGTCTTGTATTGCTAATATAATTAAGTTCAAATTTCTTAGCCTAAAATTTAAAACCTCCATAATTGTTCCAACATATTTTTCCATTACTTTACCTGCACACAGGGGCCACTGAAGTCAACTTTACTAGATTCAGCTGTTTACTAACCCTATATATGTGGTAAGCACCAGGCCTTTGCCATATGCTGTTCTCTTTGCTGGTGATGTCTTTCTTTCCATTGCCAGCCCTGGAAGATTAAACATCTACCCATATTATTATTATTATTTTCACTCTTTGATGCATGTTTCAAACCCACTGTAACCCTTAAAAAACTTTTATTACTCTTCCCCAGACAAAAGGATTCTCTCCTTTAACTTTCTCCCAAACCGTTTTATCTCTTTCTCTTTAGAAATCTTCACTTTTCACTTTCTGTTAGGTATTATTATTTCTGAAGTTTAAATCCCCAATAAATTATGAGCCCCCAGAGGGTAGAGATGGGTTTGATTTAATCCCACCTAGTATGATACTTGGGTATCATGCTAAGTAGGTGCTCAATAAATGTTAATTAAGTGAATGACTGAGTGAATGTTAATGAATACATTTCTGAAGACAGTCGTCAAGTTGGTTTTGAATGAAGTAGAGAGGTAGGAATGGAAAGAATTTGGAATTTATTCATATTCTACTGATGGTGGAAATTACACAGGTTTTTATGGTTGTTGCTTTTTTTTTTTTTTTAAGATGAGGTGAAAAGGCGAGATCCAGGTCTGAGTCAGGGAAACTGCAGAACATAACCCAGGATGAGAAGGGCCCAGTGAAAAAGGAAGCTGAAAGGGAAAAGGATATACAATACCCCTGAAAAGAAATTTATGCAGACCCAGATTTGAAGCCAACCTCTGATTATCTACTATTTATTTATTTTAAAGAAATATGCACCAGATTTTAGTGCTTCCTTTTTTGTTTGTCTCCCAATATATGCATGTGCCAGAACAATCCAGGACTTGATTTACCTTTGCTGATCCGGCTTCTTTTCTCTGAGCTTATTTATGGCCTTGAGAGAGGCATCGTGTCCTTGCTGATAAAGGACAACTGAACTGTATTCTAGGCTCAGTCGCCAAGTTGCTGTACGACTCCTAGAAAGTTGCTTTCTTACCCAGCTGCCAAGTTTTCCTGAACTATAGGAAATGAGGACCACGTGTGAAAGGTAGAGTCCTAGACTAGAGCATCTCAAAATTTAAAGTGCATTCAGTCTCCTGGGACACTTGTTAAAAAAAGTTGATTATGGGGCTTCCCTGGTGGCGCAGTGGTTAAGAATCCGCCTGCCAAGGCAGGGGATACGGGTTTGAGCCCTGGTCCGGGAAGATCCCACATGCCACGGAGCAACTAAGCCCATGTGCCACAACTACTGAGCCTGTGCTCTAGAGCCCGTGAGCCACAACTACTGAGCCCGTGTGCCATAACTACAGAAGCCCTTGCACCTAGTGCTCTGCAACAAGAGAAGCCACCATGATGAGAAGCCGCGCACCCCAATGAAGAGTAGTCCCCACTCGCTGTACCTAGAGAAAGCCCACATGCAGCAACGAAGACCCAACGCAGTCAAAAATAAATAAATAAGTAAATAAATAAAAATTAAAAAAAAAAGTTGATTATGTTTCAGTAAGTCTAGGCTGGAGCCTGAGATTTGACACGTCTAACAAACTCCCAGCTGGACCCACATTGAATAACAGGGTCCTTTTGAATACAGGAGGAACCTTAGAGATCAGCCAAGCCAGTGGTTCACAGCCCCAACTAATCCTTAGGATCAACTGGGGAGCATCTAAGAATACAGATACCCAGGCTTCACACCCAGAGGCTTGGATGGGGCCCAGACAAGTGAGGTTTTAATAAGCTCCCCAGCTCATTCTGATGCATGGCCAGGTTTGAGAACCACAAATATTGTCTGGCCGCCACCCCCAACTAGAGATGGCAAAACCGAGGCCCAGAGACTACCTGAATTCCACGAGGAAAGATTTTGTTCATTTGAAAGGGGTTTTCCTGAAAAAATTACCCCTATGCATTTCGTTACTGTAAGTGAAAGTTCCCCTTTAAAGCCACAGAAATAACTGGGTCCTGTATAAAATTTATTTCTTAAAAGCTACTAACAGAGAAAACCAATGTTTTCAGTCTCTTTTAGAGTGATAAATTCTCTAGGTTACTTTAGTTTCATCCTAATGTAGGGGGTGGTGGTAGGTGGTGGTAAGTGGTGGTAAGGAATGGCTATTAAGCAATTATGTTATTCAAACACATCATTATTATTATTACCATGATGAGTGGACTCATTATAATCAAACAATAAAAGTGTGAATGACTTTGCATTGTTATTAGTGTCTGTCTCAGTGCCCCTGCCTTTCCCAGGGGCTACTGCGTTCAGCAGAGATGATTCACCATGTACCGTACTTGTAGTGCTCAACTTGTAAGCTGTTGGATTAGTTTTCAGAATCCAATGTGGTCATCTTTTCTTTGCTGGTGCTGACCTGTTGTTCATTTAAGATTCTTGCTTCCCCCTCGCCCAAATAACCTAATCTTAGGAAGCCTATGGCCTCCCTGTATCCACCCTTGTTGTTTTCCCATCCTTTCTTTCACACAGCAACTAGTGATCATCAGAATTATGAACCGACATTATAATCCCCCTACTTAAAACTTGCCAGTGGCTGCCTGTTTCTTTTAGGATAAAATAAAAATCCTTAGCAGGTCTTCCCAGACCCTTAATAAACTGTTCCACTTCCTTTCAGCAGCCTCATTACCAGACATTCTTCCTTTCCCTCTTGCCATACTGTTTTGGGCTTCTGGGATATTCTAACATCTCCAGTTTCTGGAATGTTTTAACATCTCTCACCTAGGGACTTTATATATGCTCTTCTCTCCATTTATAAGATTTTACCCAGCTACATCATCCTCATCCTTCAGCTCTTAGCTTAAATTTCTGTTGCTCAGGGAGCCTTCCCTGACCACCAGACTAAATTAACACCCCCAGTCAATCTCTTCCGTAAGATCTGGTGCTTCTCCATTGGTAACAGTGACTACACCAGTAATGACTTGCTCAATATCTTTCTTCCTTCACTCATGATAAGCCTCAAATGGACACAGCTGTCCTTTCAAAGCTAATTTCTCATTGTCCAACACATACCTGGCTTAATAGTTGTTGGAGGAATGAGTGTAAGAATCACCAGGCACTTGAACTGACCATACAGAATCCCAGAGATCTAAGGGGAAACAAAGACACTGAGCCTCCTTCTGTCTAATCCTCTGAGTTAAGGGCTTCCCTCCTTTTCCCAGTATCCACATCTCCCCCCAGATACATTTTTAGAAACTCTAAGTGATTAAAATATTTCACCCCTAAACTGAACATCTAGTCCCAGCATCTTAGATCTACGTTTCCTAGAACTGCTGTTGCAGTGTTACTCTTGGAGGATACATGGGTGAAGCTACACAGAGCCCAGAACTATACTTCTGTGGAGATACTGTTGTGGATGCCATTTGCTACAGCACTCCATGTCCCCTATGGAAAGGCCCACCCAAGAAATGGCTCTTTTAGATTTAATGTCAGGAAGAGCTTTGCTTCCTTGGGGAACTGGTGAGTGCTTTCCTTATGCCTACTGAATTTCTGTACCACATTATTCTCTCTTAGCTTTTGTTGCCAGGAAGCTCAAAGCCATATTCTCAGCTCAACTTTTGTAACTGTGGAAGCCTATGGCTTGTGTACTTGCAATATAAATTTGCCCTGGTCTTGATTTTCTATTCTAAATGTACTTTCTCTGCTCTTGATTTATTAAATTATTTATAGCTTTCTATTTTAGAGTACGAAGTCTTATAAGCTTCCTCAAATCCTTAGTGGCATGAGGCAGGGAGATATACGAAAGAAAGAAATTCATGAGGCTCTGAGATACATTCCCTTTAAAGTCCAGAGGGTTCCTTTCGCAGGTGATACTGGCAGGAGCCATGAATAGAGGGAGTCCGGCTGGCAAGGGTGTTCCTTGCCATGCAGAGACATGGCAGAGCTTCTGGGAGAGGGAACCCTTTTGGAACAGCTTATTGAGGTGATTTTGTTTCTGATTCTTGCCAAAGCTATCCTCAAGTGACCCAGAAGTGTTAGTGTCTCTGTCCTCCCCTTGAATTGTTTTCTGGGGAGGGGCTAAATAGAGTAAGCTTTGTAATCTGTCCTGGAATTCCATGTGAAAGCTACATTTCCATTGGCATAAATCTTCTATTATAAGGTCAGAATTAGAGTGCTTTTGTAGACAAGAGTGTAATTTTACTTACTTTCCAATTCTACTTAAGTGTCCAGCATTGCAGTGGAAACCCTATTTACTTTAAGAATTCATTTCTGTCTCTAAAGGAAACAAGAATGAGCATATGTTCCACATGTACTGTATGCTGGATACTATGTATGTACCTCAGAGCTGATTTAACTCCTGTATCCACCCTGTGCACCAGGCTCATTATCTGCATTTTATACATGGATAAAACAAGGCTCAGAGAGAGACTTGCCCAACATCACCTGGATAATGGGAGGTGGTGCCAGGATTATATCAGACCTTCTGAGCCCAACAAGGCTGATCTTCTACAGTCTACTGGGAAGATCACGTGAAAGCAGGATAAGCTTAGGGCAAAAACCAGGCTGCTCAATGGGTAAGATAAAGAGCAGTCACACGTGGAGCTGGGAAAGGACTCAGAGGCAGGCAGAAGAGAAAAGAAGAGACCTCACTGAGTCCCTGGCCTCATGAAGATGCTCCAGCCCACTTCCATCTCCTTCCTCCATCCTGTCATCTTTGGTATACTACTGTTGCCACAAACAATTTTCCTGACATTCTAGGCTATCCTGGCTGTCAGCATTTTTGCCACTTGGAAATTAGATACAGATAGATATAGATATAGCTATAAATATAGACACAGACACAGACACAGACATAGATATATCCACAGCATTCTTCTGGGTGGGAGATGCTTCTTGAAGGTGAATACTAATCACTGACTATTGATATTGGCAGAAGTTGCTATATATTGAGGTATTGTCATGTTCTGGATCCTTTAGAGGTCTTATCTCATTTAAGCTTCACAAAAGCCTAACATGGTAGACATTATTATCTCTGCATTGCAAGTGAGAAAGCTGAGGATTGCAGAGGTCGTCCATGGTCATGCTGTAAGCAAGTACTGATGCCCCAGTTTCCTGCCTCCATTTTCTATCATTGCTGAGATGCTAGCCATGGTCAGGAGAATTCTCTAAGTATTAAGTTTGAGGTGCCGCTTTAGGGAGAATGGAGTCAATAAAGAGGAATGAATTTCACAGACATTCATAAAGCTCTGATTTGAACATTAGATCTCTCCACTCACTTCATTGACATGGATATTGAGTTTTAATAGCAACTATATATTTTAATTAAATTTAAAATTTTGAGGTAATTATAGATTCACATGCAATTGTAAGAAATAATGTAGAAGATTCCATTTGCTCTTTACCCAGTTTCTACCAATGGTAATATCTTGTAAAACTGAAGTGTAATATCACAGCCAGAATGTTGAGATTGATAGAGTTAAGATACAGAATAGTTTCAACACCACAAGGATGCCTCATATTGCCCTTTATAGCCACAGCACTTCCCTTCCATCCCCATCTCTTCCTTTACCCTGGCACCCACTGTTCTGTTCTCTATTTCTATAATTTTATAATTTCAACAATACTGGATAAATGGAACCATACAGTACGTAACCTTTTGGGATTGGCTTTTTTCACTCACGATGAATTCTTTGGAGACTCACCCAAATTGTTGCATACATCAGTAGTTCATTCCTTTTTCTTGCTTAGTAGTATTCCATAGTATACAAGTACCATAACTTGTTTAACCAGTTACCCACTGAACAGCATTGGGGTTTCTAGTTTGGGGCTAGAAATAAAGCTGCTCTAAACATTCAAGTACAGGTTTTTGTGTGAAAATGTCTTCATTTCTCTGGGATAAATTCCTAGGAGTTCAGTTGCTAGGTGCTATGATAATCACATGTTTAGTTTCATATGAGATTGCCAAATTGTCTTCCAGAGTGGCTGGACCATTTTATATTACCACCAGCAAGGTGAGAGTGCTGTAGTTTCTCTGCATCCTTTCTAGTATTTAGTATTGTCACTTTTTAAGATTTTAGCCATTCTGATAGGCATGTAATATATTATTGTAGTTTTTTTTTTTTACATCTTTATTGGAGTATAATTGCTCCACAATGGTGTGTTAGTTTCTGCTTTATAACAAAGTGAATCAGCCATACATATACATATGTTCCCATATCCCCTCCCTCTTGCGTCTCCCCATTCCACCCCCGCAGGTGGTCACAAAGCACCAAGCCGAACTCCCTGTGCTATGTGGCTGCTTCCCACTAGCTATCTATTATTGTAGTTTTAATTTGCATTTCCCTAATAGTGATGTTTAACCTCTTTCCTGTGCTTATTTGCTATCTATATATCATCTTTGGTGAAATGTCTGTTCACGTCTTCTGCCTGTTTTCTCATTGGACTGTTTGTTTGTTACTATTGAGTTTTGAGTTTCTTTATATACTCTAGTTACCAGTCTTTACTCAGATACGTGGTCTGCAAATATTTTTTCCCAATCTATAGCTTGTCTTTTCATCTTCTTTTTTTTAAAATTAATTAATTAATTAATTTATTTATGGCTGTGTTAGGTCTTTGTTGCTGTGCGCAGGCTTTGTCTAGTTGCGGCGAGCGGTGGCTACTCTTAGTTGTGGTGCGCGGGCTTTTCGTTGCAGTGGCTTCTCTTATTGTGGAGCACAGGCTCTAGGCACATGGGCTTCAGTAGCTGTGGCTCAAAGGCTCTAGAGCGCAGGCTCAGTAGTTGTGGCGCACAGGCTTAGTTGCTCTGCTGCATGTGGGATCTTCCCGGACCAGGGCTCGCACCTGTGTTCTCTGCATTGGCAGGCAGATTCTTAACCACTGCACCACCAGGGAAGCCCTGTCCTTCCATCTTCTTAACAGGGTCTTTTGCAGAGCAGAAGTTTTTAAAGTTGATGAAATCCAAATTATCAATTTTTCCTTTAACGGATAGTGTTTTTGACGTCAGGTCTAAGGTTCTTTGCCTTGCCCTATATATCCAAAATTTTCTCCTATATTTTTTCTCAAAGTGTTATATTATTTCATCTTCCATAAGTCCATGATCCATTTTTAGTTAATGTACAATTGCTCCAAGACCATTTGCAAAGCCTATCCTTCTTCCATTGAATTGCTTTAGCACCTTTGTCAAGAATATGGGCATGCTTTGTGTGGAGTCTATTTCTGTGTTCTCACTCTATTCCATGGATCTAGGTGTCTGTCCCTCCACCAGCAGCACACAGTCTTGATTACTATAGCTATATAGTATCTTGGAATCAATAGAGTGATTCTTCCCACTTTATTCTTATTTTTCAGAAGTGTTTTAGCTATTCTAGATCCCTTTTCTTTCTATATAAATTTAAGAATAATCTTGTCTATGTCTACCAAAATCTTCCTGGGATTTTTATAGGAATTGTATTAGACCTTATTATTAGTTTCCTGTGGCTGCTATAACAAATTACCACAAACTTGGTGGCTTAAAATGACAGAAATATGTTCTCTCAGAGTTCTAGAGCCAAAAATCTACAACTGAGCTGTCAGTAGGGCCAGTCTCCCCCAGGAGGCTTTAAGAGGGGGAATCCTTTTCTTGCCTCCAGCTCTGGTGATTTCCAGAATTCCTTGGCCACATCACTCTGCTCTCTGCCTCTGTCATTACATCACCTTCTCCTGTGTTTGTATAATTGCCCTCTACCATAAGGACACTTCTGATTGGATTTATCCAACACTTGGATAATCCATAATGATCTCCCCATGCCAAGATCCTTAACTTAATCACATCTGCAAAGACCCTTTTTCCTTATAAGGTAATAGTTAATTTACAGATTCCAAGGATTAGGACCTGGTATCTTTGTGTTCCTACTGTAAACCTATATACATGTCAATTGGGGAAAATTGAGATCTTTACTATGTTGAGTCTTCTAATCCATGAATTTAGTATGTGTCTCCATTCATTTGGACCTTTTTTTCATTTCTTTCATCAGCTTTTTGTAGTTTTCAGCACACAAGTTATATACAGGTTTTGTTAGATTTATATATAAGTATTCAATTTTTTGAGCAATTGTAAATGATATCGCATTTAAAATTTTGATGCCCATATGTCCATTGCAGATAAACAGAAATACAATTGATTTTTGTATGTTGATCTTGTATCCTGAAACCTTGCTAAATTCACTTATTAATTATGTGATTTTTTAAATTGATTCCTTGGGATTTTCTATGTAGACACTCATGTCATCTAAAAATCAGGGCAAATTCAGCAACCATTCATAATAAAAACTATCATCAAAATAGGTACAGAAAGAACATAGCTCAACATAATAAAGGCCATTTATGACAAACCCACAGCCAGCATCATACTCAATGGTGAAAAGCTGAAAGCCTTACCACTAAATTCAGGAACAAGACAAGGATGCCCCACTTGTATTTAACATAGTATTAGAAGTCCTAGCCACAGCAATCAAGCAAGGAAAAAAAAAAAATAAAAGGTTTTCAAATTGGAAGGGAAGAGGTAAAACTGTCACTATTTGCAGATGACATGATACTTTATATAGAAAACCCTAAAGTCTTCACCACAAACCTATCAGAACTAATAAATGAATTCTGCAGAGTTACAGGATACAAGAATAGTATACAGAAATTTGTTGCTATACAGTAATAATAATGAAATATCAGAAAGAGAAAGTAAAAAAATGTTACTTAAAATTGCAACAGATTTAAAATCACATCAAAAAGAATAAAATACCTATGAATAAACTTAACGGAGGTGAAAGACCTATATTCTGAAAACTATAAAACATTGATGAAGGAAGTTAAAGATGATACAAAGAAATGGAAAGATATCCCATGCTCTTGGATTAGAAGAACTAATATTGTTTAAAAGGCCATACTACTCAAAGCAATTTACAGAATTAATGCAACCCCTATCAAAATACCCATGACATTTTTCACAGAACTAGAACAAATAATCCTAAAATTCATGTGGAACCACAAAAGACCCTGAATTGCCAAAGCATCTTGAGGAAAAAGAACAAAGCTGGAAATATAACCCTCTCAGACTTCAGGCTATACTACAAAACTACAGTAATCAAAGTGTGGTACTGGCACAAAAACAGACACACGGATCAATGGAACAGAATAGAGAGGCCAGAAATAAACCCACACACCTATGGTCAAATAATCTATGACAAAGGAGATGATTATACAATAAAGAAAAGGCAGTCTCTTCTTCCCATCCAAATGGTGATGGGACAACTGGACAGGTACATGTAAAACAATGAGATTAGAACATTCCTTCACACCATTTACAAAAATAAACTCAAAATGGTTTAAAGACCCAAACCATAAAACTCCTAGAAGAGAACCTAGGCAGAATACTCTTTGACATGAATTGTAGCAATATTTTTTTGAATCATTCTCCTAAGGCAAAAGAAATAAAAGCAAAAATAAACAAATGGAACTTACCTAAACTTAAAAGCTTTTACACAGCAAAGGAAATCATTGACAAAATGAAAAGACAACTTACTGAATGGGAGAAAATATTTGCAAATGATGTGACCAACAAGGGGTTAATATCCAAAATATATAAACAGCTCGTACAACTCAAGATAAAAAAAAAAAAAAAAAAAACAACCCAATCAAAAAATGGGCAGAAGACTTGAATAGACATTTCTCCAAAGAAGACATACCAATGACTAATAGGAACATGAAAAGATGCTCAACATCACTAATTATTAGAGAGATGCAAATCAAAACCACAATGAGATATCACCTCACACCTGTCAGAATGGCTGTCATCAAAAAGTCTACAAATAACAAATGGCAAAAGTATGTGGAGAAAAGGGAACTGTCCTACATTGTTGGTGGGAATGTCAATTGGTGCAGCCAGCTTGGAAAATAGTATGGGATTTTCTGTGTAGACACTCATATCATCTAAAAATCAGGACTTTGTTCAGGCTTTGTTTTTTTTCCTCAAGATTGCTTTGGCAATTAAGGGTCTTTTGTGGTTTGTCAAAAAAACTAAAAATAGAACTACCATATGATCCAGCAATTCCACTCCTGGGTATATAGCTGGAAAAAATGAAAACATTAATTCAAAAAGATATATGCACCCCAATGTTCATAGCAGCACTATTTACAATAGCCAAGACATGGAAGCAACTCAAGTGCCTATCAACAGGCAATTGGATTAAGAAGATATGTTGTTTATATATATAATGGAATATTACTCAGCCATAAAAATAATGAAATTCCGCCATTTGCAGCAATGTGGATGGACCTAGAGAATATTGTACTCAGTGAAATAATTCAGACAGAGAAAGATAAATACTGCATGATATCACTTATATGTGGAATCTAAAAAAGTAATACAAGTGAATGTATATGCAAAATAGCAACAGACTCACAGGTACAGAAAACAAACTAGTGGCTACCAAAGGGGAGAGGGAGAAATTAGGGGTATGGGATTAACAGTTACAAACTACTATGTATAAAATAGATAAGCAACAAGGATATGCTGCATAGCATAGGGAATTAAAGTCATTATCTTGTAATAACTTAAAATGAAGTATAATCTGCAAAAATACTGAATCACTATGATATATACCCGAAACTAATATAATATTGTAATTCAACTATACTTCAATAAAAAATTCCATTTTCATAAAAAATAAAAATAAGGACTATTTTATTTCTTCCTTTTTGATACATATGCCTCTTATTCAACCCCCCCCCCTTTGTTTTTGCCTTATTGTCCTTGCTATAACTTTCAGTGCTATATTGGATAGCAGTCGTTAGAGTGGACATCTTGTCTGTTCTCAACTTGTAAAGCATTCTGTCTTTTACCATTAAGTATGATGTTAACTATAGGTTTTTTGTAGACTTCTTTTATCAAGTTAAAAAGTACCCCCCTCTGTTCTTAGTTTCTTTAGAGTTTTTATCATGAATGGATGTTGAATTAGTCTATTGCTTTTTCTACATCAATTGATATGATTATGTGATTTTTTTCTTTAGCTTGCCAATATGGTGGGTTATACTGATTGATTTTTGAGTGTGGAATCAGCTTTGCATCCCTAGAATAATTCCCACTTGGTCATGGTGCGTAGTTATTTTTATATATTGCTGATTTTTTTGGTCAATATTTTGTTAAGGATTTTTGCATATATATGCAGAGAGGATATTGGACCATAGTTTCTTTTTTTGTACTCTGTCTAGTTTTGGTATCAGGGTAGTTTTGGCTTTATAAGATGAATTGGGAAGTGTACCTCTTCTATTTTCTGGAAGAGATTATGTAGAATTGGTGTTAACTCTTCTTTAAATGTTTGATGGGATTCTCCAATGAAACCATCTGGGCCTGGAGATTTCTTTGGGGGGAGTTTTTAAATGATGAATTCAATTTCCTTAATAGTTGTAGGGCTGTTCAAATTAATTATCTATTTCATATTGGAAAAATTGTGATAGTTTGTGGTTTTGAGTATCGGTCTATTTTATCTACACTGTTAAACTGATATATGTGGAATTGTTTGTAATATAATCATATTATACTTTTGATGTCTGTGGGATCTATAGGATCCCTTGATTTGGTCTTCATATTGATAATTTGCTTCTTGCCTTTTTTTTACCTTTGTTATTCTTGCTGGAAGTCTGTCAATTTTATTGATCTTTTCAAAGAACCAGCTCTTTGCATTATTGATTTTTCTATTGTTTATTCTGTTTCCAGTTTTATTGATTTCTGCTCTTAGATTTATTATGCCCTTCCTTCTGCTTGTTTTGGGTTCATCTGGGGTTTTTTCTTCTTTTTTTGGTTTCTTGAGTTGAGAGTATATGTTATTGATTTGAGAATTTTATTCCTTTCTAATGTAAGCATTTGGCGATATATAATTCCCTTTCAGGGATATTGGCTTTATCTGTGTCCCACAAACTTTGATATGTTGTTTTTCATTTTCACTCAGTTCAATGTATTTTAAGATTTCCTTTGAGAATACCTTTTTGACCCACAGGTAGTTTTTAACATGATAAAGCTATCCCACACCTGAGCACATACCCAAAGTGGAGCCTCTTCATGTTCTAAAGAAAATTTTTGACATGATCATTGTTATGACTATGATGAAACAGTTTCTACCAGAGAAAGAAGTGAGAAATGAAGCCCATTAAACTCATGAAGTAGGTCATCATGGACTCAGTTCACCCCCAACCCAAGGTGCAGTATGTACCCCTGCTGTCTAGTCTGCTGGGGATGTCATAACAAAATACCATAGACTGGGGGGCCTGAACAGTGGAAATTCATTTTCCCATAGTTCTTCAGGCTAGAAGTACAAGATCAGAGTGCCAGCATGGTTGGTTTCTGGTGAGAGCCTTCTTCCAGGTTTGCCAGTGGTCACCTTTTCACTGTGTCCTCACGTATATGAGAGTGAGAGAGATCTCTTCCTCTTAAAAAGGCCACCAATCCTATTGGATTAGGGCTCTACCCTTCATTACCCTTTTAAACCTTATTTATTTAAACTTTATTTAACTTTATCTTAACCCTGTTCAACCTTAATTGAACCTTAATTATTTAACATTAATTACCTCCTCAATCATGTAAATTTAACCTTAATCGCTTTCTAAACTTAACCTTATTTACCTCCTAAATTACCTAAATTTAACCTTAATTACGTCCTTAAAGCTGTATCTCTAAATACAGTCACCATGGGGGCTAGGACTTCAACATATGAATTTGTGGGGGAGTGACACAATTCAGTCCATAGCAGCTACATTCCCACCAGCCCTACACCCTGAGAGTAGAACCTGGCTCTCTCGGCTCTCATGGGCTCAGTTCAGCATCACTCACTTTTATTGACTTTGTACTTCATGCAAAGTTATGCACCAGACAGCATGGAAGTGGAGAGGGAGAAGTCTCAGCCTTTAGGAGTTTACCACCTACTCTAGGTAGAGACTTGCAGAAACTCTCTGCAGGAGGCAGCTCTAAGAGACAGATCTGGACTCACCTCATGACTCCACCACTTACTAGTCATGTGAGACCTGTGCAGTTCACTTATTTTCACCCTTATATGCTAATTAGAGACAATCCCTATTCTGCCTGCCTCAAAGGGTTAGTATGATCAAACGAGGTATGCACGGGAAACACAAATGAAGTGCTTTGCAAAGTTGCCACATGGGAGAAAATGGGGATTTGATTCACATTGTGGGAGCAGAGGATACATAGATCAATGGAGAGGAAACTGAAGCAGGGTACATGGGATGGGAGAAGAGGGTGTAGAGCAGCGGTCCCCAACATTTTTGGCACCAGGGACTGGTTTCGTGGAAGACAATTTTTCCACGGATGGTGGGTCGGGGGGAATGGTTCAGGCAGTAATGTGAGCGATGGGAGAGATGGGGAGTGGCAGATGAAGCTTTTCTCGCTTGCCCACTGTTCACCTCCTGCTGTGCGGCCTGGTTCCTAACAGGCCACGGACCAGTACTGGTCCAAGCCAGGGGCGGGTTGGGGACCCCTGGTGTAGAGCATGGAAGACTGTGTTGCAAGCTCTAAATTTCATTCTTAAGCAGGTTAACTGTGGAGTTCAATGCTTATTTTTCAGCTTTCAGAAGACCTTGACATCCATTTTCATTTGATGAACAAATAGTGCTTTGAATTGCTCAGGGCAGATATTACTTTCTCAGTTTTAGCCGTTAAAAAAAAAAGAAGAAACTCAGAAAGGTTAACTAATTTACCAAGGTCACAGAGCTAATAACTGGTAGAGCTGGAATTTCTAACTCCTATTCTAGTCCTTTGTCTACTGTCCCGCCAGCTGCTGTAGAAAGGCACAACCAATCCCTCGATGGGATCTAGAATTAAAGCACATTTTCATTCTCACAGATTCACACATATTAGCAGAGCCAGAAGTAGAGGCTCATCCATGTTACCAAGATTTCCCTGATTGATCTCAATTCTCTTGAATTTATGAACAGCTTAGACTCCTACCTGGAATGATTATAAAGGCTAGGTTTCCTTTGATTTGTTTTTGAGTTAGTTTTAGACGTAGTCTTCATCATCCTCATCATGAGATATGCCCCAGGGGCCAAAAGCATCACTTATTCAATGATATCTATTAATGAAAAATTTTCTTAAATGAATCTTAATGAACAACATGTATGATATAGAGAATGCATCAATGCTTTATAAATCTTAAAGCTCTCTATATAACTGTAAGAGCTTGATATTCACTTATTTTTATGTAGTTTGTATATATTTAGTACAGTTTTACTTTGGTCATTTTATCTATAGACCCAGTGAATTGACTTTCTTATTTGAATATCTTGAAAATGTACATTTTTATATCCTGAACTTTCACAAAGAACCTAAAGTACCATGTACTACACAAATCACACCTAAATACATCTGTCTAAAGAGGGATTAGTAATAATGGATCCTTGGCCAATGTGATGCTGGGGCTTGAAAAGTTAGCCCACAAGAAAAAGTAGACATCAGTAGGTAACTAGGCTATGAGTCATGCAGGGTGAATACCAAAGTTTCTCAAAGACATAGATAACCAAATTTCAAAAGATCACTTATGATGACTGTAGTATATATTTCCTCCTATATGTGTTTACTAAGTTAGCAAAGCATTAATCTAGGAGGACTGCTATAACATTTATTGTGATACCCTTAAGAATAATATTTTAAAAATTATATTAAAATTGTAAGTACCTAGTACACTCAGGTACTCAATGATTGCCAATCTTGATTCCATCTCTCTTTTTCTTCTCTGCTTTCAGTAAAAACATTTTCTTCTCATTTATGGTAGTTTGAGTGTCAAAGTCCCTGAGCTACCATATAACTCCCCAGTGCTTGGAATTAGAGACCCTGTACTTAGGCTTAATATCACTTTCAAAAAAAGTGAAATAAAATTCCTTATCTCTGATGGCTCCATTAATTCCAGAAAGTCCCTAAGTTTGCCTTTTAGCTACTGTTTTACTTTCCTCCTTCTTTGCAAGGAGAGACTTTTACTTTCTCCCCACTGGCTTTGGAAAAAGCCAGAAGAGAAGGAATATCTGCAGTCCACTTAGGGTACCTTCCTGTGCATCCACAGCTACTGTACTCCTACCAAGTGCCTTCCACCTCACCCTCTTTCATGCCATTGCCAGCACTTTAAGGTACATGTGGCTATTAACGCTTAGTCAGGTTTCTGTCTAGACTCTGAATTGTAGCTGTGGTGCCTCAGGAAGACAACTGACATAAACTACCTAAAAAATAATGTTTTACTATTTATGATTAAAGAACTTTTATAGGCAATGATGGAACATAGAATGGGAGCTGCATTTGTTGGGTACACTACTGCCTCTAGGGTATGCCCATCATTTTATAGGTCTAGAAATGTGAGGCAACCTCCCAGGGTCAGCTTGTTTTCAGTTAGCTTAATGGTTAAGACTCTGGGTGTGGAGTCAGACTGACCTGCATTCAGTTCCTGTCCCTTACCTGCTGCAGTGTGACTTACTGCTCTAAGACTCCATCTATAAAATGGGAATAATAACAGTACTCACCTCAGAGTGTTGCTATCAGGATTAACGGAGATCATGTATGTAAAGGACTGCACAGAGCCTGGCAACTCAACAATATTGAATGTTGTTGTTGAAAGATATATAGTGATTACTAAGTGGACAGCAATGCCTTGGATTGTGGTTTTTTGGAATCTGTGCTTGATGTAACAGAAATAACTACAAGAACAATTTAAGATTATTCAATTTAAGATTCTCCTGTATACCTTAGCTTTAAAAATCCTAAAAGAAGGGCTTCCCTGGTGGCGCAGTGGTTGAGAGTCCGCCTGCCGGTGCAGGGGACACGGGTTCGTGCCCCGGTCCGGGAAGATCCCACGTGCCGCAGAGTGGCTGGGCGCGTGAGGCATGGCCGCTGAGCCTGCGCGTCCGGAGCCTGTGCTCCACAACGGGAGAGGCCACAACAGTGAGAGGCCCGCATACCGAAAAAAAAAAAAAAAAAAATTTCTAAAAGAAGAGTTTGACTACTACGTGGGGGAATTCAATATTCCATTTCAAGAAAGGTTCAAACAAACTCCTGTTGTAGGCCATTATGAACCTGTTCACTACCATAGATGTCTGCTGGATAAAACACTTGTGCTTAGAAAGCAATTTTCCACTTGCTCCATTCCTTCCTTAGAATCTCGAACTTTCTAGCACTTGTATATAGTTACTTTGTTAAATATAATTAGGTTTAAAATATTTGATATGAAAAATTATTTTAACCATAGTTAATAGGCAGTAGTCCTGTGGATTGACTTTGAGTGTGGGGCTTCTTAAGCACCCAGAAACATGTGTGAGGGGGAAATTCTCCCAGGGTGCCCAGGTCTAGATCTGACTTCATTGCTATAGCACACATATAACTAGACAGCGCTCTGTGTGCCTTCTTTAAATAACAACTTGCAGCTTATCATAGAAAGCATGTAATTTTGCCTTCTAAACCCTCTCATAGCAGGCTTAGGCTCCATTTTTATTTTAGTTCCTTGCATCTTCTCTACAAAAGAAAGAATGACAGCCCTGTGTATGTTTGGCGGTGTGCTGCAGCTTCTGTGGAGAGACAAATCACAGAGTTTTGAACATACTTAATCTGTATTATGTAGCTCTTTTATTATGGTCTTTTAAATTTTTTTTTACAGACTTTCTGGTATTTAGATAGCTTCTCCTTTAAAGCTTCATTAATTTAAAAGTTATTTGCATTGAATTGCTTGGGTTACATAGGAACTATTTTAGCAAACAGGTTCTGCAGTCTGGTTTCTGCCAAGGATATGGTTTTTGTTATTAAGGTAGCTAGACATATTTTTCTGACTCAAGCATTTTAAGCAGAATTCTACTAAGTTTTAAAACAGAACTGCACACGATCCTCTTTGTAACAACGTAGTAGGTTTGCTATGCAATAACAAATGAATACAGTATAATAGTTGTGAAGTGGTAAAACTGAATTCTGTCCAAGCAAATTCTGCCATATGGTTCCTGCTGCTCATAAGTTTGGCTGAAATCCTAAAGCATTCTCCTGGTAACTATGGCTGCTTATACATTTAAGTCCCATGGAGTCACGAAAAATTGCAGTAAAGTGAAAATTTGCTATATAACATGTTTTAATGGGGAATACATGTGATTCATCCTGAATGTGCCAAGATTATACAGAAAAGCATAAATTTTTCTTATGGTTTTGTGGGACGATTTAATGCTCATAGATTTCATGTTGACAAAGGTAGAATGCTTTCAGTGAATCATAAGAGGACTAAATGGTGCTTTTATTATATTTGTGGGTCTCAAGGAAACATATATCTGAAATCATAACGGAAGTCAAAGGGAAAAAAATATAGCTTAATACTTACTTTTTAACTTTACACATAGCTGTTTGGGGACTGCCTGAGATGCATAAAGTAAGATGAAGCTTCACTGAATTTACTAATTCTTCATCTGAAGAATTCTTCAACTAAGCCCTGTTGATTTCTCCACTGAATTCTGAAAGAGAATTAATGATATTTCCCAAACCAAATCAAGGTTTGATGCTCTAACGATTACTTCACTCCTTTTCCCTTTTTCAGCAGTTTCTTTCAACTTGGGCCCTTTGCAGTGCCATCAAAAATGGAACACGCTAAACTTTTCTGTCTTTAAACACACTGTCTTCTTGCTTAAATGGTAATGAATAAATTACTTTCTGCCACCTGACAGAAAGATGAATTGTTTAGCACTTATTATGCAGCCATCTACTTTAAGCCCTGATTACAGTTCAATTCATATTTGATTCATAGAACTTGAAGTGTTCATCATTCCACCCTCTTTCGCGCTTTGAAAAGTCCTGGGACATCTTCATGTTGTAACAAACAAGACGTGACTCATGCCTTCTCATTCCTATCTCCTGCTGGGGTCTTAGCAGTAAACCAGCCAGAGACACGTTTGCAAGAAACAAGACTTAAGTTGGATGGATCAAGTGCTTCACAATTCCCTGGCCCACTGCAGTTCACACAATGTAAATATAATACTCATCTTCATTTGCTAAATTAGGGAACAGAAATGGACTACCAGCCATCTGATGCAGAAATTTGCAGCATCAACAGTGAGCGGTGTTTTGGGAGAGAGGGAGTGGAGAGCAGACAAGTGTTCTTCCTTGCAAACAGCCCTGCTTTAGAATGCATGAAAAAATGTTATCCTCTCTTGGTTCTGTGTAGAGGGTGGCTGGGGCCAGAGAACAGAGGAGAATTTTCTCTTATAATTGGGCTAGAGAGAAATCTTTTATGAAACAGAGCCATGGTGGTCTGGAAAAGGCTGCTGTTTGCCTTCTGGAGTGTGTCTTGCCCAGCCAAGCCTCTTTGCATCAGCCAGGCCTCAGAGCCACTGCGGTGCCTGGCATTAAGCATCATTAGAGAATGATGAGCATGATTACCTGACACTGGTATCTTTCTCTTTTGGAAACTGCACCCAGACTCCTAGAAGCAGGTCTAATAACTGCAGTGGGTAGATTGCAGATGGTTTTGGAGAAGCCCCTGGATGCAGTGATGTTTGACAGCTGGGGAAGGAATAAGAGGAGCATTCTTTTCACTGCAAGTCTCTCCTACTCCTTGAACCTCTACCATCATCTCTGCAGAGATGGAGACCTGTCTTGCTAGAAGGCAATCATGTTTGAAGCAGAAAAGTAGAGTGAAAAAAATCACACTGTCATGGTCTTCTCGGGCTGCTATAACAAAATACCACAGACAGGGTGGCTAAACAACAGAAATTTATTTCTCACAGTTTTGGAGCCTGGGAAGTTCATGATCAGGGTGCCAGCATGGTCAGGTTTTTGGTGAGGACTGTCTTCCTGGCTTACAGATGGTTTCCTTCTTGCTGTGTCTTCACATGGTGGAAAGAGAGCTCCCATTTCTTGTAAGGACACTAATCTCGTCATGACCTCATCTAAACCTAATTCCACCACCCTCATGACCTCATCTAAACCTAATTCCCTCCTAAAGGCCTCACTTCCTAATACCATCACACTGGGGGTTAGGGCTTCAACATATGAATTGAGGGGACACAAACACTCAGTCTCTTATACATATCGTGAACAGTTTTCCAGAGCCCTGTGCTTCTTCTCACTTCTTTGCATTTTTACAGGTTGTTTCCTCTGATGGGAATACCTTCGTCTATCTTGCCTCTCTTGGCAAACCCATGTTTAAGATGCAGATTGTATCTTAAGTGTAAGAGGGTTCTCTTTTCTCCACACCCTCTCCAGTAGTTGTTATTTGTAGACTTTTAAATTTTTTTTAATTTATTTTTATCTTTTTAACATCTTTATTGGAGTATAATTGCTTTACAATGGTGTGTTAGTTTCTGTTTTATAACAAAGTGAATCAGCTATACATATACATATATCCCTGTATCTCTTCCCTCTTGTGTCTCCCTCCCACCCTCCCTATCCCACCCCTCTAGGTGGACACAAGGCACTGAGCTGATCTCTCTGTGCTATGCAGCTGCTTCCCACTAGCTATCTGTTTTACATTTGGTAGTGTATATATATCCATGCCACTCTCTCACTTTGTCCCAGCTTACCCTTCCCCCTCCCCATGTCCTCAAGTCCATTCTCTATGTCTGCGTCTTTATTCCTGTCCTGCCCCTAGGTTGTTCAGAACCTTTTTTTTTTGTTTTCTTAGATTCCTTATATATGTGTTAGCATATGGTATTTGTTTTTCTCTTTCTGACTTACTTCACTCTGTATGACAGACTGTAAGTCCATCCACCTCACTACAAATACCTCAATTTCGTTTCTTTTCATGGCTGAGTAATATTCCATTGTGTATATGTGCCACATCTTCTTTATCCATTCATCTGTCAATGGACACTTAGGTTGGTTCCATGTCCTGGCTATTGTAAATAGAGCTGCAGTGAACATTGTGTTACATGACTCTTTTTGAATTATGGTTTTCTCAGGGTATATGCCCAGTAGTGGGATTGCTGGGTCGTATGGTAGTTCTAGCTTTAGTTTTTTAAGGAACCTCCGTGCTGTTCTCCATAGTGGCTGTATCAATTTACATTCCCACCACCAGTGCGGGAGGGTTCCCTTTTCTCCACACCCTGTCCAGCATTTATTGTTTGTAGATTTTTTAGACTTTTCAATGATGACCATTCTGACCAGTGTAGGTGTTACCTTATTGTAGTTTTGATTTTCATTTCTCTAATAATTAGTGATGTTGAGCATCTTTTCATTTGCCTGTTGGCCATCTGTATGTCTTCTTGGAGAAATGTCTGTTTAGGTCTTCTGCCCATTTTTTGTTTGGGTCATAACCATGATTTTTAATGGTCATGAAACATTGCATTGGATTGCAATTTAACTACTCCTCTGTTATTGGACATTTAAGTTCATTCTAGGTATTTTCTATTTTAAGTAATGCTGCCCTGAATATCATCATGGTGATCACTTTGTCACAGCTTATATTATTTTCTGAAGAGAGATTCTCAGGAGTGTCAAGGTCAAAGGCTATGATGTTACTATTGTGTGTGATGTGTCTTGCCAAATGGCTTTCCAAGGGCCTTGAGACAATTTATATTTCCACCACAAAGTAGAAGTTGAGTGCTTCAACGCACCCTCAGCAGAGTCGAGTTCTGTCTTTTTTTAAATCAGCAAATTTAACAGGTAAGATAATGGCTCATTCACAAAAAATATTTTTCAGCATTTCCTAGGTGCTGGGAACTGGGTCTCACACTGGGGATGCTGAGATGGAGACCACTGGTTCTGCCTATGCTCTAGAGGAAGAAACTGGAAACTAAACTAACAATTATGACCAGAGTCGCAGTTGCTGCCAGATGCAGGGGAGGGACCCACACCTGGCCTAGGAAGTTGGGGAAGGCTTTCTGGAAGGTGTGGGCTTGAGTTTAGTCTTGAATGAAGCATAGTGGTTAGCCAGGTGGAAGGGGCCATGAAGGGCATTCCATACCAAGGGAACAGCATGTACAGCGGAGGTGTGAGGGAGCTGGCTTATTTGAGGAGCTATAAGAGATTGGATATAGGTATGTTTGAAGGAGTGTTGAGATGTGAGGCTGGGTCTAGGTCATGCAGAGAAGCTGGATTCTTTTAAAGTTACAGTCTTTAAAGGTTGTTGTTCTTTGGTTTTGATAATAAAAGCAATCTCAGTAGGACCCTGCAATGGAGTTTCTGACTGCATAAGATTAGATTTGCCGATTGGGTCACAGTATTAAATGTTACAGTAGTTTAGCTGTATGGATGCTTCACTAAGTAAAGTTAACATGTAAACTACTAGTATTGCTGCTTCACTAAAATGAGGTTAACCTGTACTGTAGCCCATCTGACAGAGTAATGAAACAGGCAGAAATGATCTTCAGAGTCGTCCAGCCACCCCTATGACACCTGTTTTTTGTTCCTCTCCTCCTTCCTAGTTCCCACCACAGTCTTCGGAACCTACCATAGCCAGTTCCTCTCTAAGTAATCTCTCAACACCACAGCGTAGGATTGTTAGGACAAACTTTTACACTAAGATGCTGGTGATTAGTTAAGAGGTCTAGCCCCTCACACGTCTAGAAGAATTTGGATTTTAAAGGGAGTCACTTGGAGATAGAAATTCTTGCAACCCCAAAAAAATATCCAATGTTGGAATTTCAGGCCAGAAGCCTGGCCAGTGAAGGAACTATTTAAGCTTGGGCTGATCAAGCAGTGTCTTCCTGGCCTCTCCATCATCCAGCATAGCAGAGGGCCTTTGTGCAAGTCCAAACCTGGATATAACCTTTTGTCCCGTGCCCAGAGGTCGGCTTCCTTCACTCAATTGCCCACTTCATCTTCTAGATGGAATGTGGGATCAGTGTCCTGGGATAGAGTGTGTGGTCAGCTGTCTCTGAGAGCTGGTCAGAATCAGGATGATGGCCAGTGGCTGGGGAGGGCTTTTGTGAAATGGCCACATCTCCATAATCTCAACCTCACCTACTTTTTAGCCCTGGTATTAAAAAAAAAAAAAAGAAAAGAAAAGAAAAAGAAAATCATCTAGGGCAGTGTTTTTCTTCACTCTTCAGGAAAACATTGTAATTCCCTCCCAGAAGATTTCCTAGATCTTAAATATCAGCTCAAATATTTATGCATGAAAAATTAGAGGCCATGAATGATGCATGTGTTCTAGAAACTCTGCTCGTAAATCTCCCCTCCCTCCTTTGGAAAGTCCCCCAGGATGGCAGCCAAGACCTCATTTCCAACCCCTATTTGGAAGCCACCTGAGATGAAATTTCCTATTTGTTTCCGACTTGCATGGCCTTTGAATATTAAGCCCTCCCTGTGGCAGATGAGTCTGCTGTCATCTTGTCTCAGATACTGTTCTTTTACTTGACCAGATTATAGCACAGTTGTCAGTTTGCTCTTTAAAAGTACTACTTCACAGGGGATTTGTGAGGATTAATGAAATAATATTTGAAAACCACTTTGAATTTGTATGCATTTTTTCTATGGAGACTCGGGGGTTATTATTTCTTAGTGTTTATACTGTATCTTCCATGTAAGAAGTTTTAAATGCTTTGTTAATATTTGGATGTGTTTCAGTTAGATGATGAAGCTATTGGCTGTTAGAGCTAGAGGGGCTTTTGAGATGGTCTAGTCTTAAATCTTCAGACTGAGGGGCCCAGGAAAAGCCTGAGGCCTAGAGAACCTACTCAGTGTACTCTGTACCACACAGCTGCGTAGAGTAGAGTTGGTTCTAGAATCCAGCTGCCCTGGCTCCTTGTTCGGTTCTTCATGTCTGCTGTGGAATGAATTGTGCCCCTCCAAAAATTCATATATTGAAGCCCTCACTCCCCAGTACCTCAGAATATGATTTGATTTAGAAGTAAGGTTGTTGCAATTGTTATCAGTTAAGATGAGGTCACTCTGGAGGAGGGTGGGCCCCTAATCCAATTGACTGATGTCCTTATAAAAGGGAGAAATTTGGACACAAGCCACATAGAGGGAGAACACCATGTGAGTGTGAAGACAGCCATCTCTAAACCAAGGAGAGAGGCCTGGAAGGGATCCTTTACCTCACAGCCTTCAGAAGAAAGTAACCTTGTCAACACCTTGATTTTGGACTTCTGGCCTCCAGAATTGTGAGATGATACTTTTCTGTTGTGGTACTTCTTTACAGCAGTGCTAGCAAACTAACACCAAGTCTTTCCTGTTCTGAATACTAATTATTGCCATTTAGCACATTAAGAGATTAAGACAGGAAGAAAGGGAATCATTTGGCCCCGTTGAACCCAGAAGCCCAGCTGCTTGTCCTCATTCACCCCAGGCTTCTCCTGGGGCTGCAATGGGCAGCTGCCCTTGCTTGATGTCCCTTGGAAGCCCTCACCGTGGGTATAGGCACCTGATTCAGCCCATAATACTAAGCCAGTGCCCCAGGAGCTGCTTCCTGGCATTCCTCCAACATCCTTCACATCATCAGAAGGCAGCAGCAGGGCAAGTGAGGGCAGCAGCCCAGGGACCCTCGCTGCATGTTGTTCGACAATCCAGGAGGGGTCTTCAACTATAAATGAATGGAGATAGGCGCTAAAAGTCTTCTTGTGAATGAGATGCTGGCAGCTCAGAATCCATTCTCCTAGGATAGAGCACACTGTGCATCAGGGTGGGTTCCTAGGCCTGTCCACAAAGCCCATTTAAGTTGTATTATTCCAGAAGCTGCATACTAGCAGCTGTTTGTGAAGTCACAGTAACATGGAAGGGCTCTTTCAGAGGAGCCATCAGGCTTGCAGGCAGATTGTGGGGCTTTTAAGAGAGGGAAGGGATTAAGAATGCAACACCTCAGAATTCACACAGTAAAAAGGGATGGAGAGAACCCAGAGAGCTAAAACTTGAGGGTTCAGCACACCCAAGGAATACTTTGGAGAGGTTGTTTTTAAACACACTGGGAAAAGCTGAGTGAATTTGAAAATCAGGAAAAGAGCCAGCCCCGTGAAATCACAAACAATCCCAGTGGAGGCCTAGAGAGGTTAAGGCATGTGTTTGAGGCCACATGGAGAGTGAGTGGCAGAGCAGGGACTCCTGGCTGCCAGCCCAGGGCTCTCTACTGTGCAGACCATCCAAACTTCAGTCCATTGTTTCCAAAGCCACATATCCCTCCTGCTGTCATTTACTTGGTATTATTATAAGTCAGTTAGCTTTTTAAAAAACTTAAATATATTTAACTTCACCTAAAGCAGTAATATCTGCAAAATTATGGGTTTGATGTTCTAGTTATATAATTTGTTTCTTAATACATATTCAAATTAAATGCATAACTATTTTAAAGTGTTTTATTTTTAATCATCTTGCACATCACCAGTAGTAACCACCTGTTCCAAAGTTTGGGCAACTCTGCACCAGGTGGTAGCAGGTGATGGAGAGAGGAGAACTGGGGGCGGGATCCATGTCTTCAGTTCCTTGAGGGAGAGAGAGTGGACAGGTCGGTAGCACAGAGGGAGGGTTTATCTCTGGAGAGGAGGGAACTTCTTTTCCCAAAATGAGGGCAAGTGGATTCAGGGGCAGAGCATCATTGAAATGGAGGTGAAACAAAATGACAGAGCTCATGCCCACTGACCTTGTTTTTTTTTTCAACAAAGCAGTATGGCAAACTGATGACAACTTGAAAGGAGCATGGAGCTTTAGATTTTAAATTAGAATTGTATTATAGTCCCCTGAGACTCAACCTTGTTTGTCAACGGGCAGAGGCAACTTGTTTCAGGAAAAAAAAAAAAAAAGTTGAACTCTGACCCTCAACTGTGGTTCTTAAAACACTGCTGTAATTGCTTCTGGATTGGATTTTGAAGTTGACCTTTGATCAGAGACCTTGGTTTCCTAAGATGAGGCCTTTCCCTGAAAAAAGGCTGGTTTGACTGCTATGAACTAGGCTGAATGTGGGTCAAAGACTAGGAGCATTTCTAAAGAACTGGCCCATCCCCTCCCCGGCAGTAATGTAATCCCATTTGTCTGTGTTTGCTTTTGTTTCCTGTGATTTTGGTGTCACATCCAAAAGATTATTGCCAAGACCAATATGAGCCAACAATCCCACTTCTGGGTATATATCCAAAAGAGCTGAAATCAGGATCATGAAGACATATTTGCACTCCCAGGTTCATTGCAGCATTATTTACAGTAGCCAAGATATGAAAACAACCTAAATATACTTTGGCAGATGAATTGATAAAGAAAATGTGATACAGAAATAGAGACAAAATGTATATATACACACACACATACATACACACACAGTGGAATATTTTCAACTTTAAAAAAGAAGGAAACCCTGCCATTTGCAGCAACATGGATGGAACTGGGAGACATTATGCTGAGTGAAATAAGCCAGACACAGAAAGACAAATACTGCATCATCTCACTTATAAGTGGAATCTAAAGCAGTCAAACTCATAGAAACAGAGAGTAGAATGGTGGTTGCCAGGGGCTAGGAGGAGAGGGAAATGGCCAAAGGATATTTCAGTTACGTAAGATGACTAAGTTCTAGAGATCTAACGTACAGTGTGGTGATAATAGTTAACAATACTGTATTGTATAATTGAGATTTGTGAAGAGGATAACTCTTAAACTCCTCACCACACACTCACACACACACACACACACACACACACACACACACACAATGGTAATTTTGTAGAGGTGATAGGTATGTTAATTAGCTTGATTGTGGTGATCTTTTCACAATGTGTACATATATCAAAACATCAAGTTATACACCTTAAATATATATAGATTTTGTATACTGAAGATATCTCAACGAAGCTATTGAAAAATGTGGAAGTAAACTGCCAGAGAGTTCATATGTGGGACCCATCAACACCTGCCATGAATTCTTTATCAGACCAGTTGTTATCAGCACAGGGACTGAGTTCGTACGGTGGGCCATGGTGACGTGAAGCTGGAGGGAAAATGCAAAGATGAGTGAGACCCACTCCTGCTGTGGAGGAGCTTCCTGGTCTAGGATTGGGGGTGGGGACAGGGCAGATATTATTAATAACAAAGATAATTATAAAATGTGAGAAGAGATAACAGCAATGGTACTGAGCACTTACTGTGAGCCAGACACTATATCCAAGCACTCAATAGAATTCATGCAACAACAGTCCAGTGTGGGGGGTAGAATTATTCTCCTCATTTATTGATGAGGGAACGGAGGTACAGACAGGTTAAATAACTTTCCCAAGGTCAAAAGTTAAAGAAAAGTGGAATTGGGGTTTGACTCCAGGCTGTCTGGTGCCGAGTCCTGTACTAGACAGGCCTTGGAAGTGGCGGTGAGGGTTGCCCGTGAAAATTGTGCAAAGGAATTGACATTATAGAAGTGAATATCATTTAACCAAGTTGGAAAGACGAGAACAGGGAACAGAAATTTCAGAAAGTCACAAGCAAGAGCACAGATGCTTGAGGTCTTGTTAAAGAAAAAAATTATTCGTGACACTTGTTAAAGAATGGTAGTGCAGACTTTATTCAAGACTATTGCAATAGAGATTTTATAGTTTGGGAGACAGATTGAGCTCAGCCCCGAATACAACGAAAAGTGGGAATTTATAGCCAAGGATTGAAGGGGTGAGGGCATAAAATTAGAAAGAGGAAATATCAGGAATAATGGGGAATTCTGGATAAATGGGCATAACAAGAGTCTTGCTGAAAGCAGGCCAGGGTGATCAGATACTGAGGATGAAAGATTCTGGCTAAACCATCTTGACAGGATTCTTGCTAAGTTGGGCTCTTGGAGGATGGGGGCTCATTGGGCTCAGCGAGCCTGACTAACATTTGGTCAAGGAGAGAATACGTGTCAATCTCTGAATCATTTGGAGGGGATGGAATGTGCTATCAGTCTAGAGGGGAGAACCTTGAAGAAAAGAGACAAGCTAGGTGAGTCTGCAGTGGGGGGCGAGGGCTGGAGGATAGAGAGGGAAGGGAACTAACCATAACTGAGCCTTTACTGGTACCCCAACATCATGCCAGTCACTTGAAATAGGTTAAAATTAAAAATATATATATTTTCCAGCTTTATTGAGATATAATTGACACATAATATTGTATAAGTTTAAGGTGTACAACAGTGGTGATTTGATACACTTATATACTGCAGAATGATTACCACTATAGCATTAGCTACAACCTCCATCCTGTCACAGAGTTACCATTCCTTTTTTGTGGTGAAAACATTTGAGATCTACTCTCTTAGATCTACACTCAAGTATATAATACAGTATATAATACAGTATTATTAGCTAAAATCAATCACCATTGTACATTAGATTCCCAAATTTCTTAATCTAGTAAGCGGAAGTTTGTACCCTTTGAGCAACATCTCCCCATTTCCCCCACCCCCTAACCTCTGGCAACCACCAGTCTACTCCCTGTTTGTCTGAGTTTGCCTATTTTAAGATTCCACATATAAGTGTTATCATACAGTATTTGTCTTTCTCAGATGGATTTATTTCACTTAGCGTAAGGCCCTCAAGCCCCATCCATATTGTCACAAAATGGCAGGACTTCCTTCTTTCTCATGGCTGAATAATATTCCATTGTATGTATGTATGTATGTACGTATGTACATACATACATACATACATACCACGTCTTCTTTATCCATTTATCCATTGACAAACACTTGAGTTTCCACATCTTGGCTATTGTGAATAATGCTGCAACAAACATGGGAGTGCAGATATCTTTTTTTTTTTTGATATTCTGTTTTCATTTTAAAATACGTTAAAATTTAATCATGAGGTGGGGATTATTCTTCCTGTTGAGCAAATAGAATTTCCAAGAAGTCAGGTGTTACAGAGCTACAAGTGGCAGAGCTGGGGTAACTAACCAGGTCCTACTGGTGCCAGAGCCCCCTGGAACCTGCTGCAGGGGTTGCTGTCAAGGGAGGGGGTGAAGAGGCAGGGGGTGCTGGTCAGCGGGTGTCCAAGGACCCAGGGGTCCAAGAAAAGCAGGGCACTGGTTTAGGGAAGGAATGACAGGAAGAGTGGAATGAAAGTAACCCTGCCTCTGGCTCCTCCTCACTTTTTCGGATCCTTGACATCCCTGTTGAGTCTCCTACAGCCTGAGCTCCCTGGGCCAGATCAACACTGGTTGGAAGCAAGATGATGGAGCTAGGCAGCAAACCATGGCTCTGCTTTATTGTCCATTACTCCCTGTGCTGTGGAGCTCACCTTTTCCCTGACTCGCTAGAAGTGGCCCTGTCTCTGCTTAGCCAGAGGAAAAGCAAGTCCAGCTGAATTTGCACAAAGCTAAGTAGCCAGGCTACCGCAGGGCAGGAGTAAATCAGTCTTGATAATCGCATTTGGCAGTATTCGAAGCCATTTTGCTTGGACAGTGCAAATTCACTTAATGGTACAAAATGCTGTTTATTTGTTATGGAAAAACACTGAAGTCAGGCCCACTACCTGGTGTTCAGAATCTCTGTTCCATAGAGAAGAGGGCTTTATTTCCTTGGTGTAGGAGACATAGATGTGTAAGGTGCTTGTGTACCTAAGTGTTACATGCCCAGCTGCGGACCAAATGTCTGCTGGCGTCCACAACAAGGAAGAGCAGTGTGCGAGCCAGTGGATTGTGTTTCCATTTACACTTGTGTTTCCAAAGCTGATTTTTTTACAGTAAGGGCTTATTCCTGAAAGGAATGTCAACATCTGAAAATATTAGCTAATTTGACTTCCTGAGTAGAAATGCAAAAAGGATTGAGATGATTTATTATGTTAAATCTCAAATAAACCTTGACAATTAAAAATGGAAAGGGAGCCAAAACTAATCAAAAGGAGAGGAGAATGAGAAATGCCAGGCATCTGGGATAAATTTATGATTGCAGTTGAGCACTAAAGTTAGCTCCAGGCTTCCTTTTGGTATAAGCATTCAAAAAATAATTTGGGTTAATAAAGTTTTTTAGGTTCATTGACAGAAAGCTACTGATATGACCACAATTGTGGCAGAACACTTATGACTAAACAATTAATTTGGGGATTGAAATGTTAACAGGACTAGAATTCATGAACTTGCTCTCCGTTCATGTTTGCTGTTGTACTTGAACATGTATGCTTACTCCAACCCCCCCTTGTGTGAGCACATCCAGAGTGAGAGGAGGTCACGCTCCCTAAGTTTTATATTTGCTTTGATTCCTTTCTTCCCAAACTGGTCTGGCGTTGTTCTTTGATTGTTGACACGTCAAAGAGAACCAGAGCTGGACAGTGGTTACAGCAGTAAAAACAGATTTGACTCGGGAAGAATTGCAGTAGGAGAAAAGAGACCCCAGTACAGAACAGGGCTCAATTCTGAATACAACAAGGAAAAGTGGGCATTTATAGCCAAAGAGCAGTTGGTGATGGAAAACCGCTCGAAAGTATGTTAATTCTTGTTACGCTGACCTAACAGGATTCTTGCTGAAGGCAGGCCTGGGTGATCAGACATCACCTGCGGGGGAGGGGGGGGCGGTGCCGCATGAGTAATTTGGTCAGATATCGGGGGTGGGGATCTGGATAAACTGACTTGACAGGATTCGTACTACATTTGGGCTATACAGGCCGGACAAGGAGGGACACTGAAGGTCAAGGTGCAGAGGGCTTTGAGGAGCCTGGTGAGAGTTAGGTCAAGGAGAGAGACTTTGTCCAAAGACAGGAGGGGAGACAGCAAAACTTCCTGTTCCCAGATTCCCCTCCTCCTCAACGTTAACAGCCCAAGCCCTCAGTAAGCACTGTGTAGCCCTCCCACTCCCACCCCCATCCACTTTGTGAGCTGAAGTATCTGGAGAAGTTGCCACTGTGGATTCCTCCACAGCAGGCCAGGCTTCAGGGCTTGAGGCCAAGGGAAAAGAAGGAAGAGGTCAGAAGAGCAGTGGCTGGAAAGAGAATGACCACAAGAGAGAACTCTCCTCTGGACAAGGGTGATTCCTCTTCAGCTGGCTCAGCACTTGTTGATCTCATGATAACTTTGAGAACAGAAGAGAAGTTATCCATGTTGGAAGTAGAATTCCTACATTTGTCTTCAGCTTGAAACCCTGACATGTGGACATGACTGCCAGGAATGAGTGAGACCAAGAAAGCAGAGTGAAATGAAACTTATCAGGGACTTTAATGATCACCCGGATAAAAATTAAAAAAGCAAACTTGAGGGAGGTCCCTGGTGGCTTAGTGGTTAGGATTCCGGGCTTTCACTGCCATAGCCGGGGTTCAGTCCCTGGTCAGGAAACTGAGATACCACGAGCTTCGCGGCACAGCCAAAACAAAAAACAAAAAACCCCAGCAAACTTGAAGCTAAAAGTGAAGGGAACAGATGCAAGTTATATTAGAAAAGGCTTATTTTTTAAATTTCTTCACATTTAAAATCAGAGATACTGCTAGAACACTACTGAGATGGGATGACAAAGATATCTCCTGAGTACAAATGCATTAAACAGACCATTAACATGGCAGGCAGTGGGGTGGGGCTTGGGGAGGAGGAAACATGGGTTCTGGTGCCCACCCTGGCATCAAATCTCAGTTCAGCCACTTTCGGGCCATGTGATCTTGGGCAAGTCATCCTGCCTGGATCTGCTCTGGTAAAGAGGTAGTGGCATTAATATTGGAGAGGAAGAACTTATGTGTCTGTCTGCTGTTTGTTCATTTATTTATCCAGTCTCCCAGTAAGGTTTAAGATGGTTGACATAACCATTTAATCAAACTGCTAACAGCACACAAGCAAGCAAAAAATCCCCCAAACCCACATTACAACTCCACCTAATTCACAGGGTTATAATGAGGTTTAAATGAAGTACTATTTATGAGAATGTTTACTTTTTTGATGGGCACATAGTAGATACTTAGTAAATGTTTGTTGAATCTGAAAATATGCTTCCATAGCCCAAGGAGGCAAAGCATTATGGGTTTTGCCCACAAAGCACCAAGGAGAGCTAGAGAAAATATCCTCTGCAGCCTCCTTTCCCTATACAACGTCTCACATCTTCCATCCCCTCAAGGCCTATACTTTTTTTTTAAACATCTTTGTTGGAGTATAATTGCTTTACAATGGTGTGTTAGTTTTTGCTTTATAACAAAGTGAATCAGCTATACATATACATATATCCCCGTATCTCCTCCCTCTTGCATCTCCCTCCCACCCTCCCTATCCCAGCCCTCTAGGTGGTCACAGAGCACCGAGCTGATCTCCCTGTGCTATGCAGCTGCTTCCCGCTAGCTATCTATTTTACATTTGGTAGTGTACATATGTCCATAAGGCCTATACTTTTGATGGTGCTCTTGCTGCCATTCTCCTGCAGCCCACCATCCCTGGAGTCTATCAGATAAATCGCATTTGGTCTGATGGGTAACATTTCCCTGACTGCCCCCTCCCATACCCTGCCTTTATTAGTGACCCAGGTCATGTGAAGGAAACATCTGTTCTTCCTTAGGAGCTGAAGCCTGAGAAATGGGCTACAACAGGAATCCGGGAGAATCAATTAATGGTCCCAGATACCTTCAATACATTTTGCAGTGGGGTCCTGAGGAAAGTACAGCATCAGCAACTCCAGACTGATTTCGGTATAAGTGAAATGTATTCAAGTAACAAAATTCACAAGCAGACATAGAGCATGATTTTATTGAGTCATTTTTTTAATTACTGCTGAGAGGCAGGATCTAGTTACAGAGAAATGATTTGATGCTGATGCCCAGACTCTAGCTGAAAAATGAGATACAGGGTAACATTTGCCCAATGACCTTTTCCTTCCTCAGGACAATTAATAGATCTTATTTTTGTAGAGCTATGATCTTGTCAGTTTAAATCCGGCTTGCTGACCAAACTGGAGAGAAACCATTGTCTCCAGAAGACCAAATGCCCCTGTCTGCTGCTGCCTGGAGTCTAGTTTGCTGGATGGTGTGAGTGGAATTTTAGCTTTATCAGGCCAGGAGTGGAGTGGAAATAATAAACATGGAATTCGAATGAAGGGAAAGCAGAAAGTAGAACTCATCTAAGCAGAATGAAACCCTTTAAATGAAACTGCATCTTTCTCAATAATAGCAATTCTAATGTTCTTAGAGTCGTTATTATAATAGCTTTCTCTGGAGTATGTACTACATTAGGAAATCCAAGTCAGAGCAAAAGACAAGTAGTCCCGAATCTTTTGTCCAGTGTGCCAACAGTGAGTCATCTGCCATCCATATGCCTTGGTTTCTCCATCCACACCATGGTAATGGCAGTACTTTTAACTCCATTGCTGCCTGGGGGTAAATAGAAAGATTTATTAGCCAATATTCATTTTAATAGCCAAAAGAGTTATATTGGTATCTAGGTCCAGCACGAATGGATCTAGTGCTTTTTTGTATGCTCACAGGACTATTTGAAGACCTGGCAATAAAGTGAAAGGTGAGATTTACATGAGACTAGGTCTCAAGAACAAAACCAAGACCAATGGGCAGAGGCTTTAGGTGAGGCTGTTTTTGACTCAACCTAAGGAAAGTTACATGAGAGTAAAAATATTTTGTTGATAAAGAGGCTCAAGTGGAGGTGACCCTCATGTCACAGATGTTTCAGGGGTCACTGGACTGATGCAAAATAGTGGGACAATGTGACATTGGTGATTCCATCCAAATCTAAGATTCTGGGTTCTAAGATGTTATTCACTTTGAATGGAGAGATGAGTGAGGGAAGACCTCTGTAACAATGGTTCTTAACATTTTTCTTACGTGGGCCACCAGGACGGGCTAAAGATCTCACAGAACCCCTGGCACTCCCCACTGGCCACTGTATAGCAGAACCTTCTCAAAATGAAAGGGCAGACTCAGTGCTTTGGACTAGACTCTGTTGAGGGTAACAAAATTAAAACCATTCACCTTGCTAAGGTATGGGCATTAAAAACTAGAAGTGCAAATATGGGAGACCAACCAGGAGATACAGGGACATGTGACAAACCACACAAGATACTCACTACTTAATAATAGTCATAGTTTAGAAAGCTGAAAAGGTTATCTTAAATGTGAGGTAAAAATTCATTTCACGCTCCAGCATCCTCTAAGATTTATGCCGCAAGGAGTAATGGCTGCTTAAGGACAAAAACCTTGGTCTCAGAGGGTCATTTTGGTGGTAACAAGGAGCCTCGGGAAGAACCTGGCCTAGAGGTCAAGGGTTAAGTTGCCGTTATCTGTTCAAAGTCGGCCTTCACTGAAAAACTACATGAGAGGGCTTCCCTGGTGGTGCAGTGGTTGAGAGTCTGCCTGCCGATGCAGGGGACACGAGTTCGTGCCTCCGTCCGGGAAGATCCCACATGCCGCGGAGCAGCTGGGCCTGTGAGCCATGGCCGCTGAGTCAGCGCGTCCGGAGCCTGTGCTCTGCAACGGGAGAGGCCACAACAGTGAGAGGCCCGCGTACCACAAAAAAAAAAAAAAAGAAAGCTACATGAGAGCAGAAATGGAACCTGTGTCCACACCCCCCCATCAATCACATGACCAGGATTCATATATCAGTTTTGCCACTTACAAGCCATGTGATTTGAGGCAAAAAGACCTAAACTTAGCTTCCTCGGCTATGAAATCATGTTGACTCCTAGAATCCCGAGGCAGGCAACTCACACCTTTATTCATCCACCCTGAAGCATTTACTGAGGGCCTACTATGCGTCTTCCAGGGTTTTAGGCCCTTGGATTGTATCAGAGAACAAAAAAGTACCTGCATTCATAAAGCTTATGTTCTAATGAGGGAAAACAACCAAGAAATAACTAAATATATTTAGAGAGGATTTCAGATGGTAATAAGTGCTAAGAAGAAAAAAAAAAAGCATGCTAAGGGAGCACTGGTAGGCAGGAGTGAGGGGTGAGGGTGATATTTATACATATATTTACAGAGAGTGATCAGGGAGGACCTTACTGATAATGTGGTATTTTAGCAAAAACATGGAAAGAAGTGAGCCAAGCAAATTTCTGGGGAAAGAACATTCCAGACTGAGGATAGAGATAGAAATGTGGGAGTCACTGGCATTCAAAGCCATGAGACAGGATGAGATCACCTAGAGAACATGTAGGTAGAGAGAGGCATTCTAGTGAGGTGCCTTAGGGAATTCCAGCATTTGGAGGTCAGGGGGATTATGGCGACCCATGGAATACTAAGAAGGAGGGGCTGGTGAGGTAGGAGGAGAGCCAAAGGAGAGTAGGATCCCAGAAGCCAAGAGAGGGAAGTGTTTGGGGAGAAGGCTCATTATCTGTAGAATACTGTAGATATTCTGAGTACAATGACTGAAACTTGACCTTGGGTTTAGCCACACGGAGGTTGTGGTGACCTTGACGAGCCATTTCAGGGGAGTGGTAGGGGAAAAAGCCTCAGTAGAGTGGGTTCGAGAGAGAATAGGAAGAGGGAATTGGGGGAGATGAGTATAGACAATGTTTTAGGGAAGGTCTGTTATAAATGTCAGCAGAGGAATGGGGATGGGGTTCAAGAGAGTGTTGGTTTGCTTTTTGAGATGAAAGATATGTTCTTTGCTCAGGAATAATCCAATAAAGAGGGAAAATATGATGATATTGGAGAGGGAATCCTCTGGCCCACTGAGGGTTCTTCCCAATTTCTAATGCTGCCACCTCCTCGAGGAGAGAGGCACTGCTCCCTGTACCACTCTGGCCTAAGGGGGAATACCACAGCCCTTATTGTAAGGATATAATACCAGAAATGGTGAACTAGGTTGGGGGTGGCAGACTTTTTCTGTAAAGGGCTAGTAAATGTTTTAGGCCTACTGAGGCTCAGTCTCTGTCACAAACTACTCAACTCTGCTATTATAGCACAAAGGCAACCATAGTTAATAGGTAAATCATAGGTGTGGCTCAGTTTTGATAAAACTTTATTTACAAAAACAGGCAACAAGCTAGATTTGGCCAACCATTGAACCAGATAATCTGCATCAAGAGGTGAACTCATTCTTCTTCAGTGCAACTGCCCACAGGGGTGCCCAGGTTCTAGCTACTTCTATGTGGCAGGGGCTGTTGTTTCTTTCCCTTACACTTAGGAGAACTCTCAAATACACTTAAATTCTTTGAGGTTCAACACAGAGGCCCAAGACCTGTAATGGCCCATTTAGATTCCCATTTCCTTCCTGGGGTCCTGCCCCTTTTCTCTATGATTGATACCAGGAATATCTACTCTTTATGCCATTTTCACAAGACACCTGTTTGGGTCCAAACTGAAAGCAACTCTTAACGATCCACATTGTGGCTTATCCAGTAAGGCTTTCACTTACTTGCAACTCATTTCCTCATTCCTGGGAGGGAGTCAGGGAAGGGAAATGAAGTGAGCATCTAACACATTGGCTGCTTATTTTCTCTATTGAAAACTTTATTGGAAATATGAGACTTGGAAGCATATCGTATAAAGAATGGTTAGGAAATGTTAGCTTGCTGGGCCTAGAAAAAGATGGCTGGTAAGGTTATGGGGGTGTGGCAACGGGGGTGAGAGGTGGGGACACATGGCATAGTCATGGGCCTCTTTCATGGAAGGGAAATGGAATCCAAAGGATGGAACCAAGAATATGAGGTCAGACTTATAGGGAACAAATTTCCATTGATGATCATTAGTCATTTTGATTCTGTTAGAGGGGTGGGGAGGCGGCATCACATAAGAATTCAAGCAGAAACTATGGAGAGGACACTCGAAATTCAGGTGTGTGGATGGGCTGGCTTTTTAGTCACCTTGGGTTCCTATAACAAAATATCGAGCCTGGGAGGCTTTAACAGTAAATATTTATTTCTCTCAGTCTGGAGGCTGAGAAGTCCAAGATCAAGGTCCTGGCAGATTCAGCTCCAGGTGAGAGCTCTCCTTCTGACCTGCAGATGCCTAATCCTGCATAGCTGCTGTCTAGCTATGTCATCACATGTTGGAGAGAGAGAGAGCACTCTGGTCTCTATTCCTCTTCTTATAAGGACACTAATCCCATCATGGGGGTCCCACCCTCACGACCTCATCTAAACCTAATTACCTCCCAAAGGCCCCACCTTTATCATCACATTGGAGTTTAGGGCTGCAAGACATGAATTTTAGGAGGACATATTCAGTCTTTAACAGCTAGATGACCTTTTAAGACCTCTTCCAATCCTGAGAGTTTATGAGATTGAAGCTATCAACTCAAACATGGTTTCCTCTGAGCTTTAGATTATTGCCTTCCCCATAGCTTTCTCCAGCAGCTACCCTAGCCCCCAGCGTCATTAAACATCACCTATTTTTATTAGTTGAAATATGCTTGAATATTCCAATGGCAATGATTGAAGGAAGGATTCACTGACTTTTCGAGAGACTTGAATTAACACCAGTATTGCCACCTTAATACAGCTGGTTTGAGCAGAGCACTCTAATCCAGGGACATTTGTTTGCACAGGGCTGTGGCTTTGTTCCCAGGTCAGAAATGTGAGCAGGAACAAAAGCAAGATAAAGCAGAGTGATGTGGCTGGCGTCAGAACATTAAACTCCTGCGGTTGTTGCATATTGTAGTAGAATAGAAAGAAACCTCAACTTCAGTACAAACAGAACACATCAGGCCCCTTTTCACCAGAAATGCTTTATCCCTGTAAGTGTCTTTTCTCAGGGAGGTGTTCAAAGTGGCTTTTAACAAAGCACCTTTTATCCCAGGTCCTTGGGGATATTTACCTATCACGGATATCTAGAAAACCGGCTGTGAGGGCCAGGTTAGATTCTGGGCCGTGGTTTTTGCAGTCCTTGTTGTCAGTTTGGAGAAATTCAATAAGTGGAAACGCTGCAGGAGTTTGAAAGGTCTGAGTTTAATCCCCGACACATGTCTGAACTTCAGCATGGCCCTTCTCTGCTTTTCTTCTCTGTTGTAACTACTCAGCTCTGCCATTGTAATACAAAAGCAGCCAGAGTCGATATTTAAATGAAGGAGCATGGTTGTGTTCCAATAAATCTTTATTTATGAACATTGAAATTTGAATCTCAAATAATTTTCACATGTCACAGAATATTATACTTTTGATTTTTCCCCAGCAATTTAAAAGTGGAAAAATTATTCTCAGTTCTTGGTTCATACAAAAGCAGGCAGCAGGCCAGATTTGGCCCACAAGCAGTAGTTTGCCAACCTCTGTGTTTGACCTTGGGTATACAATGACAGATGCGATCCTAGCCTCGTGGCGCTTATTGTTGATGGGAGAGATGGATATTGAACAAATAATTTGAATCGTTTTTATGTAATTACTAATGTCATAGGAAGGAAAATAAAGAGTTAATTAGGAATTATAACACTGAAATATCATTTAAATTGGGGAATCAGAAAATGAAATGAGAACAGAGACCTAAAGATGAGTGATATCCAGCCAGGAAAGAGTGGCTAAAAAAGGAAGTCTTGGGCTTCCCTGGTGGCGCAGTGGTTGAGAGTCCGCCTGCCGATGCAGGGGACATGGGTTCGTGCCCCGGTCCAGGAAGATCCCACATGCCGCGGAGCGGCTGGGCCTGTGAGCCATGGCTGTTGAGCCTGTGCTCCGTTGCAATGGGAGGCCTACGTACCGCAAAAAAAAAAAAAAGGAAGTCTTCTAGGCAGAGAGGAATTATAAGGTCAAACTGATAAACTGACTGGTGAGTTTTAATCCTTCACAGTCTTATCAGGTAAGTAAATGCTCCAGGAAGTTTTCAGAGAGAATGTGGTAGCCCAGTGTGCTGGGGGCAGTGTGAGGGAATGACCTTGTCTCCAAATGTGACACAGGAGAGGGAGTTCACTGTGCCTTCCTTACTGTCTTCCTATATTTTCCCAGAGGTTCTGGCCTCTTCATCCTGCTCTTTTTTCCTCGCCTGGGAGGCAGGTGAGAGGTAGTGACATTGTGAAGCAGAACAGGAACTCTGCAACTGAGAGTCAGGTGTGCTGCGTTCTGGATTCAGTACTGCCATCCCTTGTCATGTGGTCCTGGGCACATTGCTTACCCTTCCCTAAACTGAAAAATAAAGGACTTTTATACATCAAGAGTCTCCAGGCAGGTGACCTAAGAATGACTGAGTGGAGGGACTCCAGGGCCCTTCAGAGCAGGAGTTCATTCAAAAATAGAGTTCCATGAAAGGCCATTGGACTTGGTGACTGCTGGGTCCTCCCCAGGCCTGGCTGTCTGTGATTCTGTGAAAAGAGTCTTTTCTACAAGCCTGTCCATGTTGGATCCCGAGCTAGGAGGGAACCCAGGTCTGGCTACTCCCTGGGTCAGTGGAATGTGGTAGTACCTGTCCAAGCCCTGTGCAACAAGAATCAGGGAAAAATCAAGCCATTTTCTTCAGGAAAATGATAACTTCTATCCTGTTGGCAAACTATGAGGAAAAAACAAAAATATATGATTCATATCAAGGTTGTTCAGATTTCTATTACTTCAGTGGCAGCACAGGTAATTAGTGACATAAACTAGGTGGCAGGCATTTAACTTCCCAGTAAATCAGCATCCTACCATGAGAGGCTCACACCCCAGAGAATTCTGAGCCAGGCCAAGTTGGGGTCCCCTCACACCTTGAGGTGTCATAGGAGGCAGCCTCAGGGCTTCTGGCCAGGTCTGTCTAGCTTCCTTCTGTGCCACCGTGAAGCTGCTTGCCTCAGAGCTTCTATCTCCCCCTCAGGTCTGATGATCCAGTAAGCTTTGCGTCTGAGTCTGCTAAGGGACATCCAGACCACAAATGGCATGACAAGGTTCTGGACCCGTTTTATTGAAATCTGCCCAAACTGTGTTCCGAGTCACCTGAACCCAGCACTGCTCCCCTGGACGTGTTCTTCAGGACTATTTGTATGAGGTTCCTGCCTGCCTTGTTTTTTTTTTTCTCTTCTGGGAATGTCTTCCCACGGCTCTCTTGACTCTACAGAACACTCAGAGAAGCTGAGTGAGCACCGTAATTCTGTCCTGTTCTCTTTGTGCAGTCATCACACAAACCCACAGGTACTCTTGACACTCCCACTGGGAAGAATGGAGTCTTTAGAATCCAGGCCTTGGGTTGTACCTACTTCCCCTGGGAATATCCCCCTAAGTCACTACCCTGATTTCACATCGCAGTTAATAAAGTCTTTTCATTCATATCCTTGCAATGGATACTCCAGATATCCTCACAGGAAGGTGGAGGAGTTATGATTATCCACTGGGACACATGGGGAAGCTGAGGCCCCAGGATCAAGTCATTAAATCAGGATGGAGCTATAACTGGTACCCAAGATCTTGATTAAGTATGAAATTAATATTTGTAGACTCAGAACCAGTCTGTGGGGCTTGTTTCAACACCAAGCTCCCACTCCCTGGTCCCCTCTGATATTTCTGTACTGTTCACAGAGACCACTTGCCAAGCTCTGAATTGGCTAGTTTGAAACTACTTTTAGAAGGGGCATCAGACAGAAGAAGTTTCTCTGCATATAGGCAGAGCTGTGTGCAAATGCAATTTTGGTTATTTTTAACTATTTCACAGTGAATTTGAGCTCCAGAACTGAGTGATTTCTGAGGAGTTGTAAATAGGTTACAAACCCTATTCTGAAACCATTAACCAAGTATAGTCGATGACCCAAACAGCCCTCTCCATTTCCACGTAGATGGATATCCCCTGGGCTTGCCTGTTAAGGAATTTGCCATTAAGCTTCAGTAGAGACACTTAGCCCTCTCTTAATTCTCCAAGCTAAGCTGCCTATTTCCAAATATATGACCTGAGTTCCTTCCTAACCCCCCACCAACCCACCACCATGCCCCTGTGCTCTAATTTCTATTTTATAGCTTATCCACTAGCCCAGCTGTTGAAGTGCCCAGCCCCTCCCTTTGAGTCATCTCATCCTACCATCTAGCTCCCAAAAAGTTCAGCCCTACCTGAATCCTCTGAGCTCCCAGGCCCACCACACTGTGCGACCAACATGGCGTACAAGCAGTGCCTTGCACCCAGGCAGCAACGTGGTCTCGGTGGGACATCTCGCCTTGTCTCCCAGCACCTTTCAGAGTCTGCTTCCCTCATCCCTGTCTTCTGGTTTGCTTCTCCTCTGATGCCAGGAGCTATGTCTTCAGCCTCAACATTTCGTTTTCCACATAAACAATGATTTAATTTCTTCTTTTACGGCCTTCATTTCCAAAATTTCTATGGATTTTCTTTCTTGGAACCCCCTCTTGTTATTCCATATCTTATATTCTTTTCCATGAATGCTATTGCCTCCTTTATCTCTTTGAGTTTCTTAAAGATACTCAGAAGCTCACTTAAGGTTATTCTAGTATCTTTATTCACCTCAGGTAAGTTCTTCTGTTTGTCGTCTGCCTTTCAAGGTGTTATTCTCCCACACAGGCTGGAGGATTTCTGGTTTGTGAGCTCATCTTCTACTAGAGGTTTTACCTCTGAATATTCTAGGTGCTACCCCAGAGAAACCATCTTGCAGGGCCTCAGCTCCAGGCTTGAAGGGAAGTGGCTGCTGATCAGGCCTGTGCTGGTCACTGGTTTGACCCCTTCCTGGATGCGTGGTGTGGTTCCCAGCCCATCCTCACTGGTGCAAGGCAGCTCTGGGTCCTGGTGTCACATGACTGGAGCTTTCCTAACCTAGACACAGGTGAGCAGCTCAACACTGCCTGCACCCCAACCTTGGTATGATGGCAGGAGTGGAAGATGACATAGCTTAGTTCTGCAACACCTATGAGCATCATGACCCAGCTGCCACCCTCCTGAGGATGGTCTTGGCTTCACTGTAGGCAAAAAGCATTGGCCCTGTTGCCCATTAAAGGTTCCCTTTTTTCTTTATCTCTTTTGAGGTTTAAGGAATCACTATTTGTCTAGTGAGAAGTCTCTTTCTTGCTTTTCAGTATGAGATATATATTAGTTAACTCTTATTATTCAAATATTGTTCTATCCTTTCCTGTGTTTGGTGTGCAAAAGTGAGGTATAGCTTATGCTCATTTTCCCATCTTGAACAGAAAGTACAAGTTCAGATACTACCCTTCTGATCCAGGCAGATCCCTGAGAGCCTGCATTTTCTTGCAGGCCCTGCCAACAAAGCCCTGGTCACATTCTTATACCCCAAGAGCAGGCTGATTCAACAGCTTAACCTAAAAGCCCCCTTGGTACTTCATGATTCGAGCCCGCAGCTTTCTTAATGGCAACTTCTCATCCCCTGCTAAGGGATTTTTCAGCTTAAAAACGTGTTATCAAGTAAAAGAGCCACCATCCTATTCCTGGCGGTCAGTCCCTCGTTGACTTTCAAACATTAAAAAGACTTAAGAGCTCACACTTGTATTTTATCACATTTGGGATTCTCCCTTATTCTAAGGATGTTCTTGTTACACCATAGGCTTTTCAATTACATAGCACTCCTCTAGGACAGAGTCTAATATTTTTTTGCAGAGTCAGATATTTAAGTGAATTTTATTGTCAGATTTTCTTTGTAGTCATTTTAAAGCCAGACACTGTTTCTTAAGTTACCTTTGCGGGTAACTTATCTGTTGATGACACAGCTATATCTTTTTACAGTGTTCCACACCATACAGCTTAAGTGCCTGGACATTGTTATTTTAAAGTAGAGATTTTTTTTTTTCTTTTTTTTGGTTTGTGATTTTCTATGTGTCCTTTTACTTGTAGTTTTAGCTGTTCATATATTTTATAATAGGGAACAGAAGTATGGTTTAAGGTGTCTTATAATTTAAAACATAATACTTATTTGAATAATATGAATGATATGTTTATAAGTTTTTCTATTATAAAAGCAATTCATGCCCATTGTAGAATATTCATTAAGTATACAAATGTATAAAATAGGAAAATAAAAATTATTCATACTCCTATCAACCAGAGCCTTTTAATCACTATTAATATTTGGGAGCATTTCCTTCCAGTCTTTTTTCAGTGTATGTGAGTGTACATATATATTATATATTCCATAATTGGAATCAGTACGTGTATATATATATATATATATATTATGCATATATATATATAATTTTTATAGCCCACTATTTTCACTTAGTATCATGTAATTTTAAATCGAGCGCCAACTGCCCTTTGCTTTCTATATCTGTTGCAGCTCCCTTCCTTCTTTATAAAGTTATGAAGCCATGCACTTTCACGGTGTCCCTAATAAAAGGTATTAGGATGAGAGCAGTTTGCTTTAGGGTCATGCACTGCCTTAGTGTCACCCCTATTTTTCTATACTGAGTCCTATTACACTAGTCCATGTGCAAAGAAAACAAAAAAACACAGTGCGTGTTTTTTAAAAGTACTCTCTGATCCTCAGTTTTTTCCTCCCTTAAAGTGAGGAGATAGAGTAGGTGGTCAAATTTTGGCCCAGCGTCCTTTGGCGGAAACTGGCATTGGCATCAGCACAATCCTCGTGTGAGCAGTGCTTAGCCCCTCTCCTCTCAATCCTCCTCGGCCCTGCATCCCCTACCTGCCCTGCTGTCCTCTTCCTACGCCAGAGGCATTCTGCATCTTCTCATCTGGTGAAAAGAAAAGAGAGCTCTCTAGGAGCTTTCAAGGTTTTAATTAAACATGACATCAGCTGAGTAGCAGTACGTATTGAAACTTTTATTAAAAACACTGCTAAGGTTCCATGTTAATCAGGAAGCCACATCTTCCCTTAATGGACAGAATTACTGATTAGATCATTAGAACCAGTGAGACCTCTCAGCTGTCAGACTTGTTTTCCCTAATGCAAAAATCTGTATGAGTCACTCTCATGTTAGGTATTAATGAATTTATTATTTGATTGGTTATGTAATTTTAAGAAAAGGGCACCTGGCTTTGTTGAGGAATTTCTGACGACTCCATGGCAAATGGAAGGGCTCGGCACCAAATTAGCAGCATCAATTCATATTCCTATATGATTTATCATCTTTCACATGCTCTGAAGCACAACAGATATGATGGCTCTGGGAAAGAGCACTAAATCTCCTCTCCCTCAACACCGTGTTGACAGTAGCTACTTAAGTAGAGTCTGATTTGTGAGGCTGGCCAGGCTCACTGTCCACTACCTCTGTCACCGCCAGTCAGGGGATTGGATTTCCAAAAGACTGTCTCTTTTCTTCCAAGTTCCTTCAGCTAACTTTTATTAATAGTCTCATATTTCCCAGGTACTTTTCTGTGACCTTAAAGAATTTCATTGATTTTATCTTACTCCCAGTGTTGGAGTGAGTGGTATCTTCATGTCCATTTTGAAGTCTGGAGGTGCTAAGAGATATAGGTACTGACTGGCCCATAGTTACACAAACTAAAAACCCAATGGCCCAGACTGGAATGCTCCCTCTGGGGAGGAATTCAGTACCAGAAAGTCCCCTTTGACCCTCACCACAAAGAGTAATGATGAAAGACCTCATGGACCACTTGATGAGGTCTGACCTCATTCAAGGTGTAGAAGTCAGTATGCACTCCAGAAATACTCCTGGGAAACTCCACACCTGCTCTCAATGCTCCTTATTAGGAGTCAGACCTGCCCCAGTGTGCCCAGGAAATTCTCAGGTCGCTGGAGTCCTTGCCACCACGTCAACACTCTTCTGGAGTCTATTTTCTCAAGGACTGTTTTGTCTACAGCCAACCGCTTACTGTTAGAGCTCCCCTCTGGGTTTCATGAGCAACTCATAAATCCTTAACATGGCTCAAGGCTCTCAAAATCTGGCCCTGATCACCCCTCCAGGCTCTGCTTTCCCCTCCCCAACTCCCAGTCATCCTGAATTTCTGTCATTTCTTTAGGGGTCCATACTCTTCTCTTGACTTCAGTCTTCAGACATATTTCTCCCTTTGCCTAGAACACGTTCAGGTAGGGGAAGATGGCTTGGGAAAGAGAAGATGAGTTGTTTAGGACATGTCGAGTGAAGCTGACAGCAAAATATTCTGAATACCTATAGGCTACTAAAAATATAGGACATGGAGAATGCAAGAGACTGAGACTCAAGCCGTAGATCTAAGAGTCATTTTCAGAGAGAGGGTGATTCCCATCAGTGGGAATAAAAGGAGAAGTGAGAAGTGCATAGGTCCCAGAACAGAGCTTCTAGTGGGGTTTGGGGAAAGAAAAATCTAGCAAAAGGGTGTGGTAGAAACAGGTTCAACTGGGGAGATCAGAGGTAAGAAGAAAATAATAGTGTGTCATTGGAAGTAAGAGAGGAGAGCTGACACTTGTTGAGTGTCTAGTCAGTGCCAACTCTGTATTGGGTAATTTATACACATGTAGCTGAAACTCAAACCTAAAGTTTAGGTTCACCCCAAAGATGATTCCAGTGACAAGTATTACAGAGATCAGTAGGATGAAGGTTGAGAACAATCATTAAATCAAGCTAAGGAAATCATTGATAATTAACAACAGATGAGACACTGTTGAAATGAGGTGTAGTTTTTATTAGTATTTATCATCTTTGGGGTATAATAAAAGAAGCACTGGACTAGAAATGCAGAGGATCTATTCTTAACTCTTCAATTAACTAAGTCACCAATGCATTTGACTTGTTTTCCACAACTGTGAAATGGGATATATTACTAAAGGATTTGGTCCTCCAGCTCTTTCTGGAATCCATAATCCTAACCAAGTGAATTTTTCAGGAAATGTACATATCCGACGTACTGCTATGTGAGGCAGAAACATTGCCTACTTTTTTCACTATTGTGTCCACAGAACCTAAAACAGTACCTGGAACATAATAGACAGTAAATATTTCTCAGTTACATATATCTTTTATTAATCTAAAGAAAAAAATAGGCATTATCACATGCAGAACTTGGATAGTTAGGACAGTATATTAAAATTCAAACTTCAAGAATAACAGGTAAAAATTACTGATCGTTCTGAAATAAAGTGAATATTCACATATATTTTCTTTCTAGTTAGAAAATAGTGGGAATTAGAGTTGAAATTGAGAGATGGGCCAAGAAGTTTGAGAATCACTGGTCTAAATTGCTCTGCCTTTGAGCTATTAAAATCAGAAAGATGTAAGTCAATCCAAGTCTTTACTATATAGCCGAAATATCATTATTCAGACGGTGTTCATGAAATTGCGGAAAACAAACCCAAACTGCAACAAGGACAATTCAGTGCTGTGTTTTGGGCTGACCATGTGGATTATACTATAACCTGGGAAGACACGGACCTTTTAAATATACTTACTGCGTTCATCTTCTCTTTTGAGAACCAACTTTTTTTTTTTTTTCTGGTTATAAATTAGCCCCTGTTTATGACAGAACATTTTGGAAATGCAGAACTGTAGAAAGAAGAAAATAGAAACGACCCATAACCCTAGCTAGTAGTGATGCCCTGTTTTATATTTGGAATGTTCCCTCCTGTCTTTTTTCTAGGATACTAATTTTTCATGTAGCCCCTCAAGCTGAGGTTAACTTAGCCATTGGTAGACGGACATTTGGGAGGCCCAGCAGTTAACTTATGCGCTCTCCACGCCCACCTCCACCTTCTGGAGAGCGAGGATGGGACTCAGTTGTCTGGGTTCCTAGGGTCTGAGTGGACACTGTCCTTTACCCACAACTCCTCAAACACAGTCCTAGCCCCGTTTCCTCATTGTCCAGCCAGCTCGCATCTCCTGAAGGGCAAGATGCCTCGTCTCCGGCCACAGTTCACTCCTGTCATTGTCCGGGGCTCTCCTGTGCTCTCCCCTCAGTTCAGAATTCTCTCAGCTTCAGAGAACCTCTCCCCTGGGCTTCGCTCTCAAAGCCACCACTTTATCTCATCAGACTTCTTTCATTCGCGTACTTGGTTCTAAAATTCATAAAATTTTCCTTTACTTGAAAATGTTCTGTTTTTTCTCTTTGTTTTCCTCTCGCCACCCCCCACCACATTTTCTTATTGAGGGAGGCTGTTTTAAATCCATTACCACACAGAGTAATCTCAGTTATACACACAGCAAGTAGGCAAATCTGGGCGAGGCAGCCACTGTCTAGTGCCCACCCTGGTTTCCAATGTGGATCATTCTGAAACCAAGTTCTACTTTAGCAAAATTGAAATTGCTTTCACATATCTGAACAGCAAGAAAAAAGTGGAAAATCATCTTAATATTTCCTAATATTGAGATATTACACTTCATGTAATCTAAATGTTTGAGTATTCATCTACTTGGCATCACTCAGACATCTGAGTGAAAGATTGATTGTTCAGTTTTCATCCAGATGTTTTAATAGTGTAAAAAGATAGATTTGGATGCATGACTTCCTTTCCATTTAGAATTCTTTCTTGTAAACACCCAATTTTTCCATTTCTTCCTTTTGTATTTTTATATGGGACTTTATTTCTCTAGCCTCCTTTGTCCCCCCTCCCAGTTTTTGTTTAGAAAAAATGGAGATCTCCATTTCACTGTGTTCTTCTGAGAGAAGTAAAAAATGAAAGAGAAAAATCCCACTGCCCTTCAGATACCCTATACCTATGTGTACCTGAAGTGGTGTGCTATTGAATATTTAACAATTAGATCTCCAAAAAAGAGGGGAGACCTTATATGTAGTGTTTGCCTATTTCCATGGTGTAAATCTGCCCATCATGGCTAGTTTGAAGTTACTGACATGATTTTACTGAATGTGGTGTTGGGAAGAGATGCACAGGTCACACCATTATATAGTATTTCCACCATGCAGATACAATATGTGCAGAAATCTATAACCTCAAAAACATAGATGCTAGTAAATAATTAGGAAGTGATGAATTTGATGTATTGATTGCCTTTGTTTTTAATTTAATTTTTGTAATTCAGGATTTCTCACCCTTGGTACTGTTGACATTTGGGGCTGGGTAATTTTTTGTTAGGGGTCTGGCCTGTGATTATAGGATGTTCAGCAGCATCCCTTAGCCTCCACCCACAAGAGACCAGTAGCACTCCTAAGTTGTGACAACCAAAAACCTCTCCAGACATTGCCAGTGTCTCCTGGGGTGCAAAATCACCCCCTGGTGACAAGCACTGATTTTTTTTTTGCGGTACGCAGGCCTCTCACTGTTGTGGCCTCTCCCGTTGCGGAGCACAGGCTCCGGATGCACAGGCTCAGTGACCATGGCTCACGGGCCCAGCCGCTCTGCGGCATGTGGGATTTTCCCGGACCGGGGCACGAACCTGTGTCCCCTGCATCAGCAGGCAGACTCTCAACCACTGCGCCACCAGGGAAGCCCCAAGCACTGATTTTAATTGTAAGTTTATATACTTTAACTTTAATAATAGCTGTACTTAACAACCTTCTCTCAAAATTCCTGAAAATTTAACAATCAGCTCTTGCTCGCTCACCACTGTATCTCCCATAGAGAAGCTTGTCCAGAGAATATACTGCTTTGCCATGGTCACATAGTGTATCAGAGAAAATAAAAAGAGGAGCGTTCACCTTCTGACCTTTTTGGTTTCTGCAGTTAACCACTGGGTTTGTCCCCTCCCCATAAGCATTGCAACATCTTTCTTTCATTTCTATGAATTAAAGAGTGTCTTGGCCGACTGCCTAACTTTCTTCCAAAGTGGACTTTACTTTGTGCACAGCCCTAGAGTTCCTTCTAAGTGAATGTGATTTTCTGCTCAGCCAGACTTAAGAATCTCTCCCAGATCCTTATGTGCTTTACAAGGAAGCCAGCTTTGGAGTGGGAGGTGAGAAGCAGGCAGAGAATGAAGAGAGAAGGGGCTGCTAAGTCAGTGATAGGCAGTGATCTAGGTGAAGAAGGGCCAACTATCCCAGTCTTGGGAGAGACTATGTCCTGGAATAAGAAATTCTAGTCTGTCCCCATCTCTCCACTCCAGGGGAAGGGGAGCTGGAATGTGAAAATGTGAACTGAGAGTTCTGCCAAGCCATGGGGTTGGGGGGACCTACCTGTCTCATCCATAGGCAATAAGGTTAGTCTTTGTAGCTATTTGAGGTCATTTCCAACCATCTCCCTTTCTGGGCCTTTCCTGACCTGATGCCCTCACCTTTTGCTCTAACCAAATGCCCAATGGCCCTTCACAGACCAGTTACCTTTGGCTTCATGCAAAGCTTCTACTGCACATGCCAACCAGGCACAGGGGGAGCATAACCTGTGGGTTAATTTGACCCAACTTGTGAGAACCAAATTTTAACCCACTGTCCTTTCTGTGTCAAAGAAATGTTCCAATATTGGTAGAGTTTGCTTAGCGGGATATATTAGTTTCCAAGGGCTGCCGCAGCAAATTACCACACACCAGGTGGCTTAAGACAACAGGAATTTATTCTCTTATAAGTCTGTTGGTTTTAAAATCTGAAGTCAAGGTGTCGATAGGGCCAAGTTCCTTCCGAAGTCTCTAGGGGAGGATCCTTCCTTGTCTCTTCCCGGCTTCTGGCGGCTCCTGGTATTCCTTGCCCTACGTTAGTACTCTAATCTCTGCCTCCGTCTTCATACATCTTTCTTCCCTGTGCCTCTGTGTCTCAAATTTCCCTCTCCTGTCTCTTATAAAGATGCCAGACATTGGATTCAGGCTCCTTCTGAACTAAAATCATCTGCAAAGACCCTATTTCCAAATAAGGTCACCTTCACAGGTGCTGGACTCGAGGACTAGGACACATCTTTTTGAGGGACACTATTCAACCCACTGCAGGGGAACTGGGAATGAGGGTCATTTCTTCTGCTTCACTGAACACTGAACCTAGCCAGGAAGTGAGGAGAAGGAAGTCGCCAGCGCCGGCGATCCCTCTCTCCAGGTGTCGGAAAGATGAAACACTGGCAAAAAGAGATCTTAAGCCAGAAAGGCTAAAGATGGACCCGTGAGAAAGGCAGCAGAAACACTAAAACCCAGAAAGAATTCAGGCCCTGAAAATGCTAGTGACGGCCCCAAAAGTTTGTTTTACCTCTGTTAACAGTGATAAAGAGAGGGCACAGGCCCACAGCTGGGGGAAGACAAAGTAATATACGTAACTAAGGTTCTGGGCATTGATTAGTTTTGAAAAAAGCCTTCTTTTTTTCTCCCTTCTCCTACCAGCCCCCCTGCTTCCTCTCCTCCCATTTCTCTCTCTGTCTTTGCTGCTTTCCTTCCTTGCCTCCCTTTCTATCTGACCTTCGGTAAGGAAAATCCAAAGCACAGTCTCCAAGGGGTTGCTTTAGCGCTCTGCGTTTATTTCTGTCTCTTTAAATTCTGGCGGAGTCTAGCCTCTGCCTGTGCTCCTCCAGTGTTTTATACTCTCCTGTCTTTCTAGCCATCAACATTAATGTTTCAGGGCTTTGTGGTGTAATGAAAGAGGCAGCCATTCCCACTCACCTGAGTCCAGCCCTCCTGTGTGCTTCTCTGTCTTGTTTTCTATGCTTCCCTTTGTTTACTGTCCTAGCTGTGGCTGGCTGGATGCTTTGGTAAGCCTGATATTGCTGGAGGTCCCAAATTTAAGAGGAGCTTTAACTCTTTGAACTTCTTTCTAGTGACTAAAAGGAATGAGAGGAGCATTTGTGTCAGAATGAGGCACTCCAAAGGACCTGAGAAGTGAAACTGGTTTAGGTGGCATCATGAGTGTTCTGTTTTAATATGGGGGCCACTGAACATGAACATGAGTTTGGATGTAAAACATTCAACCTTTAGGGGCTTCCCTGGTGGCGCAGTGGTTGAGAGTCCGCCTGCCGATGCAGGGGACACGGGTTCGTGCCCCGGTCCGGGAAGATCCCACATGCCGCGGAGCGGCTGGGCCCGTGAGCCATGGCCGCTGAGCCTGCGCGTCCGGAGCCTGTGCTCCGCAACGGGAGAGGCCACAACAGTGAGAGGCCCGCGTACCGCAAAAAAAAAAAAAAAAAAAAAAAAAAAAAATCAACCTTTAAAAGTAACCAACTGAAAACAAACTCTGGAACCATGCATGCACATGATTTGGGTATTTCACTGTAGACTGATTAATGCAATACAAATTAGTGACCAGTTTTCAAGGAATTAAAACATAATAAAATTACCAATAGCATTATGTTTAGAAGAATTAAATTGTTTCATGGTTGAGGATGCATGTGTCCTTAGCGTGCCCCTAGTCATAGTTATGCACACGGTCATCACTGCCCTGTAGACCTGGGCACAGGTTGGCTAACAAGAAGTCCTTCTGATGACAAGCCAGACAAGCCAGCTTTGGCTGGATGGCATTTGGGGGAGACTCTTCCCCAATGTGCTCAACAACGTCCTATTCCCGGGCACGTAGAGAATTTGACTTGATGACCCCAAAGTCCTTCCACACTGGCAATTAGACAAGCCTGCTACAGGGTACTTCACTGTTTACTTTCCATTCTGCCAAAGAGCTTCCACCTCATACAGAGATAACCACTCTTTGGTCACCGATTCTGTCTTTATAGAAGCACTTTATGCCAGTTCTGTGAATATTGATTGGATCCTCTAGGTCATTAGCTGAATGTTTACTCATCCATAAAATGGGGATAGTGCAACTTCCCATGCTAGCACCATGGATGAGAAGGCCCCGACTGTACAATAATGGCGGAGTGACCCAATGCTTTAGGTTATTGTCATAGTCATGGCCTGAAAACAGCAGACTGAGTTTTTGAGGTTTCTCTGGCCCTTGTGATACTGAACACTGTGTGGTATAACAAAGCCCACAAAGTTCAGGACCCTAGAGACCTGTATTAGAGCTCCAACTCTACTGCTTATAAGCTGTGTGACCTTGAGCACGTTGCTTGGTCTCTGCCCCTCAGTTTGCACTGTGTGCAGACATGGGCCCACCACATTTTTCCTGGGCCCTTCCTTATGCAGGGCTGTTATGAAGACCTTTACCCATCTGAAAAAGAATGAGCTTGGACCAGGTCAGAGCTTCTCCACCTTCACCTGTCACACAGCTCTGGGGCATCCCTGACAGTTGGTCTTGCCTGTGAACTTCACCTGTCATTCATGTCTTGGGAGACCCCCTCTTACTACCCTAAGAGAGCAGATCAGAATGAAGTGAGAGAGAATAGCACTCTTATAATGAAAATGCCAAATCTGCTCTAATTTTTGAATAGGCATTAATCCCTCGCAAGCTTTGGTAGTTTATTATTGGTAGCAAATTATTTATGATACATCTCACCTGTCACCGCTCCATGGTTGAAAACTGCAGAGATAATAAGATATCTTCCACCTCTCGAAATCTCAAACCTCAGCCATGTGTTCAGGCTGTATAAATATAATTGTTGACTACGTTGATACCAAATGTATACAGAGAACAGAACCAACAGAGCACCTCCCAGAAGAGAACAAGGGGCTCGTCCACAAGTACCCAAGTGTGTTCACATAGGTGAGAGAATAGCATGAGGGTCAGCTATGACCTGCAGGCCAAATCTGGCCCTTGAGTTAAGAATGGCTTTTACATTTCAAATGGTTAAAAAATATATCAAAAGAAGAAAACTATTCTGTAACACATGAAAATTATGTGAAATTAAAATCTCTGTGTCCATAAATAAAGTTTTTTGGAACAAAACCAAGCACATTTGTTTACATATTATCTATTACCACTTTCTCTGCACCAGCCAAGTTGAGTTAGTTGTAATAGAAACTGCCTGGCCCACAAGGCCAAAAATATTTACTATCTGATCCTTTACAGAAAATGTTCGCCAACTCCTGGAATAGCGTGTGACTCATCTTACCTCAATCCCCAAATCTAGAGAGAAAATGAGAGTTTAATTTCTACTTCATCTCTTTCTCTACAAATAATTAGGGTAACTGTATAATTTATCATCCAAACTGAGACCTTTGTGAGAGTGCCTTAGTCTATTCAGGCTGCTGTAACAAAATACCACAGACTGGGTAGCTTATAAACAACAGAAATTTATTTCTCACAGTTTTGGAGGCTGGAAGTCTGAGAGATCAGGATACCAGTATGGTCAAGTGAGGGCTCCACCCTCATGATTTAAGCACCTCCCAAAGGGCCACCTCCTAATACCATTACAGGGGGCATTAGAATTTCAGCACACGTTCAGACCACAGCAGAGAGTGAAAGGGACAATGGTGTAAACTGAGACAGAACTGGGAAAGCTGGGACACATGGTCACCCTACTTAAAATCCTTGGTGTGAACAAACTAGAGTAAGTTTGTCCTGGTGGGGGTGTGGGGTGGAGAGGTAGGGGGACAGAAGGCCTTGTTGACCCAAACTCTAAGGGGTTCGTTCTCTGGCTTCTTGAACTAGAAGCAGCATCTCTGCACAAGATTGGAGAGGAGGACTGGATCTGGGAGGGTTGACCTCCCCTCACTCTGCCCGCCCACTTCTTTCCTGTCCCACACCCTCATTGTTTAGGTAATATTTCAATATTCCTGTACATTCTTGCTTTTGGAGGGATAAGCTACTTAAATTTATTTTTTAGTACATAAGAGAATATTGAACACAACATAAACACAGTCTCTCACCTTTATTCGTTTTTTTTTTTTTTTTGAAATTTACTAAAAGATGTCACCCAACCTCTAGTTATTTGTTTGGGAGATCTGGAATGAAAGAAGCTAAAGAAGGAAATGTGAAGCTGCTGACAGGCATTTTCAGGAAAACCAAAAGCAAAATGCTAAGTATTTGCCCCAGGCCAGAGAACTGACAGTAGCATGTGGTTGAACTGAAAAGGGAAGTGGTTTTCAGGTGCTGAGACCTTTGGTTCCTCCAACTAGTTCATCTCGGGGAAAAAAAGAAACCTGACTGACTCTGATAGAGGCAGAAGGAGAAGTGATCTCTCAAAAAAGTCAGGGCCATATCACCTTGGGCTTTATATTTCATCGTGAAATCAATGCTTTGAGTTGTGCTTAAAAATAAGCTCACAGCCTAAGCCAGTTATGAAAGACAGATATAACACATCAAGTAACAGCCGGGGATCATGTGCCTGCTGTACAGGAGACCAGGGACTTTGTGTCTGTGCCTGGGTCTGAAACTTGGGAATATACTGTCCCTCTTCCACATGCAGGGGAATTAGATTACTCTCCCTCCAATTAATTGCCCTGGGGTGTCTCCTAACTCATCAGTGGAGAAAGGCCCACTGTGGGAGCAGAGCTAACTCTCAGGCTAAGGGGAGGGGGGAGCAGGAGGATGCAGGTGCAAAGCTGTGCTTTAGGCCCCGCCCTCACAGGCAGGTGAGGCCATGCCCACCTCAGCCTTATGGATCCCCCATCCCAATGTTCCTTCATCCTGGGTTTTGTCCTGTTGAATCTGGGACTCTTAGCTAAAAAGTCCTGGAAAATAATCACCCCTAACTCTGGGATCCATCTCAAGGATTTTACTTCCCTGGCTTGGGTTTTTGTTTGTTTGTTGTAACCTAGTAGAAAGAAAAGGAATATGTGTATAATGGAAAATTTGGGGTCTTGCCCCTGTTTGCTAAATGTACTATATATTTTTTGGTGTGTGGCCGTGGGTTGGGGTGGGGGAATCCTCCTGATTCACTTCTAATCACAGTGCATAAGTTGTTACCTGCGTTACTTTCTTCAAAGAGGCCAGGTTAAATGAACACTAAAAGTGTTCCTATGTCCCAGTTAGATAGCAAAACCACTAGCTAAAAGGATCTTAGCGATGACTGATGCATTGCCATGGGCTCAGGGCTTGAGTCTTCAACAGAAGCCCAAAATATACCAAAATAAATTCTGGATTTCAGCTAAATTTAGTTAAATTTAAAAGAGCAAAGCATTTTTTGAAACTTAAAAGAAAAGATGTGTGGACAGTTACTTTGTCCTCAAATGTAGATAAGAATTAAAATAAATTGAACAAATATGTTGAGATAATTATATAAGAAATAAAAAATAGCAATCAAAAAAATTATAAACAGGGCTTCCCTGGTGGCACAGTGGTTAAGAATCCACCTCCCAATGCTGGGGACATGGGTTCGAGCCCTGGTCCGGGAAGATCCCACATGCCGCAGAGCAACTAAGCCTGTGTGCCACAACTACCGAGCCTGTGCTCTAGAGCCTGTGAGCCACAAATACTGAGCCCACGAGCCACAACTACTGAAGCCTGCGCGCCTAGAGCCCATACTCCGCAACAAGAGAAGCCACCGCGATGAGAAGCCTGCATATGCAACAGGGTAGCCCCCGCTTGCCGCAACTGGAAAAAGCCTGCGTGCAGCAACGAAGACCCAACGCAGCCAAAAATAAATAAATAAAATTAATTAATTAAAAAAAAATGTAAACAAAATGGAAACACAAACTTATTTTTCAAAAATACATAGGAAGGGGCTTCCCTGGTGGCGCAGTGGTTGAGAGTCTGCCTGCCAATGCAGGGGACATGGGTTTGTGCCGCGGTCCTGGAGGATCCCACGTACTGCGGAGCGGCTGGGCCCATGAGCCATGGCCGCTGAGCCTGTGCGTCTGGAGCCTGTGCTCCGCAACGGGAGAGGCCACGGCAGTGAGAGGCCCGCGTACCGCAAAAAAAAAAAAAAAAAAAAAAAACATAGGAAGATAGTGGATGTATTAAATATGTGTAAAAAGTCTCATATAAGTAAAAATGAAAAGCATTAATACCCTAAAAAGAAACATGGGCAACATATGAAGCAACAATTCAAAGAAACATATGTGGAAAAGATTAATAAAGAGATGAAAAATGATTGAGATTCTAGTAATCAAAAATGCAACTTAAATTTTGTAACATGTATGATGATGGATGTTAAACAATGAAAAAATATAAATTAAAAAATAAATTGTTTTCAACTACAAAATTAGCAAATTTTTTAAATGATAAAAACATAATACTGCCAGTGAAGTCAGTATGAAATAGGCATGCTTCCTATGCTGCTAGCAGGAATGTAGACTGATGCAATATTTTTGGAAAGTAGTTGTACAATATTTACCAAAAACATTAAAAATGTTTATATCCTTATAGAGGACAAACTAGTGGTTACCAGCTGGGAGAGGGAAGGGGGGAAGGGGCAAGATACAGGCAGGAGATTAAGCGACTCAAACCACTACGTATAAAATAAATAAGCTACAAGGATTTATTGTACAGCACAGGGAATATAGCCAATATTTTATAATAACATTAAATGGAGTATAATCTATAAAAATTTTGAATCACTATGTTGTACACCTCAAACTAACATAATATAAATCAACTTTACATCAATATAAAAAGTTTGTATTTTTTAAACTCCTAATTCTCTTAGGAATTTATCCTAAAATAATAATTTAAAACTTGAACAAAAATATATTCTAGGAAGATCTTTACACAGTTATATTTATAACATCAAAAAACAAAATAAAACCCTGAAAACATGCTAAATGCCCACAAATAGGAAAGCATTAAATACATAGAGAATATTTAAAGTAACAGAGGGCTTCCCTGGTGGCACAGTGGTTAAAAATCTGCCTGCCAATGCAGGGGACATGGGTTTGAGCCCTGGTTCCAGAAGATCCCACATGCCATGGAACAACTAAGCCCATGCACCACAACTACTGAGCCTGTGCTATACAATATATCTTTGTAGCTTATTTATTTTATACATAGTAGTTTGTACCTCTTAATCTCTTACACCTATCTTACCCCTTGCCCACTCCCTACCCCCACTGGTATCTACTAGTTTTTTCTCTATACCTGTGAATGTTTCTTTTTTGTTATATTCACTAGTTTGTTTTATGTTTTAGATTCCACATATAAGTGATAATATACAGTATTTGTCTTTCTCTGCCTGACTTATTTCACTAAGCATAATACCCTCCAGGTCCATCCATGTTGTTGCAAATGGCAAAATTTCATTCTTTTTTATGGCTGAGTAGTATTCCACTATCTATCTAGCTCTCTATCTATCTACTTACCTACCTACCTATATCTACCACATCTTCTTTATCCATTCATCTATTTATGGACACTTAGGTTGCTTTCATATCTCAGGTATTATAAATAATGGTACTATGAACATGTGGGTGCATGTATCTTTTCAAATTGGTGTTTTTATTTTCTTCAGATTATACTCAGGAGTGGAATTGCTGGATGGATCATATGGTAGTTCTATTTTTAGTTTTATGAGGAGCTTCCATAATGTACCCACAGTGACTGCACAAATTTACATTCCCACCAACAGTGTACAATGGTTCCCTTTTTTCCACGTCCTTTCCAACATTTGTTATTTGTCATCTTTTTGATGATAGCCATTATGATAGGTGTGAGGTGATATCTCACTGTGGTTGTGATTTGCATTTCTCTGATGATTAGCAATGTTGAGTATATTTTCATATGCCTATTGGCCATCTGTATGTCTTTGGGAAAGTGTCTATTCAGGTTTTCTGCCCATTTTTTAATTGGGTTGTTTGGTTTCTTTTGATATTGAGTTGTATGACCTGTTTTGGCATTGAGTTGATGAGCTATGTTTTGGCTATTAACTTCTTATCATTCATATTATTTGTAAATATTTTCTCCCACTCAGTAGGTTGTCTTTTTGTTTTGTTGATGGTTTCCTTTGCTAAACAAAAGTGTTTGTATAATTAGGTCCCATTTGTTTATTTTTGCTTTTGTTTCCTTTGCCTTAGAAGACAGATCCAAAAATAAAATATTGTTACAATTTATGTCAAAGAGTGTCTGCCTATGTTCTCTTCTGAGAGTTTTATGGTTTCCAGTTTTACATTTAGGTCTTTAATCCATTTTGAGTTTATTTTTGTATATGGTATGAGAAAATGTTGTAATTTCATTCTTTTACATGTAGCTGTCCAACTTTCCCAGCACCACTTATTGAAGAGACTGTCTTTCTCCATTGTATATTCTTGCCTCCTTTGTTGTAGATTAATTGCCCATTAAGTGTGGGTTTGTTTCTGGGCTCTCTATTCTGTTCCATTGATCTGTGTGTCGGTTTTTGTGCCAGTACCATATTGTTTTGATGACTGTAGCTTTGTAGTACAGTCTGAAGTCAGGGAGCATGATACCTCCAGCTCTGTTCTTCTTTCTCAAGGTTGTTTTGGGTATTTGGGGTCTTTAGTGTTTCCATACAAATTTTGAAATTATTTGTTCTAGTTCTGTGAAAAATGCCATTGGTATTTTGATAGGGATTGCATTGAATCTGTATATTGCTTTGGGTAGTAAGGTCGTTTTAACAATATTAATTCTTCCTAACCTTATACCTAAAGGAACTAGAAAAATAAGAACAAACAAAACCCACAGTTAGTAAAAGGAAAGAAATCATAAAGATCAGAGCAGATATAAGTGAAATAGGGACTCAAAAAAAAATCGAAAAGATCAATGAAACTGAAAGCTGCTTCTTTAAAAAGCTAAACAGAATTGATAAACCTTTAGCCAGACTCACAAGAAAAAAAGAGAGAGGGCCCAAATTAATAAAATCAGAAATGAAAATGAAGAAGTTAAAACCAACACCACAGAAATCCAAAGGATCATAAGAGATTACTAAGAACAACTATATGCCAATATAATGGAAAATCTAGAAGAAATGGATAAATTCATAGAAATGTTCAATCTTCCAAGACTAAACCGGGAAGAAATAGAAAATGTGAACAGACCAATTACCAGTAATGAAATTGAATCAGTAATGAAAAAAAAAAAAAAAACTCCCAACAAACAAAAATCCAGGACCAGATAGTTTCACAGGTGAATTCTTCCAAACACTTAGAGAAGACTTAACACCTATCTTTCTCAAACTATTCCAAAAAGTTACAGAGGAAGGAACTCTTCCAAACTCATTCTCTGTGACCAGCATCACCTTGATACCAAAACCAGACAAAGATATCCAAGAAAAGAAAATTACAGGCCAATATCACTGATGAACATAGTTGCAAAAATCCTCAACAAAATGTTAGCAAACCGAATCCAACAATACATTAAGATGATCATATGGCATGATCAAATGGGATTTACCCTAGGGATGTGAGGATGGTTCAAAATCCACAAATCTATCAATGTGATACACCACAGTAACAAATTGAAGAATAAAAACTGTATGGTTTTTATGATCATCTTAATAGTTGCAGAAAAACCTTTTGACAAAATTCAACATCCATATATGATAAAAACTCTCAACAAAGTGCCCTTGGAGGGAACATACCTCAACATAATGAAGACCATATATGATAAGTCCACAGCTAACATACTCAATGGTGAAAAGCTGAAAACATTTCCTCTGAGATCAGGAATAAGACAAGGATGGCTACTCCCACCACTTCTATTCAACATAGTATTGGAAGTCTTAGACATAGCAATTGGACAAGAAAAAGAAATAAGAGGAATCTGATTTGGGAGGGAAGAAGTAAAATTATCACTGTTTGCAGATAACATGATACTAAACATAGAAAATCCTATAGATGTCACCAAAAAACCACTAAAGGTCATCAATGAATTCGATAAAGTTGCAGGATACAAAATTAATGTATAGAAATCTGTTCCGTTTCTATACACTAACTGCAAACTTTCAGAAAGAGAAATTAAGGAAACAACCCCATTTATAAACACATCAAAATGAATAAAATACCTAGGAATAAACCTACCTAAGGAGGTAAAAGATTTGTACTTAGAAAAGGATAAGACACTATGAAAGAAATTGAAGAAGACACAAACAGATGAAAAGATATACTGTGTTTATGGATTTCTGCAGATCCTTAATTACCAAGTTTCTCTGTGAGAAAAGGAATCATTTCCACGATCACAGGAGTATAAAGTCACATGTGTACTCTGTGTGCCTTTCCGAGAGTCCCAATGCATGATTACTATATCAAACTTTGTTAAATTCAGGTTTGCCCAAATTTATTTGACTAATATCTTTGCAAAATTCCTGTTGAGATCCTGATGAACCAGCCATTAGTCCTCAGATTTTGCTTTGGAAAAATTCCCAAGGAACATTTATTGCTTTTAAAAGTAGAGGAACAACATTTAACAAATAATAAAAGCGGAAGCTCCCTGTATGATGGAGTGACTGTAAGTGTGGTATTTTATGGATTTATTACCTCCTTGACCTTACATTAAATCCTACTAGATTTGACTCCAGGATGCTTCCTAGGGACTCATTCTCACAGAAACCCCGTTCAGATTTGGTGACTTTGGAGGTTTTGGGGGGAGTGGGCTCTGTCTTTTGAGTTTCCACCCCCCCTCACCACATCTCGGCCTTGCCTTTAGCACTCTGCTTCCTGCTGCTCCAGAGCCAAGATCCAGGGAAGACAGAGCTCATTTTCCTTGTTACGTGCCGTGGCTAGAGTGGCCAGAATGCAGAGCTGGAGAAGGTGGTGAGACCTGGATAGACACAGAGTAAATAAATCAGGCCTCTAATTAAATTTACATGATAAATAAATAGGTTGTCTCATTTATTTGGTAAACAAATTTAGGCAGATAATGAGATTTCTACTAGAGGCCAGTACAATACCCCAGAGGCATATGCCAGCTATCACCCTGTTAACATTCCACGTTTTCTGTAAAGGGCTTATCTGGCTCATCAAGTGGTTGTGTCTGTAGGAGAAGGGACAAGTGACAGCAAGCAAGATACATGCTGGTACATACAGGAGTCTGTCCTTCCATTTATGGCCACAGAAGAAATCAGAGAATAGCACCCAAGAAAGGGTGTTCTTTTTAGGGAAGAAGGAAGCAGGTTTGTCATGGTCAAGGAACAGAACAGATGGAGCATTTATATCTCAGTGTTAAAAATCAGGAAACTGAGGTCAAGAGAATTAGAATCAAGACATGTTCTCTGCTCAGGGCTCTGCTGTGACTAGAGGTCTAGCAGAGCCAGGACGTTTGGGTGCATGGGAGAAGCTTCCTTGAATTAGAGAGGCAGGCCGTGGGATTTCCTACTGGCCAGTGAGGTGGCCTTAAGCAGATCACTCCATGTCTGTGTGACTTAATTTCTTCATCTCTAAATAGAGACTAATAATGGTGGAAGGATCAACAAATGTTTGTGAGATTTGGAACTCTTTACAAATTGTAAGGCATGATGCAAATGTTTTGTTTTATTGTAACATTATGTAAATAACAGTAGGAAGCAAAGTGTAGTAGAAAAAACAGTTTCTCTGGATTAAGAAGAGTGCTGGCCTTGAATTCTGACTTTTCATTCTTTTCCCTGCGTGAAGATGACACTGGAAAAAATTCTGCCTGTCTCTGATTCAGCCTGTTTGTCTTTCTGTGTATCCATTCTTGTACTCTTTATTTCTCTAGTTCTGTCTATGAAACAAACATGATCACTTCTTGGAAGGGAATCTTGATGCCAGACTTCGGAGAATCCTGTTCCCTAGAATTACTGTGCAGGTGAACGTTCTTTCGAGCATCGACATAGGAACTAACAAAATGAGATGGCATTGCAGTGTCCCTTTAATTCATGAGCCTCTCTAGCCCTGGAAAAGCTGGCAGTTACAGGACAGGTGAGAATGTCTAGGATGGGGTTTCTGAACAATCTGACATGTTCATGGTTCCTCCCCAAACCCAAGGCCTCAATTTTAGGTCCTAATTATCAGACTGGTCCTATGAGCTCCTGCCTCAAATTCCCTCTCTGGGCCTTATTGCTAGAATACAGGAAAAAGTCCATTCTGCATTTAGAAAAAAACAAAATAAAAACACATAGAAGGAAAGTGAGTGAGATTCCCATTCTTCCAGGATTTGGGATGGAGTTTATAAGCTCCACTCAAATCTCCCTCCTCCTTGAGCCCTTCAGGATTGCCTCAGCTAGAAGGCCATTCCCCTCTGCTGCACCTGCATGGTGTTTTGTTTCTAACACTTTTAGGCTCTAGTCTCTTTCTCTTCTCCAGATACATTTTTGTTCATGCAGATCTTCTATATAAACAGTGCAAACAACACAAGGTCAGGCCTTTCAAACAGACAGGGCCTGATAAATGCTTGTTGAGTCAATGTTCGGCTTGAGTCTACACCCAAGGACAGGGGAGAGAGAATTGCACCATGACCATCACCTTGCAGCCCACTCTGCAGAGGTGCCACATATTCACCCAGGCCCACGCTACCCTTATCCTGGCTTTTCTCACGTTTCTCTCTGCTTAAGAGATGAGGAAATGAGGCAGGATGAGCATATAAGCGATGACTGGGCAAAAACTTAGAGCCAGATGCCAATCTTCTCAAAAATTATTCTCACTTGAAAAGGAGTAGGAAGAGAGAATAAAGAGACTCCTTCCTGATTCGTGAGTCCAGGAGCTGGGGTCCCTGCTTTACCTGCACTTCCCTGGTCATCTCTGATGGTCAGCATTTCCTGCAGCTATGGCTATTGGTCCAAGTGCCTCCCACCTCTAGCCTTGACCTGCAATCTCTAGCCCTCAAGATGCCCCACCTTCCCAGCGTCTCCTCCTCTAGTGCTCTGACTGCAGGGAGTGGTGAGCAGAGCCTGGTGGGAAGTGGGCACAGCAGAGTGGTCCTTGTGGGTGTTCCCTGGGCTCTGGGGCTCTGGGTGAATTCCACCAGGGAAGGCCCTTCTGAGCTGTTGCTGCACACAGGCTCTATCCCAAGCAGTTCTTGGTAAGGACTTAGAGCTGCGTAGAAAACCTCAACCTTGGGAGAAGAGGCACCATATATTCACCATTACTAATTCACCCCTGAGTCCTGGCCTTTTCTTTCTCTCTGCCTGAGACATGAGGAAACTAAGATAGAAAAGGCCTTTAAGCTATCACTCAGCAGAACCCGACAGAGCTGACCACTGCGGAAACCCGTGGGCGAGCTGCCGTTCAGCCTCTTTGAATTGCCGCCTCTGGGCAGCAGGATGGCATAAATAGCCCCAAACCACGTCAGGGCCTGTCTCTGTTCAAGCTGAATTAAACTGTCATATGGATGGCAACTTTCGCCTCCACATCTGTTTAGCATAATTTAAAAATCACAGCCCTTGCACCTACACTATCAGCACCACATGTGGTTCATCTTCCTTATTATCCTAAATTAAAGCGCTGCCTGATGTCTGGATTTTCTGCATTGACCGTAATAATGGAGCTCTAATCTGACTCCCAATCAAACTTTGGGAGATGGCACACTGAAGCGGAGGGGAGTTATGTAAACCTGATTTCCGAGGGCCACAGCAAAGGAGACCTCCACTGTGGCTGGGCCTGAAATCCCAGGCTTAGGTTATAATGACATTCAGATGCCAGCGCTGGCCTTGCGGTTGGCTCCTGTGCGTGACAGAGAGAGGGAGAGCGAGAGAGTACACGGAAGCAAGTGCATCTGGGCTTCGTTAGTTGGAATGTAATTTACGAAAGGCAGCTTTTCAGATGTTGGGATAATCAGCAGGCTGTTATCGAGGTAGCGCATGGTAATCATGGGTTGACATGAGCAATCCATGCTCAGTGAAATAAATGGGCTTGACTGGCAGGGCAGCGGTTGGACTTTAATAAAAAACAAATTGAATTTTTTTCCTGCAACTTAATATAAGAATCATCTGGACATATGCATAAAACCCACACAGTAGCAAAAACCTCTCACAGAAAGAAAAATGCCACAGCGCCGGGTCTCAGAGCCAATTTCAGCGTTATAAATTCTGCACATGTTTGGGCAGTGGTTGAGACGGGGGTGGGTGAGGTGAGGAGGGGAGAGCAATGCAGGGACCTCTCAGCCTGATCCCAGCATAAATCACATAATAATGGAAAAGTAATTTAATAGCATCCTGAAGCCTCGAAGTGAATCAGTGCTTTTCCTACGATGAGGCTGGGCTCTGGTGGGTGAAGAACTTGAGGCTGTTGACTCCTAGACTTATGCCCTCTTTGGGGGCCGTATACCCACGTGCCTTGCTCGGTCAAGACTGGAGTCTTCGCTAAGGGGTCTGTTCACCTTTCCTCTATATGCCCAGTGTCCAGAGCACATGGATGCTATGGCTACTCACCCAGAGCCTTCAGTCTGCCGCGCGCACCATCTCTGCTGTCCTAAGAGCTCCACAGGGCACCCCCCTCCATGCCTCGGAGCAGCTGTTTCATAGTCCAACTAGTTGGCTGTATGCACAGTTTTTCAAGTCTGGCACGTAACAGGTGCTCTTGGACAAGCCTTGGGATGGCTCATGTGTGCTGAGTCAGTTTGCAGGGCATAGAGGAAAAGGGCAAAATTTCAGCAAAGAGCACTGAGGACATCGATGAGGGTGTGCAGGAGGCCACTGGAGTTTCTTTGCCTATAACAATACAGGTTATCATCAAAGCTGGGCTGAACATTTTCTGTCATGTCACCCCACCAAGTGGACCAGAATGTCATCTTTTTGAAGGTCAGATTAAATAAGCCATGGGCATCTTTAAGGCACCTGAAGCTTGTAAGGATACACAGGGGGAGCAGAGACTTATTTTTCATGGCAAGTTGATTTTAAATATAGACATTTGTACGAGGATGACGTCATCATTAAAGATCAGAGAAAGCCTAGAATTCTAAAGCTGGAATGATCTTAGAAATAATCCATCTGTAGATGAGGAGGCTTAAAGACATAATTACTTGCCCAAGGTCACACAAGAAATTGGCTGCAGAGGCAGGGCTAGAACCCCAGGCTCTGGGGTCTTTGGTGCCGCTCCATGTCCTATGCAGTCCCAGACCCATTCAGCAGAGCTACCTACAGATGCTGTAGAAGGGGCCTGGCAAACCAGGAACTCCTTGAAATATCTCACAGCAGATAGCTGCTGCTTCTTCCAGACTGTGCAGTCCCCTGTTGACGTTGCTTAGACCCCCTTCCACTTCCCACATTCCACTGCCCGTGACTACAGCTCCTGGCATCACCAGCCGGGACAGCATGGAGATAGCAATCAGATTGCTTGAAGGGCAGGCTGTGGGGGAAGAGCTTGACTAACCAGCCGGGATTTGTACTAACCAGCTGGGAGACCTTGGAGAAGTCAGGCTCCTTTGACTCTCAAATGTGGACATGGGATAAACAACTCTGGGGCTTTCGTGGCAGTTTTTGTTTTGCTGCAGTGGAACCCTTTTATACCAGGTGAACCCTTCATTGGCCACACCCTCCAGCATTAAGAAAGAGATGGAGTGGAGTGGTTCTGGTCGAAGGTGGAGAGGAACATGTGCCTTCTTTCTCTCCGCTGCACACTCCTAGCAGACCCTGAGATCGCCTCTCAAGCTCAGGACTTTGCAGAGCATGGTTAGAAAAGCACTGGAATAAGCTGTCTCAAAGGCCCTTTCAGCTTCAGCATTTTATGATTCTGTTAATAGCCCAGACTCAGGTGTCTGAACAGAGACCATATTAATTCAGGGCGCTGTACCCTGTGACCCCTCCCGAAGCTATTGCAGATCAAGATCCTCTCCTGCTCTTCTTTGACCAGGGGAGAGAGCCCAGTGCAGCCAGGGGGTGCTGCCCTGGGCCTGCCCACCTTCCTGGTACCCAGTGCCTCTCTCTGCTTTCCCCTGATCTAGGAAGCAGCATAGCTTCAAGGATTGAATACCCTATCCTGCAAGAAGAAAGACCTTAGGTGTCTTGAGAATTGGATTAGGCTGTCCGTTTAGGTTGCTGGAAAAGACTCATCACCTGCCAACTCACATGAGAACTGGGGCAGAGATTCACCAAGCACATGCATCGCTCTCAGATCAGTGGGGTTTTTTGTTGTTGTTGATTTATTTATTTGGCTGTGCCCGGTCTTAGTTGTGACATGTGGGATCTTTGTGGCAGCACATGGGATCCTTAGTTGTGGCATGAGGGATGTTTAGTTGCGGCATGTGAACTCTTAGTTGAGGTATGTGGGATCTAGTTCCCTGACCAGGGATGGAACCTGAGTCCGCTGTCCTAGGAGCGTGGAGTCTAGCTACTGGACCACCAGGGAAGTCCTGGGTCAGTGTTTTAAGCCATCTGGGAAACAAGGAAGTTGTGAGACATGTTCCTGTATTTTGCAAAGCTGGGGGTGGATTACACATGCTAAAACGATGGTCCCGTGATGGGCAGTGATGCACGGAGCTGCAGCATCCCCTCAGATAGGACCCTCATCTCCTCTCTCTGCCTTTACTAATCCTTCACTGTCTCAGCCCCAAATCCCCTCCGTGTGGACTTAACCAGCCCGCCCCCTGCACCCATATATTATTATCTGTGTTATATAAGGCAATTAGACGCACTGTGAGCACTGGACTGCTCACCAAATCCCTTCTTGCATTTCTCGCACCTCAGGCAAGGAAGTGTGATTTATTCAGTGACTGCTGGATGCCAGCACAGGTCGTATGCAGACTGTTACAAAAAGTTATCTGTTTTAAGCTCATCTGAAGTGTATATCTTTATTTTCAAGTGAGGAAACTGAGGCTCAGAGGGATAAAATGACTCAAAAAGAATAAAGAGCAGGCCCAATATTTGAACCCAGTCACACCAGAGGGTATTTTATGAACTCCAGTGCCACTTCACGCAAGGGCATGAAGTCTTGGGCTCCCGAGGAGCATGAGGGGGCTGACAGGTAGCTAGGAAATTCTGCTAAGGACCCGAGAAGGGACTGCCAGGGGCATCTGCAATCAGCAGGTAGATTTCCTGAGGGTACTGGGTGGACAGAAAAGAGATCGAACCAGGAGGGAGCAAGGGCCGCGCCCACTTCCTGAGCAAACCTGACAGAGCACCCGCTGAGGATGAGAGCCGCTCTCTCACCACATTGGCAGTGGCCGTTGAGGGCGGGGGGCTGCCAAGCTAGCCTGCGGTCCCAGGGGAGCACGCAGGGTGCTAAGAAGGAAACCGATGCAGGAAAATGAAGAGCACCACCCAGGCTGGGACCTGCAGCCATGGCCCTAGACAGGCAGGAAAGGGGGACTCGGAGTTTTGCTCCTGGTCTCTGAGAGCTTAAAGATCAGGTGAGTTTGGGGCAAAGCACACTTGTAAACTGGGCCATTTGGAATGTATAGGCAACCCCTGCTTTTTATCAATACAACATATTTCTCTGTTTCATTCATTTCAAATGAAATGAAATTCATTAATTTCTCCAAAATGTACTTTGGCGAATCAGTCAGCCACACCCCTGTGCATCTGCCATTTCACAGAAAAGGGGTCACCGCAGGCTCTTCCCTGGAGCGCCTCCTCATTGTTTCTTCAGCAGTGAGACCAGCAGGAACCTGCAGGCAGTCTTGAGTGGGGAGGTTGATAAGGGAACCGTGTGTTCTCAAATAAAAACATTTCCCCTGCGACACTCTATACCTCTCAGGATATGCCTTTCAGGAGCATATCAACGTGTCCCTGACGTGAAGCCCCCCCTGCACTCCATTCTGGCCGTGTGCTTGGTGAGCCTGGCGCTAGGCAGACTTGGCCGACAGAAACACCGCTCCAGGGCCACAGCACTGCAGAAGAGCAATCTTCTGCCCAGAAACTTTCCAGAAGGCTGGGAACTCGCTTATCTGCTGGCAAAATTGCCAACTGGGGGATTCAGCGCTGCTTCTCTGCAAAACAGGCGCTGAATTACCCCACACTTAACAAATGGTTGCCCTGCTCTCCTAAGCTTCCAACACAAATTGAATTGTATTTTTTCATTCGTGTATACAGTGGGTGTGCTCTAACGCCAGCACTAATTTCCCCCAAGCAAGATAAATGCACAGACCTGAGCCTTCCTGCTTATATTATGTCTCATTCCAGCAAATTAAAATGTCACAAAGTTCCAGGATTATTTAGGAGACCCGGTCAGATGGGAGTGGTGCAGTGGAGGCAGGAGACTATCATCTGCTTTCACACCTCAGCCATCACTTAGATAACGAAGAATGAACACTGATCAAAACCTGGTTAAACACTCACCACTTGCCATAAGATGAGAGTCTGTAGAAGGCAGTGTCGATGGAACCTTGCGAGAAGCAAGAATCTCTTGTTTTGGCAGTTTTCTTAAGTTATTTTTACGTTACTGGTATCCTGTTGTGGATCCCCCCCCCCCCGCATTCACTCTTATAACCAACCACAATCAATTTGGCTTAATTCAGTCCTATAAAAATGTTCACCTAGAGTGGCCACTTGGTGAATCAAAGTTCATGAGTAAACAAAGTTCACACGATGAGAATTAGAGTTTGATTTCAAGAGGCTCTGAGAGGAGAATAGCAGTAGGAAATGGAATTGAGTTTGCAGCTGGAATGCCACTGGTTGTGTCCGCCTGAATTCTCTGAAGTTGCCAAAGAACAGGTATTAATAATTTAATACATTGCTTACGCATGACCCTTTTCTCACTGGTATCTCCCAGGCATCAAAGGGCACTGCAGCAGCTCACTTTTGTCCCTAAGGCATCCTTTTAGGAAAGGGGGTGTGAGTCATCCCATTTTCCAGAGCAGAAAACACAGGCCCCCAAAATCCTCCTGAGTACCTGAGCAGTACCCGAGAGAGGAATGCAGTGCCGCCCCACTCCTCGCCTGCAAAATGGTGGAAGCACTGACCTCAAAGCAATTCTAGGGAACTTTTCCCTGTTCGGCCCAGAGGTCAGGCTTTTCGCACCAAATCTTCATGAACGAGGGTCTGCAAAGGGGCAGGCACTTCATGTGAGAAGTAGTCAGGAGAGGTAGTTCGGAGGCTAAAATATGTGACTTTCTGGGACATTTCAATGGTTTGTAGAGCCAGTGGGACCAAACACATGAAGTCAAAGCTGTCCCAGAAAATTCAAGATAAATGGTAGCCAACCGATGGGGGCTGACAGTCAAAAGCAGGGGCCACCAAAAAGGCAGGCAGGTAGAAGCCCATTGTAATGATACTTAACCCCCTCATGTGTGTTTCAGTTTAGAAAGAGCCTTCAAATTCATCTTATTCAACATCCTGGGGTCAGAGGTGCCATGGCCCTGCTTTACAGGTAAGGAGGCAGGGCGAGGCTCAGGGAGATGGAACGTCAAGAACAAATCTCTGAGCACAGCTGGGATCCAGACACAGCTCTCCCGATGTGCAGCCACATTCTGACCACTGCACCACACTCCCTCCCCACACAGGGTTAGAAACAGAGGAGCTTGCTGTCTCTGCTCCAGTATCAATGATGACTGCAAGGGAAGTTTTCAGATGGAAGGTTCTGGCCAAGGACTCTCCTCACTTGAAGCCTTAATACCTGGGGTTCTCACTGCCTGAAATCCTCTCCCCGTCTCATCCAGGTCCCCTCCTGTACGTCCCTCAGGTCTCTGCTCAAATGCCAGCTCGCCAGGGGGGTCTCTTCTTGCTGCCTACCCATGCCCATCAAAGTTATCCTCCGTACCTTCTTAAAGTTTTCTCCATAGCATTCTCACTTTTTATTTGTCAGTGACCTGTCTCCTTCCTCTGAGTCCAGCCATGAGAGCTGAGACTTTGTCATCGTTGTTGCTCTATCCCTGTGTCTAGATTAGGAGTTGGCTGTTTCTGTAAAGGGTCACATAGTAAATAGTTTAGGCTTTGGGAGCTGTACATTCTCTGTTGCCACCGTTCAGCTCTGTCACTGTAGCGTGAAAGCAGCCATAGACAATGCGTATATCAATGGGCATGACTGTGTCCCAGTAAAACTTTATGGACACTGAAATTTGAATTTTATATAATTTTTATATGTCATAAAATATTCTCCCCACCCCCCCCCCACCCAGCCATTTCAAAAGATAAAAAACATTCTTACCTTTTGTATGGGCCGTACAAGACATGTTGGGCTCAATTTGCCTTCAGGCCATAGATTGCTGACCTCCTCGTCTAGCTCAGTGGCTGGCACAGAATAGGCACACTGTAAATAATTGTTGAACGAGTGACTGAACAAATACTTGCCTTAACCATATCATGCAGTTTTGTCAGGCAACAGGTAATCAGCCATCCGGTGTTGTTTAAGAGGCAGGTGCCATGAAGGGGGCTCTGGAAGTCAGACTTGGCCCTGTGCGCAGGGAGCCCTCAGTCTTGTTGTGCATGTAAGGGGAGGGAGGGCAAGGAGGGGAGGAAGGCAAGGCAGGAGCTGTAGGAGCTTTTCATCAAAACAAGGGGAAGCCAGGGAATTATCCCATCTTCCCTGAAGCTTACCCAGAGACTGGTCCCCTTAATAAAAACCTCTTTGGACCTACGGATGGACAGGATGATGGAACAGACCCACAGATATAGAGATCAAACTAGTGGTTACCAAAGGGGAGAGGGAAGGGGGAGAGGCAAATTAGGGGTATGAGATCAAGAGGTACAAACTACTGTGTATAAAATAGATACGCAACAAAGATATATTGTATAGCATAGGGAATTACAGCCATTATCTTATAATAACTTTTAGTGGAATATAATCTGTAAAAATACTAAATCATTATGCTGTACACCTGAAACTAACGTAATATTGTAAATCAACTATACTTCAATAAATAATAAAATACTTAAAAAACAAAAAAAGAGCTCAGTAGCCACAGCCTGAGGGGGGCAGTGTTGTCTTGGAGGCCTGATTCTCTAAAGAAACACTGCAGAACGCTTGTCCCTTAGAGACACACAGACAACTACAGTGCTGTGCGTCTGGGACTGGGGAAGGAATGCACTGGACACTGTGGGACGGCAGGGGAAGAGGCCCCTCCCACAGGCTGGAGAAGTAAGGTGGATCAGAGGCAGTTCTCATAGGAAATAGCTGAGAGAAACCTTCATTCATACATGCAACTACCAAGTGTTGAGAGGCACTGGGGTAGGAGCTGAAGATAAAGACAGGCGTGGGCTTTACTTTGAAGAACTCAACAATTGCTAGAGGTTCATAGTTAACTATTATTTCATTAAATTGGTGGTAGGTGCTATGGAGAAGAAATAGAAGGTGTCATGAGAATACAACAGGCACCCAGGCTAGGTGCCGAGGAGGGTATGGGTTTGTCTGGCAGACAAGTGAGAAGGGGCGTGCCAGGCCTGTGCAAAGGCTCAGTGGCACGAAGGAGCCATCAGTATGGCCACAGTGTGAGGTGTGTGCTGGGGAGAGGGGGTAAGGACTCCCCCTGAGGGGGTGCCCAGCTACCCCAGGGTCTTGTGTGTGGTGCTGAGGAGTTTGGGTTCAATCGTAAAGTCTGAAATTTTTCATTTGAATGGTGGCCAACCATGTCTCTGGATGGTCTAAAATCTTGAGTTCTCCATCAAGGGCTTAAGACCTGTCATCGAATCTGCCTCACAGGAGAATTTGCAAGAAAAGAACTTGCCACCTATACTTAGGGTTGAGCAAACCCCAGACAGCTCGTGATGTCAGCCGAGATATTCTAAACAAAGCATCACAATCGGGAAATGACACTCTGAACACAGACCTGTTTTTCTTTAAAATGGGACATGATTCTACCCATTTTGCAGGATGAAAAGTTCAGAGTTGTCTCCAGTGAAAGTGAGGGTAAGATGATTTCCCTCACATCAGTTCTTAACCTTTTGTCACTCATTCTGACACATTCTTCAGCTGGGTTTTCTTTGTGTTTGCAGGTGTTCTTGTTTGTAAACCACCCCTTTGCATGGCTGAGCTCCTGTGGGTCTCTGGATGCCTCTGAGTATGTGGCTCTGTGTGGCTCAGCATAGATCTCCTTGGTCCCTCTGCAGACTATTCGTTTTCATCTTTCACCCTGATGGGGGGAAGGAAACCTGTGATGCCCTGCCTCCCCCACTCCCTCTGGGCCTGTAGGCTCCTTCTATGGTCCTCTGTTTCCATTTTTCTCTCCTCCAACTTTCTCTTTCCCCTCTTTTGTCCCCCTTCCCCTCTCCCTGCCTCTCTGCTCCATAATTGTCCGTAATATAGACAGAAAATTGTATCATTTTGTTATAATTATTTGAAAAGATTTTATGTTTCCTGCTTTTCATTTAAAAGGCTGATGAGAGAACAGTATTATATTCCTCTCTCAGAAACCGGTAAATAAAAGGTTTTCTTTGTGGATGAGCCCTCCCTGGCTACAGCGTTCTCCATCTGCTTTCTACACAAGGGTGCCCTACGCCGGGGAACTCCGTTCTCATCAAAATCACTCTTGCTAGAGCAGCCAGCTTTACTGTGGGGAGAGTGAAAACTCTAAGAGAGATAAGCTCCAGGGAGCCCTCCTCTGGAGCTGAAGTCACCCAAGTTCTGAGGAAGAACTTTCTCCACGGGCTCAGCCTTAGATCCCGCTTGCCCTGAGACTGTTTGCATCTCTGTATGAGACCCTGTGGTTTGGACTGGAAGAGGTCCTGAAAATAAGCCAGTTTCACATACTGAGACAACTACATATGCATATAGCAACTCTTTTCCTTAAATCATCTTCCAGGTCTAGTGTCCCTGTAATATCTTGAGAATCGATCTTAGTTGTGTTTATCTTCTCTTTCTTTTTAGAAATTCATTAGAATCCTAGGTTTTAATAGTTGCATCCTTGATATAAGGAGTTTAATTGTGCAGCTCTTAGCATGCCCTAGAGAGTCTAATGAGGAATAAATAATCCTAAGCAGCCTCCCTTAGGGATGAGGAATATACTCTTTACCCAGAGGCTCTTGTTAAGGAGATTTGCTAATTATTTCTACAGTGATAGGCTACTCCCCAATTAGGTAGGAGATTCCCTCAGGGCTGGAATCATTTCTTATCCTCTGAGGGTGTTCCCTTAAGTCCTTAACACAGGGCCAAGGCAGAGGAAGGATTCCAGACTGTCCCCAGGAGTGCTTCTGTGCCCTCGGATTGTTTAAGCAATGGTTAAGGAACTCTATCAGTTTTCTTCTTGCCTTCATGTCTTCATCTGTAGAAGGAGACACTCTCTCTGGACCTCATTTAGGGGAAGAAAAGGGAAAGAAAGTCCCATTTATTGAGCATGAGTGACATCCTGTGCTTTCCCATCTGCTCTTACCCCTGACTTCTATGAGGCACATTTTAGTAGGAACTCAGGCTCAGTAAGGCTAAGTGATTTACCAAGTAATGCAGTTAAGTGTTAGAAATGGGACTAAGTGACTTCTGGGTAAGGACCTAGAATAGCGGTGGTAAGGGGTCAGTAGGTGTTGATCACTGTTTCTATCACTGCCGTAGTCACAAAACCAAGCTATTGGATTTCCAAGCCCATGCTGTAAGGGTGAATGAGAGGAAACATGCAGAATTCACTGAGGTAGGATGAAGAGCCTTGTACGTTGGGTGAAATTCAAGTAGTTTCCATCACATGTAAACTACAAGTTAACAGCCAATGTGGAAAGGGTTTGCCAGTGGGGCTGTACAGGTGGAAGCCTCCCTCCTTGGGTCTCTGGCCTCCTTCTTCCAGCCCAGCCTCCTTCCTTGGGTGGAAAGAAGGCTACTACAGAGGGCCCAGGCTACAGTCTTAAAAAAAAAGACTAATTTTTCCCAGGGCAAGAAGTGGAGAGACCCAGCATAATTTTGGAGCATGTTCTGTCAGTCCCTCCTGCAGACTGCACCCAGGAGTCAGGCTGATGAAATGGCACCGCCCATGACCACTCCAGTGCCAAGCAACTGCTTTTCCCACCCAGCCCTGCTGAGAATGCACTGGCAACACACACCAATTTTACAAACAAGAAAGCAGGATCCAGAGGAAAGAAGCGTTTTCTCCCCAATTGAAGTTCGTTCTTTCCCGTTTTTACCATCTCCGCCGACCAGGGGCCCAGCTCGCATTTCCTCTTTCTTCACTTCAGAGGCTGTGGGATCAGTGTGCAGGTGGAGCTGGGGAGGGAAGGGGGACCCCTTGACGCCCAGGTTCCCGAGGCTTTGCTGCGTCCAGAGACCACTAGGAACCTGGACTTGAAGGGTTTGAGTCACCCGCCTGGAAAGCACACACTCATTCAGAGTTACTGACTGAAACTGGTTCCCAACTCGATTTTCTCTGCCCCTTCTCATTTTCCTGCCTAAACTTAAGCATTGACACTTGTCGCTGCTATAAAATGTAGCCGTGGGGGGAAAAAAATGTCTCTGTGCGGTCGACAAAAGAGAAAAGGCACTCTGTTCAATCAACTGTGGGAGAGACAGAATTATTTATGCTGCCTTTATCAGTCACTGGAAAAGGTAATTTCATTGCTGAATTTCAAGTTTTTCATTAATTAACCACTTTTTCAGTTCAGTGCTCCTCAGCTAGGCAAAAACCCATGGCAGAGCCGTTTTGGAAGGGGGCTGGGGGGAACTTGGCTTTGGCCCTAATGCTCCCAGTGACATATGGATGTTTTCATGTTTTTGTTTTCTGCAGTTTCTTTGGCTGTGTGCTGGTGCAGATATTGGTTGTTTCATTTAAGACTCAGAGTCTCACCCAAACTGTCTGCAATTTAATATGTCATAATATATACGTGGGTAAATCATCTCTGTGTCATCTTTCTCAACGTTCCGTTATTAAAGCCCATTTATCACGGTAGAATGTCCCTCCAAGACATGACACAAGGTGCACACGTCCCCGAGTCTGGTATTTAACACTAATAGGCTGAGCTTTCTCTCTGAAGCTAAACTAGGAATTGAGAAAATGCAGCGGAATGAATCAGGAAAATGCTTTCTTGGAGATGGAATGAGATTGAGACTAGAAAGGGGATTCGGAAGAAACCTGAACTCTCCAGATAATTGCTTCCTCTTTTCCACTTCGCTCAGAAAGTGGAAACCTGGCGAGACTTGCCTAGGGAACAGCGAGTGACTTGTTTCAGGGAGTCCGTGCGGCGGCTCTCCATGAGATAGAGGCGTGCAAAGTTTTCAGAACGTTTTCAAGCGTAGCAATGAATGGATGATATTGTGTGATTGTGACATTTCTGTCTGAAGACATCTTTTGGGATCAGAGTCTTTGAAATGTCATTCTGCCAAAACAGAGAGCAGATAAAAGCTTTGTCGATTCCGAGACACCTGAGTGGCTACTATGTACCAGGCTCAGGACAGGTTCTAGGCGTGTGGAGAAGAATGTGCGCTTGGTCCCCATGAGCTTATGAGTGAATGAACAGTGAAAAATGGCAGCAGGGCCTGCCTGTTGGCTCTTAGCAAGGCCAGTATTTCTGGGCCCTGGTCACATGATCCCACAGTATCTGTAGGGAATCAATTACCTAAGCCATAGGTAATCAGTTTGTCAGCTGGGATGCCTTGAGTATGTAGTGAGTTTTTAATGTCTGAGAATACCGAAGGCAGTGAGACAACCAAATAGTGTGATCTAGCTTCTGTAGCCTTTGGTCACAGAGCAGCTGGCTTTCCTTAAAGGCCCCTCCTCACTAGGATTTCTTCATTTACAGAAATCACCACCCAGAGTTCCTTACATCTTAAAAAAAAAAAAAAAAAAAAACTTTTATAATTTATTTTTATTAAAATAACATATTCATTGTGAAAATTTGAGAAACCAAAGCCAAAAAGGCAGAAAAATTACTCATAACTGTATGACTTCAAGATGACCACATTTAACATTTTGGTGCATATCCCCCCAGTTTCTTTCTATGCATATATCTATGTTACATAGTTCATAGATCATACTACAGTTCTGTTTTGTGACTTTTTTATTACATAGAAATATAATCATCTTCCAGGTCGGTTGTTCTTCTCCAACTTTATCTCCTCTTCACATTGTATGCATGAATTACTTCACTTTAACCATTCTCCTTTTTAGGCTGTTTCTTTCTTTTCTTACTGTTATCAATATGTCATAATGTTCTGGAAACTAAATTTTACTCACCTCCATATCATTTCTATTGAACAAATTTTCAGTTTTGAATTGCCGAGGCTAAGGTTTTTGCCACATTTCAAAGTTATTGCCAAATTTTCCACCAGAAATCTTCAACCAATTTACGTTCCTGCCAGCAACATGTGTGGCAACTTGTTTCTCAGCATTCTTGCCTTGGTTTCTTACAAGGGTTAACTTCTTAACAACACATGAGTGCTTTGGGGATACACCCAGAACATCTTATTTCTTGTATTGGGAGACAGCAAGTTAATTCTGCTACTATTACTGGTTTCTTAAATATAATGGGACAAGCTAGTGGTGCCTCCTCGATGCTCTAGTGAGTTCTGTGTAAACCCAAGATGTCCCGACCAAGCATGATGTGGCCACTTGAATCCCCGGGAGCCTAATAACTGGTTAAGGTTCAGCCGTGGTGAGTGCCATCATGAATAGGCCAGGATAAACTGAACAGCTCATAAAGTGATCCAGGCAGGGTGGCTCTGGCTGGGCCTTAGCCTGTTTTCCTGACCTGGCTTTCCTCCCCGCAAGCTTGTAGCTCAAGCATGGGACACTAGGTTCAACTTGCCATAAAGGGCAGCTCCAGTAGACCCTGTATAACTAGCCACACTGGAAAAGTCTCTCAAGGCAGTAAAAGCTAATTCGGTGCTGATACACAAAATTCTGAGTGTTAGTAGTGGTTCCCACACATGCCCACAGATTTTTCTCTTTCTTTTCTCTTCTCTTTCCTTCCTTTTTTCTTCTTCCTTTCCTCTTCTCTTTCCCTTTCTGCTCCTTCCTCTTCCTGTTCCTCCTCTTCTTCTTTTTCTCTTTTAACTGCTCTAATTTAATCCCACCAAGTATTGAACTCATATGCAAAAGGTAATAAAATCCTTCTATGAGAAAAACAGAGTTTATGTTCAGAATAACAACCTCTGTATTTTGCAAGATTCTGTGAAGTTGCTGCTGTGCGACAGGGACTGGGTGAGGGGAGGCTGGCTGCTTTTGTCTTGCCGCTCTGCTTTGCCATGTGATAAACCGATCCCGGGGAGGGGTGGCTGCTGGCAATTAAGAGAGCTGGGCCACTGCCTTGGGGATTCTCCACTGAATAATCTGACTGAGAAGGAGATCCCTAGGGTTCCTCTCATTTGTTTGGGCTCTGTTGTTGTTTATTCAGGAGCTAACAAATATTATTTTTCCATAATCCACTTGCTTGATGCCTGGTTTCTAACACTTGATTGGTTTTCTCCTCCCTTTGCTCTTGCTACCCTTCCCTCACTAATTGTAAGCTTCTCTTAGGCTTGCCAAACAGGGTCCTGGGATATCTATCTATATCCATCTATCTATCTATCTATCTATCTTCCTGCACTTCAGTGCCCTTCATGCTCACCATTAGGAAGCTACATGCTAGCAAAACCTAAGTTTAAATCTCTGTTTCACTGTTTGGGGTCTTTTTTATTCTTAGATTTGAATCTTCTTTGCCTCAGTTTTGTCATCTGCAAAAATAGGTATACTAATCCTCTCTCCCAGGGATTTATGTAAGGATGGAATGAGACTACATTAAATCATCCTGCCATGCAGAGCCACAACAGCCTCACAGTTCACATTGTCAGCTGGAGCTGTGCTGTGCAGTCATTTTCCCCAGCGCCATGCCTGGCACAGCGAGGTGATCGGTAAATGGAAGCAGCTGCTACTGCCTTTCTACTTCCTTCTGAAAACAGCCTCAGGTCAGTAGGCTGTACTGTTATCCCCAGTTGTACATGGGCTGCAAGTCTGGGGTCCCAGTGAGAGGTCAGCTGTCTTGACTCTCTGGAAAGGTCTATGAATGGTGGATCTGAAAGCAGACAAAGTCTTCTCCTTCCCAAGGAAGGAAGCAGAGTGCCTAGGAGGGCACATCGCATATCCATTGTCTAGGCAGAGCAGTCTCATAGAAATGTCATCCATACCTATGAGAATGAAACTGGTTGCCTTACCTTAGCTGCCCTAAAATCCCCAGCAGACTGCTGACATTCACCTGGTGAGAGTTTGGAACTGATCTAACTATCAAACTATGCAATTCCTGGATCTCTTCTAGAAACAATGCTTTCCATCAGTTCATCCTGGTGGTTCTCAAATTTAGAATTTGTTCTCACATTAGAATTTCCCAGAAATTTTAAAAAATTGTCAAAGCCCAGGTCCCACTCAGACCAGTTAGTCACAATCTTGGGGGTGAGACACAGATACCAGTGTTTTTTTCAAGGCACCAGGTGATTCCCATGGCAGACCAGTTTGAGAAGCACTTGATTTAGCCTGAGGTGGAAAGAAGGTGAAGACAGTGCAGTGACTCAGAGCCCAGCATGGTCCGTGCCTGCCATTATCTGGTCCACCATAGCGCTGCCTGCCCCCAGGAAGCTTCCTGGGAAATTTGCTATGGGCCGTGTTCTGTTCCATTGATTGTGATGCTGTTATGTCTCTTTCTAAGGCCTCCTTGCCACATGCGTCTGAGGCATAGCATCTAATCTCTATTTTCCTGGGAAGAACTCAAGAGGAGGCTTTGCAAATACCATAGTGAGAGCCTTAAGGGAAAGTAAACCAGAGTAGAAGTTTTCAATCACTTTGCCCTCAGCAGGCAGGAGGACCCCATTCCCTAGTCTCTCTGTAATAAAGCAAGAGGCCCAGGGGTCCTCTCAGATCAAACCCTGGAAGAACCATAGAAAAACCAAGTTATTGCAGCACAAACACACCAAAACGTAAAGCAACAACCCAAAGATAACAACTTGTCTCTGACTCAGAGCAGAGCTTTAGATGTCACCACCCTTCTTAAGGCCTCTGATTCCTCACTCATGATGATCTCAGTGGATAAACTGAGCTCTTCCATTCCAGGACTCTGTAAATATGAGTGCTTTTTATTATTATCATTTATTTCTTAGGAGGGAAATGGAGGAAAAAAAGAAATAAATGGAAGGATAGACTGAGCAACCCAGGGTGAGGCATCCCTCCAGATGACCTGGGTAGTGACAAGAAATCTTGGAGGGGATGGGCATTTTGCCACATGGTCTCAATAGAGGTAGGAAGCAGTGGTCTTTCCTTCTATAAGGATGGGAAGTGGTAGAGGAGATCCTCCATGCCAGGCACAGGACTAGGTGTTCTGTGAACACCCATTTGACAGTGTCTACTCCTCTGTTGATTTGATTTTGTTTCAATTTTGATAGTTAAAAAGATAATACAGGTAAGAGAAAATGTCTGTCACCCACTTGAGACTGGCCTTTGAGAGTCCAAGTTAGAATGGTCTGTTCCCAAGGTTCAGAAGGATTATCCCCTGAGAGGAGGGTATATTATCCCCAGGGATGGGGGAGGCAACTCCCCACATCAGAAATAGACTATTGGTTTGTATGTTACAAATCATCAATTGCCCTACCTCCCCCTGGTATGTCCTTCAGCCTCTGCCATGTCTGTCTGTAGAATTTTGCTGATTTCAGGGGGGAAGGATCCATGATCCATGTGAACAGCATCACTGTGGATGAGGACGCGTTAGGCTTTGAAAATCATCCTAGTCTACAGATAGCCTCAAGATCAGGCAGGAAGGCTAGATATTCCTGAATTTTTCTGTTGCTTCCCTGGATCTTCTCCCAACTCTAACATCAACCCTCCCTCCCCCTGGAGTCGAGTGATCTTTTCTGAATGGTAATCAGTGTCTCCCTTTCATTCTTTAATCCAAGTTACCCCCTTGCAAAAATTGAAAATATTTATATAATAAAAATATGTAAAAGCATCCTGCCAGGGTATCTAGCACAGAGTGAGTGTTCCATGTAAGTAAACTGAATTTGAAATGAATTGTCTTTGGAGAGAGATTTGGGTAATTAATTGTTAAACAGCTAATACTTTCTACCATGTTCTAGGCCCTATGCCAGCACAGAGGAGTCAAACTGGCCACTGCTTTGGGAGGCCATGTTTTTGTGAGCAAAGCAATATAAGGACCAGCTTCAATTCATAGCAGTTTAAATGGCCTGTCTAGGCAGGGGATGTAATGGCCTGTCTAGGCAGGGGATGTAATCTTCATTTGATCTTACCCTTGGGAACCAAGTCACGTCTCCAAATAGAAGGTACCCTACCCAGGATGGACTAGCCCTTTCAGATCTGCTAAGCCCTTTGCTGAGTAATGTCATTTTGCCAAGGATCCCAACCTCTGGTCACTGGAGCACTTGATAGAAGGCTAACAGTTAAGAAATGTTAGAACAAAGAGAAATCTTTTCTCTGCCCCCAAGCCCTCCATTCTTGTAAATTGGGTCCACGTTCACTCCAGTGAGTATGTTGTGAAGTGCCATAGGCAAATGTTAAAATTTTGCAGATGGAAAATGTCGGGAATCTAGCTTCCCCTTTACTTTCTTCTCCCCTCTCCCCTTCCCGGTTGTTCTGCTGTTGAGCCAATTACGAGGAGTGTAATGGCCTGATCAAGGAAAGAAATTGTCCTGCTGTACTTGGCCCTGAGCAGACACCATCAGGAGAATGAACATTTGGAGTCTCCACATTTTAAAGAGGAAATTGACAAATACATGCTGAGAAGGTTATAGGCCTAGAGAGGGGGCACGCCTGATCAAAGAACTGGGGGTATACAGCGCAGAAAAGAGAGAACCTAGAGGTCCTGATAACTGTTTTCAAATAGTGGAAAGACCATTGTGTGGGGAGAGGATAGACTTCCTCAGTCCTGTCCAGATGGCAGGATAGGACCCGTGAATGGACATTAGAGAGCAGCAGGTTTGAGCTTGGACTAGGTCAGACACAGCTCACAATGAAAGCTCATCCGATACAGAAGGCGCTGTCCCATAAGCTGCAGGCAGCACCCTCCTCAAGGTGCTCCAGCAGAAGTTGGATGGCTGCCAGGGAGAGCAGAGGGGGATTCCTGCCCTGGCTGGTCAGAGGATTGCAAGGTTTGTGTGGCCGGTGGGAGTCTGTGCTTCCTCCTTGTCCATCTCTTCCTCTTCCTCTTTCTCTCAATCCTAAATCCATTATTATGTCCTTGCTGAGCAAGGCCGGGGATCGGTGATGCTCATGCTGGCCTACACCAGAGTCCCTTTGCAAACCTTTCAAATAGCATCACCAAGACTCCGCCCCAGACTAGTTAAATAAAAATATCTGGGGATGAAACCCAGGCATCCACATATGTTTATAGTCCCGCAGGTAATTTTAATGGGAAGCCTGAGCTGGGAACCACTGGCCCAGACAAGGAGAGAATGTGATAATAACCCTGCTCCACCCCCTGCCTACCCCAGGCCACTGACATTTACCCGTTTAACATGCTGTATGATATTATTTTTTTTAAATAAAGTTTAGTTTTGTCTCAATATATTAGTAGCATTTAAGTTTAGATCCTCGTAAGTGGTTTCAGTAGCTTATATTCTTTTTTTTTTTTTTTTTTTTTAGTAGCTTATATTCTTATATTACTTTAGCAGGTAACACTGGCATTGAGAGAGATAAAGGGTGTGTGGACATGTGGATATAAATGAACATGATCCGTTTTCAGACACGGTGGATGCTCTACTGACGCTGAACTTTGTTTCCTCTTAAGCTTCTGTGCCTCACCCAGCAAAGGGCCATACCTTCCTCCATGCCCAGCCCAACACTCCTCTTCCAGTCACCAGGCTGCTGTTGTATAGTCAGTCACCTAATAACTGTAATCCGGGCAGTGCCGCCTTATTTTAAAGTCTTTTGAAGGGTGCAAGCATTCTTTTCTCTTATGGCGCTTGTTGTGAACCAGAAAGAAGGGAAGCCATTCTCTGAAATTGTAAGGAGCTGTGGAGCTATACTTAGCTGGTATCATGGGACCTTCTAAAGTTGTGCTGTCCAATAGAAATGTAATACAAGCAACATAGGCAACTTGAAATTTTCTAGTAGCCACATTAAAAAAGTAAAAATAAACAGGTGAAACTAATCTGAATACATTTTATTTAACCCAGTATAGCCAAATCATTATAATTTCAATATGTAAATGATATAAAAATGATTACATTAAAAATCACATTGAAGTTATTATATATTAATAAGATATTGAGTATAATTTACATAGTACAAAATTTTCTCATTTTAGGTATAAGAGTCAATGATTTTTAGTAATTTTATAGAGTTAGACTGTGGTGTGCAGCTACCACTACAATCTAATTTTAAAACAGGTCCATCATGCCCCAGAAAGCATTCAGCCTATTTGTAACCATTCTCAGTTCCCAGCCCCAGCCCCAGGCAACCACTAATCTAGTTCCTGTCTCTATAGCTTTAAAGGTAATTGTAAAATATGTGTCTTCTGTGTTTAGCTTCTTTCATTTAACATAATGTTTTTGACATCCATTCGTGGTGTAGCGTGTATCAGTACTTTGTTCCTTTTTATTGCTGAATAATATTCCATTTTAAGGATATGCCACAATTTGTTTATGCACTCACCAGTTAATGGACACTTGAGTTGTTTCAAGTCTTTGGCTATTACATATGAATAAAATGCTGTGAACATTCACATACAAATTTTGTGTAGACAAATACAGGAAATGTTTTCATTTCTCTCGGGTAGGTACCTAAGAACGGAATTGCTAGGTATACGTTAACTTTATGTTTAACATTTTAAGAATCTTCAAAACTGCTTTCCAAATAATGAGATATTTTACATTTTTAAAAATGTATTCAAAATCTGCTGTGTGTTTTATACTTTATAACACATTCAGTTTGGACTAGACACATTTCAAAAGCTCAATAGCCACATGGGGCTTGGGGCTACTGTATTGGACAGTACAGATCAAAAGTGTCTGCCCAGACAGACATCCTATTCGAATCCCAAGCCAGGTCAGAAGAACACACACAAAAACACACACACGTCCATGCATCTCTAAACACACACATATATGCTCACCATAAACTCATGCACAGCAGTTCCACTCTTATTACTCTTCTTCTATGACTTATTCGTTTGCCTTTACTGAATGTTGCAATAATTAGATTGTACTAAATAAATATGCTTTACAATAATTTATCCGTGGCTTGCTGAAATACATTTCTCATGGAACCAAAGGTGATAAATTAACAGAAGTATATCCCCCTAAATGAAGATATAGAACCTCATGAAGGGTTGATGGCAAATATTCAGAGTATGGCCAGGCAACGAAGATTAGAAAGCTGAACATGTTAAAAATTATGTCATAGTTCTGGAAATCTCTATTTCTTGTCAGTGGCGACGAGTGATTAGCCAGTGCTTCTTCTGGCAGGAGTCTGGGGCTACACCTCTTACTCCATCACTCTGACCCAGTTATCAAAGATCTCGAGATGTTTGGTCTCTTGGCTCTCTGGATCCCTACCAAATAGCCTCGGATGTAATTCTGAGTCTTCAAAACCACCTACAGAGTAAGGGTCTCCAGACCATCAGATGGGTCCCCCTTCAATACACAAATTCCTGGAAAGGCTGTTGAAGTTCCATTTAGGGTTATCTATACCACTTAAGGCAGCTAAGCTAACATCCGTCCAACTTTTCGGGAACTCTCTTTGCTTTCAGATCTGGGTAGACCTGTCAGAATCTTTCAGAGTGTATCAGATACTGGATGTATATTGACTAGAAAGGTAGCTTTCCCACCTGTGCATGTTTATGGTAGTGTTTATGAACAGAAAATTGTAGGCTACCCTCTTAAACTTTTCAGGTTTGATCTGTTATAGCAATTAATGGATTATTTCACATTTCTAAACCTAAAATTCCTGTCAGTTTAATTCAGGAGTCACTTATGGGTATCTCCTATCTGCAGGGACTGGGAGAAATGCTGGGGAGAATGAATAAATAAATGAATGGATGAATTCTGAATGAATAAATCACGATGTGCACCCTTGGGGAGAACATAGACTAGCTGGAAACATGGGCACAAGTCATAATAAGGCACTAAGTTTTGGAAAATGTTATACACAATGTTATGGATGTAGGAAAGGAAAATAAGACTAACTTTGCTTGAGGAAGTTGGAAAAGGCATATCAGAAGGGCAACCTTTGACTATGCCTTAAATGGTGAGTAGGAGATTTCTAGGTGGAGAAGGGGAGGAAGGGCAGAGGGGATGGTCTGTGCAAAGGCTTGGTGGCATGGAAGAGAACAGCCCAGGATAGCAGTGACCAGCTCTGTGGATTGGGGGCTGGGTCACAGAGTGAACGGAAGGACCTGGGGGCAGGGAGATGTAAAGGTGATGCTGAGTCAGGCTAAGGAGTTTGGGCTTCATTCTATAGGCAAAACTAACAGTAAAAAGGACTCCTGGGAGAGGCAGAATCCATTTAGCCAAGGATTAACTCTGAGATGAGCAAAAGCGTGTCAGTGTGGAATCAAAAATTTTCAAATCTAGGAGTCCTTCCAAGTCTAGAGTTCTACGATTCTGTGAATGACCTAAAGCATTATAACACATGCCGTAAACAGATAAACATGGTTGAAAATGAAGAAGAGATAGGCCTTTGATTAAGAATGATCATATAGTATTTATAGAAGCCAGAAAGAAGGAAGAACTTTTCAGTTCGGATTTTGTTGGCATCAGTGTTTTCCACCAACCAGAGAATTTTTGAAACACAAGGACTCAAATGAGGAATGCAGTGCAGACATCATTAGCCAGACATGGGAGGAGGAAAGAGACAGCCTTTCATGTCTTTAAAGGCACTATGGACTCTTAGCCCACAGGACCCCTTTGCCAGGGCTTCAGAAGAGCACATGCATGCAAGCCCAGACTCCCTGAGTTAGCTTGGAGGAGAAGGCACAGGAGACGGCACATATGCAAATGTCCATCTTAGCTCACAACCTAAAATCCCAGCATCCATTATTTTACAGCTCTTTGGCACCCATGGCCTACCTGTGCCTTTTGTTTTGCTCTTACTTCTCTTTCCATTATATGTTCCTTGAGGACAAGGAGGGTACATATACCCCTTTAGAGTCTTCCCCCACCCCATTCAATATAATGCTCTATGTAGTAGATCTAAAATCTGTTTTGTAACCTATCAGTGGGTGTTTCAGATGAAGGAGAATGCTTTCATTTGGGGGCCCTTGGTCAGTTTTGTCTAGTACCCATCTGTTAGTTAAAGGGTTAAAGTAAAGGATGCTGACCTGTCTCTACTACCTGTTCCCAGTCTGCCAACCTGCTGAAACATCCCTCTTGCCAAATGCCCCAGGTTCTGAGACCAGGGAGCTCTGAGGCCTGAGCCCTGAGGGTCTGATTGGAATTATTTCAAAAGTAGTTCCCTAAGAGAGTGTCAGCATCCTTGGCTGGATAGGAAATACCTACATTTCTCAAGACCATTTGGTTCCTGAAAACCAAGCACTTTCAATATGTCTTAGTGTTTCCAAATAGGCTATTTGATGACCTGCTCTAGGCTACTTATAAGCAGAATTTAGAGGATATGTCTCAATTTCAAGGTTATGCTTAGTGCCCTTATTCTTTTCTTTTTTTCCATTAAAAAAGGTTGTGTTTGCTTTTTTTCAGTCATCAATCAGTCATTGAATATCTAGCTGTCTAAAACTTGCACAGTACTTAGAGAACAAAGTATATGTGATTTTTTTTTTATACCTTTGTAGGATAAATGTTCTAATCCATGGAATAGACCACATGCTGTATGAAATATTGTAGACTGGAGTCAGATAATAAAACTGAAACATTTGTAAAGATATTTCTGATTTAACCAGATAGTATTAAAAGAAGGAAGAAATCAAAATATAGAAACGTAATTTAATACAAGTTCGCTGGAAGAGAGATATTTATAATATGTAACAGGCTAAACCTTGTAAGTATATACACTACGAATGCAGGCTAGCTTTGGTCCGTTGAGGCCTAGTAACAAACTTCCAGAAACCTAGGAAATATCATGAGTATAAACCTGTGCAGGTAGAATATTGATCAGAAAACCCTAAGCTGGATGTCACTTCCAGGTTTAAATGAAACCTGGATAGTTCTCATAGGCCCCACTAAAATTACTAGGAAAACCTAAGATGTCTTGATAATAACTTTTATTTAAAGGAGAGTGAACCCATGAAATCACAGTGGCTGCCTTTCTTATGTCCCTCCCTGGCCCACTGCCATTCAGGTCACTATACAGTGACTGTGACCCTGAGAATGTGTCCCTGCTTCATTTCTTTTATCCTTCATCACTGAAAGTTGTCAACAACAACTTAAGTGCTCAGGACAGTCTTATTTATGATAGTAATGATTGTGATGACAGTAATAATGAGAATGAATAGTTACTGGGCCTTTGATGAACACCAGAGAGGATACTAAGTGCTTTTACATGATTTCCCTCGATGAATCCCCACCACAACACTATAAGAGGGTCCTATCACTGTCCCTATCTTACAAATGCCTTAGAGAGGCTATTTACCTCATTGTACAGTAAGATCACACCTCATATAATAGAGCCAGGATTTGGCCCAGGTGGTCAAAGCCTCAAGTGCTGGGACCAAAGCTCCAAGTGCTGGGGCCATGACCACTCCAGGCTGCAGCATCTCTCAGGTAGGCTCCCAGATACCAGTTGGGCCGTTACAGGTACAGAGCTCTGATGCCAAGTTCCCCTTGGGGCCAATTTTGCCCATCTCCTCACTCGGTAGGGTTGCAGCTGCTCAGGATTTCAATCCTTTTCTCCTACGTTATGATCCTTTAGCTTGGCTCTTAAGGCAGTTTCCTTCTGCACAAACTTACACCTAAAATAGCCTGAAAAGCTATTATTTCTTCCATAACCAAGTGTTTTTTCTAAACTGTTTTTGTAAATATTTGACAATTATCCTTTTCTTTTTATTTAGTCCTAAACAACTGACTGATCTTTTTTTTCTGATTTTTGAAACTCCAAGCATTCTTATTTTCCAAAGAAATTGAGAGTCTGCCCTTATTTATTTACCATGATTACCTGTATTAGGATGTAAGATACAAGATACCAGCTGCATCTTCAGACTCTCACAATGAGTGTCATTTAACCATCTGCTTCTTTAGCTGGGCTTTAGTTATAGAATTTCTGAATTGAAGGCAACATAAATTATATTCATTAGGTCCAAACCAAGGGAACAAAGAGGAGAGCGAAGTGTTGGGTAGGGGTAAGAAGTAGGCAGCAAATTCCACTTACAGAAATGGGCAGATCAAATACTCAGACTGACTCTTCCCAGTTCAGAAGCACTGGATTTAAAATGAATCCTTGTAGCTCCATGGTTGAGATTACCACACAGATTCCAAGAGTCTGATTTGATGTCATAAACTAAAACTCAAATGCCTGCAGCAGCCTGTCAGACCAAGTAATTAATGAAGTGGGCCAAGAGTATGATGATAAATGGCCACTGACCCTCATCCTCAGTGATGGGATACTAGGGAGTGGTGGGGACTATGGAGAAGTAAGAGCACATTGAGACCACTGAGTGGGTAGCAGATATTCAACTCTGGCCAATTACTGCCACCAAAAAACCAGGCCCATTCTTGCCAGACCTTCTTTTTTTCCCCCCCAGAGCAGCTGGATATGCAGATATTAATGTAATTGATGTTTCCTGACTTTTAAACATTGACTACCAATCCAAATTTAAAAGCCAGTGCTGACCAAGACTTGGGCCAAAGGAAAGCCTACCCATGGACAATGGCTTCTGAGGACTGATGATTTGCCAACTCTTTCCTAAACCTTCTTCTCCAGGCCTGACTATTGTTTCACAATTTAGATGTCACTTGAAATTTAGGGCTTTTCTCTCTCCCTAGCTGTAATAGCTAAGGAAGTCCTAAAGAAAGCTTAGTTTACAATATAAATTCAGTGACTTCACTTAGATTTTCTTTTTTTTTTTTCACTTACTGATTTCTATGAATATAATTACGCTTAGAAGTTCCATCCAATACTCATAAAGCAATTGGTGTACCTTTAAATATAGTAATTATTCTTATCAAATATTATTGAAGTTAATACTAAGGAAAGCCATTATAGAACACTCAAGTTCATCAATATAAAATGGCAAATTGGTAAACTTTATATGTAAGATTTGATAGCGTAAAATTGTTCACATTGTTTACATTAAAAAAAAATTAAATGACAAAGAACAAATGGGAATGATTTCTTTTAGCAAATATAATAGACAAAGGGTTAATAGCCTTGCTTTAAAGAATTCTTACAAAATCAATGAGGAAAACACTAAATTTCCTATAGATAACTGAACAAAAGAAATGAACAGACAATTCACGAAAGAGGAGAAATAACTAATTAAAGAACATATGGGGAAATGATTCAACCTCACTAGTAATTAAAAAAATGCAAATTGAAACAACAAACATCATAACTGCAGGCAAGAGTGCAATGAAACAGGTACCTGTATGCATTGCTGATGGACAAAATAGAAAGCCTTGTCGACAAGCAATTAGTTACTATAAACCAAGAGTTCAGTTCTGTTAAGTAAGTATTGAGCTCCTTCTGTGTGCTAGGCATTGGTGTATGCAGATGACAAAGGCCTACCCTTATTCTCAATGAGTGAGTGTGTTCTGTAATGAGAGAAAGACACAGGTAACTCCATCATTAAGAGGTAAATGGCAGAGGCATCCACAGCATGTGAGAAATGCAGGAGTAAGACCATCACTCAACCTGGAGAGTTCAGAAGGATTATTTGAAGAAATGACCCTGAGCTGACTCTTAAAGGGTGATTAGAATGTAGCTGGATGAAGAAGGGCAATGAGAAGGAAAAAAAAAGAATAGGAGGCGACCTCTGCAAAAGGTAGAGCATGGGCAAAGAGACCTGGTGTCTGCAGGAAGTTTGGAACTGCTGCAGCATCCAGTGTGAAGCAGGAGGCTGCAGAGGGAGCCCAGGTGGCCCATGCTTTGGTAGCATGAACTTCAAACCAAAGGCAGCGCAAGCAGGGAAAGGACACAATTAGATATGCATTTTTACAGTCCCTCATAAAAGTGACTGTGGTTTACTTTTCTAATTAAAAAAGTAACAGATGAAAACAAACAACCCGATTAGACATTGGGCAAAAGACTTAAATAGACATTTCTCCAAAGAAGATATACAAATGACTAATAAGCACGTGAAAAGATGTTCAGCATCCCTAGCCGTTAAGGAAAAGCAAATCAAAACCACAGTGGATACCATTTCATACCCATTAGGATGGCTATTATTGTTTTTAAGTAAAAAAAAAAATGGTGAGAATGTAGAGAAATTGAAATTGTTGCACGATGCTGATGGGCATATAAACAGTTCGGCAGTTCCTCAAAAAGTGGTATTTCTTAAACATAGAATTACCATATGACCCAGCAATTCCATTCCTAGGTATATACCCAAAAGAATTGAAAGCAGGGACTCAGAAAGATACTTGTACACCAATGTTTATAGCAACATTATTTACAATAGGCAACATTATTTACAGCAACCCAAATGTCCAGCAACAGAAGAATAGATAAACAAAATGGAGTATATATACACTATGTATATTATTTAGCTGTAAAAAGAAATGAAATTCTGACAAATGGTACAACGTGGATAAACCTTGAAGAAATTATGCTAAATTAAAAAGGGCATTCATAAAAAAGGCAAATACTGTATGATTGCACTTATATGAGGTACCCAGAGTAGTCAAGTTCACAGAGACAGAAAGTAGAATAGAGGCTACCAGGGGCTGCAGGAAGTGGGTAACTGGGAGCTTCTGTTTGGGATGATAAAAGAGTTCTGGAATTGGGTAGTTGTGATAATTGAACAGCGTGTGAGTGTACTTAATGCCACTGATTTGTACACTTAAAATGGTTAAAATGGTAAATTTCATGTTGTGTACATTTTACTATAATAAAAAATACTGGAGAAGTAACAGGTGTTTCGGAAAATTCAAAAAAGTATAAAGAAAAATATTCTACCATCCAGAGTTACCCATTTAACTTTTTGGTGAATAATCTCAGGTGTTTTCTTTTTCCATATATATATTCATGTATTTATTATAAGTATCTTACCATATCATTGCTATCCATGCTATTTTGTAACTGCCTTTTCCATCTAATGATCAAGGGTGAACATCCTAGGTGTTTATACAGCGTGGCGGTTAAGGGGGTAGTAAGCCCTGGAGACAGACCAATAGTTCTGTGTCTTGATTCTGTTGGTTACTTGGCTACCAGCTGTGTGGCTCTGAGAGGTCACCAAACCCTCTAAGCTTGTTTCTGCATCTTTACAAAGAAGATGATAATAATAGTACCAAACACATGGTTGTTGAGATTAAATTAGATCCTAAATATGTATACGCACAGTGCTTGGTAGTCAATAAAGGAAAGCTATTAGTAGTAGTAGTAGCAGTATTTAATAATCCTCACTTATTTTTTTTTTAATTATTTATTTACTTATGGCTGTGTTGGGTCTTCGTTTCTGTGCGAGGGCTTTCTCCAGTTGTGGCAAGCGGGGGCCACTCTTCATCATGGTGCGCGGGCCTCTCACTATCGCGGCCTCTCTTGTTGCGGAGCACAGGCTCCAGACGTGCAGGCTCAGTAGTTGTGGCTCACGGGCCTAGTTGCTCCGCAGCATGTGGGATCTTCCCAGACCAGGGCTCGAACCTGTGTCCCCTGCATTGGCAGGCAGATTCCCAACCACTGCGCCACCAGGGAAGCCCCTCACTTATTTTTAAGATGGTATTTTTAGTGGCTTCATGAAGCACTTCATCACATGGATACACCATACATTACTTAACTAATCTCCTATGTCCAACATTGACCGTTTCTAAATATTTTGCTCACATATATAGTGCAGAGCAACTTTCCAAAAAAGTATTTTTGGATAACTCTATTTTTTTTTCAAAGCAACTTCCTAGAAAGGAAACTGTTGGGTCAAAGAATGTGCACAGTTTAAGGTTTTTGATACACGTTGGTGGACTACCCCTCCAGAAAGACTGTACTATTCCGGGGAGCAAGAGAACAACTTTTTCTATAATCGCAAAAAATTGGAAACAACCTAATTGTCTAAACTAAGGAAATAGCTTGAATGTTATGTCCACTTACTTGGAATATTATACAAGTATTTATAAATATGTTTGTAAAGCCTACATAAGAGCATAGAAAATGCTTATGACATAATGTTAAGTGAAAGAACAAGGGAAAAAGTATACTTAGTGAGATTATAAATTTTAAAAATTCTATGCATATGGAGGAACAAAAAAACAAAATAGAAATTTCGAGTAGTAGAACTAGAGATAAATTTTTTCTCTTCCTTTTTTTTTTTTTCCTAAATTGTTTTTAATGAGCATACAGAAAAGAAAAATAATTTCACTGGGAAAGTATGATTTGTCCCTATATTTGAAGGCTGTTATTATATTTAGTTTCAAATTGCAAGTAGATCTTTAAATAAGCACCCATGGTAATGAAGCCCATATTTCAATTTTCTGGTTGAAAATATTTCAGATACAAAGTCACCTTCTTGAGCCTTATCTATATTTTCAAAGACTGTGGCTCTTGGAGATTTCTACTGTATGGTATTAGAATCAGCAGACATCATTCCCAAAGGAAATTAAGCTAACAGGATTCTGGGAGATACAGCTACATTATCCAGACACAGCCCAGCTGCTTTTGCAAGGGCCATCATCCAGGGAAAGGCTGTAAGTGTTCAGTCATTTGTATGGACCTCCTAGGCTCTGGGCCCCTCCATCTGCACCACCTTGAGCTGATAGGCAGGTTAACTGATATCTCTGAACCTTAGTTACCTCATCTAAAAAGTGGGTATAATAATCACATACCTACCTTACTAAGTTGTTTAAAATCAAATGCAGTAAACCTTGTAAAATGTTCACCTAGTGCCCAGGACATGTTAGGCACTCATTAAATGTTAGCCATCATTATCATTATATTATTATCATCCTATAGTTCACTTGCTGTTTTTACAGATAACAGTGAGGCCTAGGGAGATGTGACTTGTAGTTTAGCAGAAAGAGCCATGAATTTGGAGTCACATGATCTGGACTGTAACAGTGCTTGAAGCACGTACTCATCCAGTGGCCTAGGGCAAGACACTTGATCCTCAGAGCAAGGCTGCCCAATAGAAATATAGTATGAGCCAAAAATGTAATTTTAGATTTTCTAGAAACCACATTACAAAAAGTAAAAAGAAACAGGTGAACTTAATTTTAATAATATATTTAACTCAATGTATCCAATATTATCATTTCAACATGTTATCAATATAAAAATTATTCATGAAATATTGTATATTCTTTTTTCTGTACTAAATCTTTGAAATCCATTATACCTTTTATACCTACAGTACATGTCAATTTGAGGCTAAATTTTCATCTGAAATAGTTGATCTGTATTTCATAAAATTTATGGTTGAAAAATTAGATTTGCATACCCAAGTTGTTCCAAACATATTTTTCTATTAACTAAATCAAGTATCACTTTTTAAATTAAATTTTTAAATTAAATTTAAAATTTTTTAAATTAAATAAATTGAAGAATTCAGTTTCTTAGTTTCATCAGCTTCATTTCAAGTACTCAGTATCCACGTGTGGCTAGTGGCTGCCGTGGTAGACACAGGTACAACTGGGGAAAGCATCTATTTCACTGAGTTGTTATAGGATTGTTTGTATGGGAGAGTTTTATAAATCATAAAATTCTGTCCAAATAGATTTCTTCTCCTCCCCAAATCACCCACCTAATGAGAGGTGGCCCAGGGAACAGAGCCCAGCCAGTATAATTTCCATGTATGAACATTTGAAATGTGAACAATACTCACCTTGAGCTTTTCAATTTTTTTTAACCATAACCCACAGTAAGAAATATATTTTACATAACAACATGGTACACAGAAACGTGTGAGTGTGTGTGTGTGTGTGTGTATACATATAGATCAGCAGCCATTATTTCCCAAGGGAAAATTGCAATATGGATATTTTTAAATTTCATTTTTTTTCCTCTTCCTGATCTCCTTCTCTTTTTCCTTCTCATCCTTTTTATTTAATGCTGGTCATGACCCACTGAGTTGATTTCATGGCCCACTAATGGGTTACAAACGACTATTTGAAAAACACTGATCTTAAAGAGTCCAAACTTCCAGGCATTTAAAAAATTATTTGTTTTGTGTTGCAAATAATACTCCTTCTATAGCCACTAGGCAGTTGAAAAGAGAAAAATGTTCTCCCCAATACAGACAAGAAGAATGACACTTTTTTAGATAAGATACGAGAAAATAAGTGAATTACCCGCTTTTGTGTTAAGTGTAATGTCTTTATCCATTTAGAAAATGTTTGTTGAGAGAGCACTGTCCCTGTCATTGTGTTAGGCACTAGACAGCTGGCCCAAGACAGGCAAGATCCCTGATCACAGAGCATCAGCTATAAACAACAGAAGCCCTCACCACAGTGGCTTAGCCAAATAAGGATCTTGGACAGGCAATGGTGCAGATGTCCAAAAACACCATTAGTGACAACCCTTATTACCTTTCCATTCTGTGTGCTCATGATTGTCATTTCATGGTTGCAAGACAGCTACCACACCTCCAGACATTATGTCCATGTTCCAAGCAAGAAGAAAAAGAAAGAAGCAGAGAGGGGTTCCCAAAATTCTCCAGAACGTGGGCTTGCCAGATAAAACATAGGCTGTCCAGTTAATTGTGATTTTCAGATAAACAATAAATAATGTTTTTAATATAAGTATGCCCCATGCAATATTTGGGACATATTTACCCTGAAATAATTATTCATTATTTATCTGAAATTCACATTTAACTGAGTGTCCTGTGTTTATATTTGCTAACTCTGGGCACTCTATGAACACAATTCTGCTTACATTTCGTTGGCCAGAACCGTGTCACTATCTGTGAGGAAGGCCTGTTAAATCAAGTCATTTTGAAACTTCCAGTCTCAATAAAAGAGAAAGGCAAGAGAGAAGGAAGTTGGTCTGGGTGTTGAGTGAGCCAACCTAAGGTATCTGCTACCAGTCTGTTCCCCTCTGGCCTTCCTTGTAGATCATAGTAAGGAATTTGGATTTTAATCTATTGTTAGTAGGAAACTGTTGAAGACTTTAAAACAAGGGAGTGTGACTGACTAAATTATATTTAAGAAGATGACTATGGCTGCTGTCTGCAGAATGTATGAGGGGAGGGTGAGTGGGACGTGGGAAGACCAGTTAGAAGAAGCTGGATCATTCTAGAACATTTGAGAGCTCAGCCTAGACCTTTTTCTCTGCCCAACCCTCCTCAGGCAGGTCCATTATCTTCCTGCACATGAGTTTCCTCTTCTGAAGAACAAAGAGTTGGGGGGGAAGGTCTCTTGGTGCTCCATGGATCATTTCCATAGTAGCATGTGGTGACGTGGTAGCCTTCCCCTGCTTTGTGGCTTTGTGGTATGGTTGTCAATGTTTGTCCAGGCTTCGTGCTCCTTCTTCAACAGTGGGGTGACTGAAAGCCACAGCACATGGAATGTCAGAGCTTATTACTATGAGGCTGAGATCCTGTGAGACTTCCACAAGGATATGGGTCAAAAATTGCTTTTTCAAATTTTTAATTTAAAAAAATGCGAAGAACAGCACAAATAAAGTAATACAATCTGCTACCTCTTAGCACAATTTCAAAAGTAAAATGGAAGATTCTTATACCCTGACATCTGGTACTTAAAGCAAAAATTGAACAATTTAGGCTTCCCTGGTGGCGCAGTGATTGAGAGTCCGCCTCCTGATTCAGGGGACATGGGTTCATGCCCCGGTCCGGGAAGATCCCACATGCCACGGAGAGGCTAGGCCCGTGAGCCATGGCCACTGAGCCTGCGTGTCCAGAGCCTGTGCTCTGCAACGGGAAAGGCCACAACAGTGAGAGGCCTGCGTACCGCAAAAAAAAAAAAAAAAAAAAAATTGAACAATATGATTCCAGAGTTAAGAACCTACATAGAAAAGGGAAAACTTGAGGGAGACCTTCAAGATGCTGGAGGAGTAAGACGTAGAAATCACCTTTCTCCCCAAAAATACATCAGAAATACACTACATGTGGAGCAACTCCTACAGAACACCTACTGAATGATGACAGAAGACCTCAGACTTCCCAAAAGATATATATATATTTTTTTTCCTTTTTTTCTGAGTGTGTATGTGTATGCTTCCTTGTGTAATTTTGTCTCTATAGCTTTGCTTTTACCATTTGTCCTAGGGTTCTGTCTGTCCTTTTTTTTCTTTTTTTTTTAAGTATAGATTTTAGTGCTTGTTATCATTGGTGGATTTGTTTTTTGGTTAGGTTGCACTCTTCTTTCTTTCTTTCTTTCTTTCTTTTTATTACTTTAATTTTTTTTTTAATTTTTGATAAATTAAATTTTTTTTTTATTTTAATCACTTTCTTTTCTTTTCTTTTCCTTTTTTCTTTATTTCTTTATTTTTTTCTCCCTTTTCTTCTGAGCCATGTGGCTGCCAGGGTCTTGGTGCTCCAGACGAGTGTCAGACTTGTGCCTCTGAGTTGGCAGGGCCGAGTTCAGGACATTGGTCCACCAGAGACCTCCCGGCTCCATGTAATATCAAACAGCGAAAACTCTCCCACAGATCACCATCTCAACGCTAAGACCCAGCTCCACTCAACGACCAGCAAGCTACAGTGCAGGACACCCTATGCAAAACAACTGGGAAGACAGGAACACAACCCCACCCATTAGCAGAGAGACTGCCTAAAATCATAAAAAGGTCACAGACACCCCAAAGCACACCACAGGACACGGTCCTGCCCACCAGAAAGACAAGATCCAGCTTCATCCACCAGAATACAGGCACTAATCCCAACCACCAGGAAGCCTACACAACACACTGAACAAACCTTAGCCACTGTGGGCAGCCACCAAAAAAACAGGAACTACAAACTTGCAGCCTGTGAAAAGGAGACCCCAAACAGAGTAAGTTAAGCAAAATGAGAAGACAGAGAAACACACAACAGATGGAGGAGCAAGGTAAAAACCCACCAGACCAAACAAATGAAGAGGAAATAGGCAGTCTACCTGAAAAAGAATTCAGAGTAATGATATTAAAGATGATCCAAAATCTTGGAAATAGAATGGAGAAAATACAAGAAATGTTTAACAAGGACCTAGAAGAACTAAAGAGCTACCAAACAGTGATGAACAACACAATAACTGAAATTAAAAATTCTCTAGAAGGAAACAATAGCAGAATAACTGAGGCAAAAGAACGGATAAGTGACCTGGAAGATAAAATAGCGGAAATAACTACCACAGAGAAGAATAAAGAAAAAAGGATGAAAAGAATTGAGGACAGTTTCAGAGACCTCTGGGACAATCTTAAACACACCAATATTCAAATTATAGGGGTCCCAGAAGAAGAAGAGAAAAAGAAACGGACTGAGAAAATATTTGAAGAGATTATAGTGGAAAACTTCCCTAATATGGGAAATAGTCAATGAAGTGCAGGAAGCACAGAGAGTCCCATACAGGATAAATCCAAGGAGAAACACCCCAAGACACATATTAATCAAACTACCAAAAATTAAATACAAAGAAAAAATATTAAAAGCAGCAAGGGAAAAACAACAAATAACGTACAAGGGAATCCCCATAAGGTTAACCGCTGATCTTTCAGCAGAAACTCTGCAAGCCAAAAGGGAGTGTCAGGACATACTTAAAGTGATGAAAGGGAAAAACCTACAACCAAGATTATGCTACCCAGCAAGGATGTCATTCAGATTCGATGGAGAAATTAATCTAAATTTGACAGACAAGCAAAAGCTAAGAGAATTCAGCACCACCAAAGCAGCTTTAGAACAAATGCTAAAGGAACTTCTCTAGGCAGGAAACACAAGAGAAGGAAAAGACCTACAAAAACAAACCCCAAACAATTAAGAAAATGGTAATAGGAACATACATATCAATAATTACCTTAAATGTAAATGGATGAAATGGCTGAATGGATACAAAAACAAGACCCATATATATGCTGTCTCCAAGAGACCCACTTCAGACCTAGGGACACATACAGACTGAAAGTGAGGGAATGGAAAAAGATATTCCATGCAAATGGAAATCAAAAGAAAGCTGGAGTAGCAATTCTCATATCAGACAAAATTGACTTTAAGATAAACACTATTACAAGAGACAAAGAAGGACACTACATAATGATCAAGGGATCAATCTAAGAAGACAATATAACAATTGTAAATATTTATGCACCCAACATAGTTACACCTCAGTACATAAGGCAAATGCTAACAGCCATAAAAGGGGAAATCAACAGTAACACAATCATAGTAGGGGACTTTAACACCCCACTTTCACCAATGGACACATCATCCAAAATGAAAATAAATAAGGAAACACAAACCTTAAATGATACATTAAACAAGATGTTCTTGTTATTTATAGGACATTCCATCCAAAAACAATCAAACACACTTTCTTCTCAAGTGCTCATGGAACATTCTCTAGGATAGATCATATCTTGGGTCACCAATCAAGCCTTGGTAAATTTCAGAAAATTGAAATCATGTCAAGTATATTTTCTGACCACAAGACTATGAGACTAGGTATCAATTACAGGAAAAAAAATGTAAAAAATACAAACACATGGAGGCTAAACAATACACTACTAAATAACCAAGAGATCATTGAAGAAATCAAAAAAGAAATCAGAAAAATACCTAGAAACAAATGACCATGAAAACACGACGACCCAAAACCTATGGGATGCAGCAAAAGCAGTTCTAAAAAGGAAATTTACAGCAATAGAATCCTACCTCCATAAATAAGAAACATCTCAAATAAACAACCTAACCTTACACCTAAAGCAATTAGGCAAAGAAGGACAAAAAAACACCAAAGTTAGCAGAAGGAAAGAAATCATAAAGATCACATCATAAATACATGAAAAAGAAATAAAGGAAACAATAGCAAAGATCAATGAAACCAAAAGCTGGTTCTTTCAGAAGATAAACAAAATTGATAAACCATTAGCCAGACTCATCAAGAAAAAAAGGGAGAGGATTCAAATCAGTAGAATTAGAAATGAAAAAGGAGAAGTAACAACTGACACTGCAGAAATACAAAGGATCATGAGAGATTACTACAAGCAACTATATGCCAATAAAATGGACAACCTGGAAGAAATGGACACATTCTTAGAAAAGTACAACCTTCCAAGACTGAACCAGGAAGAAATAGAAAATATAAACAGACCTATCACAAGCACTGAAATTGAGACTGTGATTAAAAATCTTCCAACAAACAAAAGCCCAGGACCAGAAGTTTTCACAGGCGATTTCTATCAAACATTTAGAGAAGAGCTAACACCTATCCTTCTCAAACTCTTCCAAAATATAGCAGAGGGAGGAACACTCCCAAATTCCTTCTACGAGGCCACCATCACCTTGATACCAAAACCAGACATATATGTCACACGGAAAGAAAACTACAGGCCAATATCACTGATGAACATAGATGCACACATCCTGAACAAAATACTAGCAAACAGAATCCAACAGCACATTAAAAGGATGATACACCATGATCAAGTGGGCTTTATCCCAGGAATGCAAGGATACTTCAATATGTGCAAATCAATCAATGTGATACACCATATTAAAAAATTGAAAGGTAAAAACCATATGACCATCTCAATAGATGAAGAAAAAGCTTTTGACAAAATTCAGCACCGATTTATGAGAAAAACCCACCAGAAAGTAGGCATAGAGGGAACTTACCTCAACATAATAAAGGCCATATATGACAAACCCACAGCCAACATCATCCTCAATGGTGAAAAACTGAAACCATTTCCTCTAGGATCAGGAAAAAGACAAGGATACCCACTCTCACCACTATTATTCAACATAGTTTTGGAAGTTTCAGCCACAGCAATCAGAGAAGAAAAAGAAATAAAAGGAATTCAAATCAGAAAAGAAGAAGTAAAGCAGTCACTGTTTGCAGATGACATGATACTATACATAGAGAATCCCAAAGATGCTACCAGAAAACTACTAGAGCTAATCAATGAATTTGGTAAAGTAGCAGTGTACAAAATTAATGCACAGAAATCTCTTGCATTCCTATACACTATTGATAAAAAATCTGAAAGAGAAATTAAGGAAACACTCCCACTTACCATTGCAACAAAAAGAATAAAATATCTAAGAATAAACTTACCTAAGGAGACAAAAGACCTGTATGCAGAAAACTATGACACTGATGAAAGAAATTAAAGATGATACAAACAGATGGAGAGATATAGCATGTTCTTGGATTGGAAGAATCAACATTGTGAAAATGACTCTACTACCCAAAGCAATCTATAGATTCAATGCAATCACTATCAAACTACCAATGGCATTTTTCACGGACCTAGAAAAAAAAATTCACAATTTGTATGGAAACACAAAAGACCCCGAATAGCCAAAGCAATCTTGAGAAAGAAAAATGGAGCTGGAGGAATCAGTCTCCCAGACTTCAGACTATACTACAAAGTTACAGTAATTAAGACAGTATGGTACTAGCACAGAAACAGAAATATAGATCAATGGAACAGTATAGAAAGTCCAGAGATAAACCTACGGACATATGTTCACCTTATTTTTGATAAAGGAGGCAAGAATATACAATGGAGAAAGGACAGTCTGTTTAATAAGTGGTGCTGGGAAAACTGGACAGCTACATGTAAAAGAATGAAATTAGAACACTCTCTAACACCATACAAAAAAAATAAACTGAAAATGGATTAAAGACCTAAATGTGGGCTTCCCTGGTGGCGCAGTGGTTGAGAGTCCACCTGCCGAAGCAGGGGACACGGGTTCGTGCCCTGGTCCGGGAAGATCCCACATGCCGCGGAGCGGCTAGGCCCGTGAACCATGGCCACTGAGCCTGTGCGTCCGGAGCCTGTGCTCCACAACGGGAGAGGCCACAACAGTGAGAGGCCCGCATACCACAAAAAAAAAAAAGACCTAAATGTAAGGCCAGACACTGTAAAACTCTTAGAAGAAAACAGAGGCAGAACACTCTTTGACACAGATCACAGCAAGATCTTTTTTGATCCACCTCCTAGAGGAATGGAAATAAAAACAAAAGTAAACAAATGGGACCTAATGTAACTTAAAAGCTTTTGCACAGCGAAGGAAACCATAAACAAGTTGAAAAGACAACCCTCAGAATGGGAGAAAATATTTGCAAACGAAGCAACTGACAAAGGATTAATCTCCAAAATTTACAAGCAGCTCATGCAGCTCAATATCAAAATAACAAACAACCCAATCCAAATACAGACGGAAGACCTAAATAGATATTTCTCCAAAGGAGATATACAGATTGCCAACAAACACATGAAAGAGTGCTCAACATCATTAATCATTAGAGAAATGCAAATCAAAACTACAATGAAGTATCACCTCACACCAGTCAGAATGGCCATCTTCACAAAATCTACAAACAATCAATGCTGGAGAGGGTGTGGAGAAAAGGGAACCCTCTTGCACTGTTGGTGGGAAAGTAAATTGATACAGCCACTATGGAGAATAGTATGGAGGTTCCTTAAAAAACTAAAAATAGAACTACCATACGACCCAGCAATCCCACTACTGGGCATATACCGTGAGAAAACCATAATTCAAAAGGAGTCATGTACCACAATGTTCATTGCAACTCCCTTTACAATAGCCAGGACATGGAAGCAACCTAAGTGTCCATCGACAGATGAATGGATGAGGGAGATGTGGCACATATATACAGTGGAATACTACTCAGCCATAAAAAGAAACGAAATTGAGTTATTTGTAGTGAGGTGGATGGACCTAGGGTCTGTCATACAGAGTGAAGTAAGTCATAAAGAGAAAAACAAATACCGTATGGCAACACATATATATGGAATCTAAAAAAACCCGAAAAAAATGGTTCTGAAGAACCTAGGGGCAGGACAGGAATAAAGATGTAGAAAATGGACTTGAGGACACGGGGAGGGGGAAGGGTAAGCTGGGACGATGTGAGAGAGTGGCATGGACATATATACACTACCAAATGTAAAATAGATAGCTAGTGGGAAGCAGCCCCATAGCACAGGGAGATCAGCTCGGTGCTTTGTGACCACCTAGAGGGGTGGTATAGGGAAGGTGGGAGGGAGATGCAAGAGGTAGGAGATATGGGGATATATGTATACATATAGCTGATTCACTTTGTTATACAGCAGAAACTAACACAACATTGTAAAGCAATTATACTCCAATAAAGATGTTAAAAAAAAAATAAGGAAAACTTCATTTCATGCTTCTCTCCTTCCAAAGTGGATTTTGTTACACCAAAGGCACTTTAGTCCCCTAACTCCTCCCTTCCCTACCCCGCCTACAGCAAATACTTTTATCTCTCCTTCCTCCTTCTCTTTGAATTAAATCAAATGTTTAGTTTTCCTTTGGCTTCTGCTTTCTCTGTCTCATCAAATCAAGTGCTGCTCCATTTTGCTTGAGGATTATCGCAATAAGCTCTTAGGGAAAAGAGGTTTCTCAGCACTTCAGCTTGTTTCCTTCTAGTTATTTGCTCTGCCTTTTATTATCTTTTTTTTGCTGAGTCCCCAGGACACAGAGACACACAGAGTATGTAGAGATCTTTGGCCTTTTCCTTTTTTCCTAAATGAAACCTGTTGGTTAAAAAAAACATAAACAAAAAAAATATGTCTCCCCCAAAAAGGTTTGTCCTTTTTAACAGGGTCAGAGATCTAAAATGAGATCTACATAAACATACACACATACACACGGATATATACATATAAATATATGTATGTATGTATGTATCTATCTATATATACATACACACACATATAGAGTATTTCTACACATGCACACACACAAATATACATGTATTCACTGTATACACACACAAGCATAAATATATGTTACCATTTCTAGGGAGCTTTTTGCCTCAGTTAACTTGGACCTGAGAGATAGTTTACAGAAATCCACCAAATAGGCAAATGTACTACCACTTTACGCTACAACTGAACTCATAGTGTTAAGATTAATAATACTGTTAATAAAAATCAACTCCTTCTACCTCCCTTTCCTCCCTTAATGAACACACTTGGTTTTTCTAATCATTAGATCTCAAAAACCAATACCATTTCTCTTCAAAGTACTTCATGATGAAGGTGCAGTAAAGCAATACATTTAAGTTCTGGTGGTGGCAGGTAACAGAGCTAATTCCAAGTATGTGACATCATAGCAGAGTGAGACAGTAAAAGTGCCCAGGGCTGGGACTGGAGGAGCTGGGTCCTAACACAGCTCAGCTGCCTGCTGTGGAACCCAGGCATATCCCTTCAACCCCCTGGACTGAACGTCTCACCTGCCAGGTGAAAAGGTTGGACTAAATAACTCCCAAGGGCTCTAAGTCTGGATTCCTAAGTTATCCCACTTTTTAGGCAAGGCATGGCAATGAGGACAATCCCACCTATTCCTTCCTGTAAATTTCAAAACTTTGAACTAAAACCTAAAACCTGAGTTGAGATTACATGGGGTAGCAGAATTCGAATTTGGAAAATAAACAATAAAGGAGCTCTCTCAGTGCCCCCAATTTGGCTTGGCACTTCATAAGACCACGTGAACAGAGGAGACCCTCGAATACTTCCCAGACTGGGGGGACTACCCTAAGCCCCTATGAGTGATTTCCAGAGGATAACTCATCCATCTGGTTCCCACCTGCTCAGGGTTTAGTCTGTGACTTTAGATATGGGGCAGTCAGATAGATGGGCTTGATGCAATCTACTGGAGCCCGATCCTTAGAGCTGTGAAAGTGCAAGGAAAGAAGTTGATGTCTGGGGCAACTGGAGACCAAGCCATAGAACATTTGACCAAAAATATCATCATAAAACTCTATTATGGGCAGGCAGATACTGGGTGTTCCACTGGACAGGATGTCTGAAAACCTTGCTCCTCGTTCCAGATCTACCACTAATCTGCAGCGTGACCTTGGGCAAGTGTTTAACTTATTTGCTTCTTGGTTTTCTCCCCAGTACAGCAAGGGATTAAGCTATGTGACCACCATGTTTGTTTCTAGCTCTGACATTCTGAAAGTCAGTTGTGGAATGTAGCATCTTTAAATATCCTCAGGTAGAGAGACAGACATAGTAACCCAGACGAGGCTTTCCAAAAGCATGATTCTGCTATAAGAATCTTAGTTTTTGATGAGAGGACAGTTTGAAAGTCATACAAAGAGAGAAGATTTAAGAGATGACATAGATGTAGATATAGATATATTATTCACTTCTACACTACCTTCATTCTTATCATGATGGTTTTTTCCTTTCTCACTTTCTGCAAATGGTCTCTAGAGCAGAAATAGAATAGAGTTTTCAAAGCATATTCCATGGTACATGATACGCAATAGCAAAAGAGTTCTGTGCCCAAAGGAGTTTGGGAAATTTCATTTTATGTTTTACTCTTGAAGAGTCACAAATCTTAATGGCATATTAAGGTTCTAAGATGTCCTGCAAGGAAAGAACCTGTTTGCTTTTGTTTAACTCTGTAATCCTCAAACTTACTTGATCCCAGAGCTTTCTCATACTACCTATTAACACCTTGTGGGGCTGGTGTTCTGTGGAACATACTCTGGGGGATGGCATTATTCCCTGACGCTGCACCTAGTGGCATGTGTCTGCACATTGCACTTCTTCTGTCCATATTCCAGCCCAATAAACCTCTGTTGTTCTTTAAGCCCCCCATGATATGAATGGCATCATTATCAATCAATAGCTTGTAATAATGATTTAATAGTTTAATTGCAATATAGACAATTAGCCAGAGGTGCCAGAACTGTGTGTGATTTATTGAGATGGAAATCTGCCCATTCATGCATTTGTTTATTTGTGTTCTCATGCAAAGAACATGATTAAGAGCCTTATGGTTCAGGGTGGTGGACTGAGCACACATTTGTCTTCTTCTCTCCTGCAGTCCCACTAAAGCAATAATAAGGGATTCAACAGAGGAATAAATCCTGAATAGCAAACAGAGCAGGAAGGGAACCATGAGTGAATTCTAGAGCACAAAGAGGAGATGGAAGCTGTTGATGGAGGAAATAAAGTGACCAAAGCTGAGAAAATGCTCCCTTTAGAGCAGAGGAGGGAGCCCATCTGCTGGGAGGCACCATGAGTACTGATAAGGGATCCTCTGAAGTAAAGATGAGAGTCAGGAGGAAGAATGAGATTCCTCTGTGGTGTGGTTAACCCATATTGTCTCTGCCGCCTTTTAACCCCATTTTCCCAGATGAAAACATAGCAGGGTGCTTAACCATGAGGGAGAGAAACAGGGGGCTCTTCTCTAAACATTCAAGTGGACTTGGGAGAACTAGGGCTGCTAGTGGGTGTGTTCATGGTTCATGCAGAGCGTGACTAGTCCATGATGCTGGAGTTGGGGACCGGGCACTGCAGGGTGGCCGGCTCCCCACCAGCCATCAGGCCAATTCTGACATGGAGAGCAAGCACTGACTGTGTGCAGAGAAGTTTCTATCTGTGCTCCTAGTTTCTCCTGTTTCTATATGAGGGGCTGAGCCAGGACCACCCTACATATGATAGCCCAGAAACATGAAAAAGAAATAGCAACAAAAAAAATGGACTCCAGAGGAAACAAAGATAAATTAGGTAATAGAAGTTAACTTGAGAGATAAATCTCTTCAGAAAGATTTAAGACTGAGAAGAGGGAAATGAAAATATCAGAGAAATAATAAAACAAATTTATCAGAGATGAAAGAAATGTGTTTTCTGATTGAAAGAGCCCACCAAATGCTACCGCAGAATTTTTATAGAGATCCATTCCTAGATCCATTGTATTGAAATTTCAGCACCTCCTAAAGAAAGATCCTGAAGGCTTCCAAAGGGGGCGGGGGGAAAGCAGGTTGACTACAAAGAAATTAACAGTAAAACCAGCCCCAGACTTCACCTCAGTCACACAGATGCTAGACAACACTAAAGCTAGGCCTTCAAATTTCTGAAGCAAAATTTCTGATCTATAAACTATAGCCAGAAAATCTATTAACCAAGTATGAAAACAAAATAAAAATATTGCAGATATTCAAAGATTCGCCAAGAAGCTTTCCCCTGAGGAAATTTCCTGAGGATGGTGGGACTAATGGAAGAGCTCTAGTGAAAATGAATTCCAGAATAATAGCTGTACTGGAGGCCCGGAAAGCCTGGTACAAATTAAAAACAGGGTGTCAACGTCTTCAAGAAGAAGGGAGAGATTTTTCAAGGAATGTGTAGAAGTGCTAGCGATATGGTGCAAAAGGCAAATAGAAAATAAATAAAAGAGAAAAACAATTAGAAATTTCTGAAAAAACAAAGTGCACAAGAGACTCCTGATTCAAATAAATATAAGGCAAATTATAACGTGCCACAATTTTGACAAGTGACAATGTAAGACAGAGGAGAGAGAATGAATATTCATTTACTCTTGATGTTAGAAACATTCTCTGTGGAGTGGGATGCATTACTGGACCTATAAAGACGTTTATAAGTACAACCATTGGTCACTGTAGTGAAAAATATATATATATAGTTTTCAGTATAAAAGCTCTGTTTATTGATTTTCAACATTTAGCATCAACCTATAAACAAAACACAAGAATTAATCATTCTTACACAACCTTGACAATATAGAGGAAAACATAGCTGCCTTGGGAGGTGGACGTGGAAAAATGCAGAAGAGCAGGAAGACTAATAGCATCATCTTCCAGGGAGGAGAGTCAGGTGATGCTGTCTAAAGCTGATGGAACAAGTGATACATTTGCCATGAAGAGTTAAAAAGGAAAGTAATAAAAAAAGTAAAATGGGATTAAAAAAATAAAGAATTAGAAGGGGGATAGTATCATTTTTTTTTACTGTACCATCAGTGTTAAGGAGCCAAAATTGTTGCACCAACAAATAACTCTGTGATCATAATATCTAGAATCATGAAGGCAGCTGCCAAAAGAAACTAGAAATCCTTAAAAATATTTTTGGGACTTGGTGAGAGGAGCAGGATTCGGGGATAGGTTTTTTTTTTAAATTATTATTGTGAGCTACTTTGAACTATTTAACTCCTCACCATATGTATAAATTACTTTCATTTTTAAAGTCATTGAGTGCCTGCCATATGGCAAGCATTGTGTTAAATACGAGACATTTAGAGGGGGTACCAGCCTGATAGCATCAGCATCTATAGAAACAAATGATGCTAGGACAGGAGCCCTTCCCAGGGATGCATTCATGTGAATTGGAAGAGAGGAGTCAGGGCAGGGAATCACAGTTTACAGAATATTTGGCCAACTGACTGAAACTGTTGGCATAGAAGCCTCAGAGAGGTGAATTAGGAGAAGTCTTTAGGACTTAGGAGCTTGGAGATTTGACATGTTTCCTTTAGATTAATAATATTCTAGGCAGGCAGATAGAGTTACTGACAGTTTGGAGCTCTAAGCGTCCTCAGAGAGACTCTATCCAACCTTTTCATTTTACAAACAAAGGAACCTTGGTAGTGGCAGAGCCAGGGCTCAAGTTCAGTCCTTCTGATTCCAAGTTTAGTGATAGATAAAAGGAGCTCCAGACTGAGACACCCCTCAAAGCTGGAAATCAACATTCCTCACATACCTACTAAGGGCCAGGCACTGAACTGGCCACTCCATGCATGTAGTTTAATTTAATCTCCACAACAGCCATATGAGGGAGGCTCTACCCATATTAAATCTGAGCAAACTAAGGCTTAAAGAGTTTAAATGATTTGTCTGAAGCCTAGAACTGGATAGAGATAGAGCCTGAATATGAAAGAGTCTGTCTGATCTCAATATTCATGCCCCTTGGTTTCTGGCTCATAATTTGAGCCCTGCTGGCTGGGATAAGAGCAACACATCCCTATGCCGGTGACCAGAGATAAAAATAATAACCACTTCATATTTAATCATTGAACACATCAACACAATCCAATAATAAGGAAACCATGATCGTGGCACCGTGTAAGCAGGGCTCTTTGATCTGCCTCTCCACCCCTCCACGGCCCACACTGGGGGAAGATCTGTGAGATGCCAGGCCATCCTTCTTAGTTAGAAGGGACCCCAGGAGCCTTCCCATAGCCCCAAGCTATTCTGAGCAAACTAAACAGGAAACAGGGAAAGAGGAGAGAGAAATTCTCACTGACTTTAAAAGATTTATACTGACAATATCCCAAGGAGCTTACGAAATGTATTTTTTCCTTTTGTTTTATTTTTTGGAGGTAGAGGAAAGCTGCTGATGAAGAGAGAGCTCTCAACTATGGAGTTTCATTGAGAGTGAAAATATTTTAAGCTCAGTCCCTTGTTGATAGTCCAGTTGCACAAAATAAAATTCATATAAACATTATCTCACATATTAGAACTGGAAAAGTAATCCATCTTCCAGTCAACTTTGAAAGAGTCTCATTATTGAGGTACTGAATCACAGGAAAGAATTTAAATGTGTTTCCACACCCAGGAGGGAGGAACAGTGGTACAGGATAAGCCCCAAAGCCCCAGCAACTTCAGCTTCATTTGCTCCTGCTGGGAACTTGAGTTTCGCAGGGGTGCGTGTGTGTGTGCGCGTTCGTGCACACACGCACACACAAGCACACTTGCATGTTATCTTTCTGAGAAAAAGGGAAGCACCTCCTTTATTTTGCCCACACTCTTTCTTTTAGTAGCTCAGAAAACTGGTTTCAATCCAACTTTCCACCAACTAAAAATACCAGAGTAGGGTCTCAGACCAAGACACAATTGTTGCTCCCTAATATGTGGCATGTGTGGCTTCATCCTAACCCCGGAATGCACCCCCAATGTGTCTGCAGCAAGACTGTGCCCCCAGAGATGCTTCCAGGGCTCTCACTTGCTCTGAAAAGATATACACTAGCCTAGTGTTAGAAGCCCCGGTAGAGTCCCAAAGTCTGTCCCTAACATAGCACCTTTGCTTACAAAGGTAACATACTAAACACATCACATTTGCATTTAGTCTCGTCCTTGCCTAGTGTGAACTGGTGGTAGAGAATGAGGTTGGGTCAGTTTTGATCCCTCCTGCCCTCCACCATACCAAATTAATCTTCCTGAAGCACCACCCTGGTGATGTCCCCGTCCTGCTCAAAAACCGCTTCTGGCTCCCTGTTATCCACAAAGTAAAGTTGGACATCTTTAGCTGGGAATGAAGTGTCCTCTGTGGTCTGGTCCACACTCACTGCCCTTCCTCATTTCTCAGCCTTCTCGTCACGTGTGCCACTCGGCAGCCAAACGCCACTACACATTTTCTACATTTCTGCCTTCACTCCTCTTCCTCTCAACTCTTGCACAGCTGTTTCTGCCAGTATCCTTGTTTTTCTCTCCCTTTAAGACCTAGGTCAAAGGTCATCTTCTTTATGAGTCTTCCCAGCTGAACCTAATGTCTCTTTCATGGAGTCTCCCAAAGTGCTTTATGTCTTGTGTGTCTTATGACTCTATAACCTCTACTTTTGATTAAAATTAGTGCAGACATGTCATCACCCCTATGGGACCTCGAGTTCCTTGAAAGCCAGAACTGTCTGGCTCATGTCTGTGTCCCCAGGGCAGAGCCAGTGGTTGGATGTTTGCTCAAAGCAGGCATCCAATAAATGAAATTTGAGGGCAGAAAGGAGTAAGGAAGCCAGTGAACAAATGGATTTGGTCCAGTACCCATCTGCCCGCCTTTCTCCCTTCCCATCCGTCTGGGCTCCTGAGATATACAACTTGCCCGCAAGGCACCCTGGTCATATTTTAGGATAAAGAATACAGTGGGACAATGAGAAAGATACAAGGGAAAGAACACTGGTTAGGAGTCCAGAGACCTGGAGTCTGGTCGGTCTCTGGACTTTCAAATTAAGACTGGGCAAGTCATTTCCTCATTCTGATTTCCAGTCTGCTTCTCTAGAAAAGAGAAGACATTATATTAGATAATCTTAAAATCCTTTTTTTTTTTCAAAATTATAACTTTAATATCCACAAATGAGAACTTTATATAAACTCATATAAAGTAGTTAGAATTGGCTGATAGCAACAAGACTTGACGTGATAGTTGAAACAAGTAGAAAGTTGCTATTTTAGTTTGTAATAAATCATAGAAAAAGACAGTTTCTAGCCCGGGCTCAGCAGTTGTACATTGTCAGGGTTTGTAAATGTATTAACTTTTTCCATATAGTCACAAGGTGGTTGCTACATATTAGCTGTCACAACCTCATTCAAGGCAGCAAGAAGGAAATAGTGGTGGGAGTGACACCATCCCTTCTGTAAAGAAAGGAAACTCTTCCCAAGACACGGCCAGTGGATCTCTGCTTACAGAACTCCTTGTTCAAAGCCAAGTTCACTGCTAACTGAAATGAAGGCTTGAGACATGAACATTTAATCAGACTTACAGTACCCCACTTGGCAAGAAAGAATAGTGAATTGGATGAGGAGTAGATAACCAAGAACTTCAACATCATTGGTGTAGCCTCTTATTATTTATAAAAACAGTTTCATATCAAAGGATGATCCCTGTGAGGATAGAATTATTTAGGAGCACTTTTTAAAAAGGAACTAAAGGCAACCCCAATCTAAACAGTATCAGAAGCAATAGTTTACCTTATTAGAAACAAATTTTGGAAAGGCCCATAAGTTTAAATGAGTCATATTCCTACCTAAAACACTGTATTTGTTAATATGCATTTGTTTAATTTACTTTGTTTGAATATGTTTATATAACTTCTATGTTTTCAAGGCAGAACTGGGATAGAGGAGGAGGAAAACATTTAAAAGTACCTCCAATTCCTTCTGGTCCCATTTCCTATTTTCATCTATTAATAATCCCACATAGCTTTCACTATTTAAAGTCCTTTCTAATTCTGAGTCTTTAATTCTAATTCCTTTCTTTTACCTCTGTGCCTGTGACAAGAATGTCTCCCCCATGGTAAAACAGGATAATAATATAGATTATTTACTGAGGGTTGTAGAGCACTTTTCAAAGGCCCATAGGCCATGCTGAAACTTCCCAGTAATTACAGAGGGTTCAGTTTCCAGTACTGACCCAAGTCCCTGATTCAACTCAGAAACAGTCTTGTGCTGACCTCATCCTGATTGTAATTAGAAGTCACATTTATTTACTTCTAGAACATTGCACCTCTCCAAATTCCTGACACAATATGTGTGCTTAGAAATGCTTTGCTTCTGGTAAGAATCCCCTTCCTTCATCTGCATCATTCTTTATTGTAGGCTGCTAGTTCCCTTTGCCTACTCGGTAAATTGGGTTATCTGCAGAAGGAGACTAATTCAAAGCACTGGGGGGTGATTAAAGAAGGCTGAGCACTTGTTAGCTGGTTTCTACAGGAGTTGGGGATCTTGTGGGACTAGGCTTTCACTGCAAAAGGAGCAGCATCTAAAGGTCCAAAACTTCAGTGCAGAGTGTAGCGAGTAAAATAATGCACCAGAAGGAATACCGGGAACGTAAAATGGTGCCGTGCTTTTATGCCGACAGTAATCCCCATGAATACAAGGTGCTTTTAGGTCTCTTGGACTGTGCTACTGGAGTTAGGGTTGACTTGCCCCAGAGGGAAACTCTACAGGCATGGCACCAGGAGGGATTTGTAGAGCTCTCTTTGTGGAGACCAGTTGCAAATGCATATGATTCATAAACTCAGGAGCTGAAATGAATCTTAAGAGATGACTAACTTCAGCCAACCCTTCCCGCCCCATTTTATAAATGAGGAAACCGAGAAAGTTAATGCTTTGCCCAAGATCACTTAGCTAGAAAGCAAAGGAGTGGGAGCCATGATCTTAGCTACATAATAAGTGACCCAAATAAGCCACCCACCTGTCAGAGAAAACCTTGAACTGGTCATAACTATTTGGGAAGCCTAGAGCCAACCCATACATTCCTGGGAAACTCTGAATTGTCCAGCAGATGTCAGTTGAGTCCGAAGTTGGCTTGAGTGTGATATGGAGAACTCAGGTCAGCTCTGATTTAAACTGTGACCCATAGTGTGGCCTGAGATACCCCAGAGTGTCCTGGTTCGTGAGGTGTGGAGATACGCTACGTGGTTGTTTATAAGATGGAACTGATGTCCTGCCTCCACTCTGGGAACGTGTACGGAGGGAGGGACTCTCTTTAGGCTGCCCTCCTCCACCAAGAACATCTTAGCACTGGGTTGAGTTTCTGACTCTCATCACTCTTTGGGGATTAAATAATCTGTCCTAGTCTTCTGCTTCTTATGGGACTTTGTTAATTGTGCCTACTGGCTGGGAAAGAATCTGTGAGTGTCATCTCTAACTTAGAAGACAGTCAAAATCAAATAATTGATTATTTTATAAGGGTGCTTCCTCTCTACCTAAAACTGTGTAACGTGCTCTCCATGCTTACCTCACATAATCCTCACAACCACTGAAGTAGATGTTTTCATTCCCATTTTACACATGAGGGACCTGAGTCTCAAGAACATAGAGCTAGTAAGTAGGGGAGCTGAGGTGAGAACCTTGATCTGCCTGATGATAAAGCCCGAGTCCCAGGTCACCATCCTCTTGCCTCAGGCTTTGCTTTTTACAGAGACAACCTAAGAGAGGGGGAAGAGGGCCAGGTGTGTGTAAGGAAGGCGAGAAAGGCCTCTAGCATCGCTGACTCTGACGCCGTTGGTCTCTAAATCCCGCCACAGAGCTTATGCTGGTCCTCCCTTCTGGACACGCTGCAGAGTCACCTTCCCTGTCTCTTGGCAGGCGCCTTCCTCCTCCTCAACACCTCGATGAACTCCAGGCACAGCATCTTGAGTCCATGGGTGAGAAGCAGCAGCGAGCACTGCAGGCTGGCCGTCTCGGTGCACAGGCACCTGCAGCCCTCCGGGAGGTACGTCGCCCGGCTACTGCCCCACAGTGAGGCTGGAAGAGAGATCCCCCTGGTACCCACTCCAGGAAAGCATGGGTAAGTCCTTCCCCGTGTCCAAAACCCATTATGTAAACGGAGATTTGGCTTTGGGCTACAAATTTCCAGAACACCCTGGAAATTTGACATCTACTAAATTGACATCTATTTAAAACTCACAATCGTCCTTTAATGGGTAGTAGGGTCCAGATGGAGCCATTACTGCTAATATTCCCTGCATGGTGTCTTGGGCACTGATCTGTGGGGTCCTCTGGCTGCCCAGGCTGACGGTCCTTCCAGAGGCCAGAGGACCAGCTGGCAGAGTGGACATTTAATGAGTGGCTATTAAAGATATTCGTTTCCCAAAGTCCAGATGGGGCCAAGAAGAAAACAGCCAAGGGGAGTGTTGAAAGGCCAATATGAAAGTAATTGAATATACTGGAAACTGGGTTTTACCAGAAGAAATCTGGCAGGAAGGGAAAGAGCAAACAATTGTGGCTGCCCAAGCAGGTCCTACAGCAGTGTGGGACACCACAGCAGAATAGGTCAGGGATGCCGCACGGTATCAGTTCAGGAGAGGAACATGATCTGTTCTAGAACCTCTAAGGCTTGCACAACATTGAAGTCATACCCAATACCCATGTCAGTGAACTTAAGCCTCCTGGACACACTCACGTGCTTCCTCAGTGACCCATCAGGCCTCTAGAAGTAGTGACGCTGGAAAGCAAACCTGAACAAGGGAACCTCTGTGCCTGCCTTTTTTCTCATTCCATAAGACTTCAGTTTTGAGGGGTCCCTGCTCCGATAATCAACAAGAGTGCGAGATCCTTCTTTGTGGCGCGTTTGCTAGAGAAAGACCTCAAATTTTTCCTTCTAAGAAAATACGTTTCAGAAAGGCTCCATCTGAGCAATGATGTTCCCCATCTCCATGGTGTGCTGGGTCAGTGGGGAGATCCTGCCTACTGCAATTCCCATGAAGCTATATGGCCTCCTTGCTCATTTCTTGAAAGTCTCCACCCCACTCCCCTGCTACTGGCCCATCTGTATTTATTTGTGTTTCAAAGAACTACAAGCTGCTACAATCCCAGCAGGAATGAAATCTTGGCTTCAGAAAAGGTGTTCTCCTCATACCTAAACTCATACCTATCTTCTTGCCTCTGAAATGTCTCGTTGGACTGGCTGGGAGGGACCCAGCCACCAATTGTGTCTGTTCACCAGAAATCAGGAATGTCAGGTGTGTGAGCTGCCCACTATTAGGGATGAGCCGTCTTCTGATGGCCAAGGCTTCCTCCAGCATAGCCTCCTTTTCTTGTGAGAAGCCCCAGATGGCAAGGTCTCCCATCCATGGGTGGGGATGGCGGTGGCCTCGGCTGCAGTGCCATCCTGTATGTGTTTGCCCAGCCCCATGAGCTGTTTGTTTTGACTTCTGCTCAACATTCCTGCCCCACCAAGCCTGGCAGAAACCAGAGAGTTCTTCCTGGGGCTGCTGGGACTTCAGGCAATCAATCTGTTGAGGTGCTAGGTAGCGTGTAGGGAGACATTGATGTCACAGGTGGACATGGAGTTTGGGGTCTCCCTGAAATGCAGGCTGAGAATGAGCATGTGTGAGAGAGGACAAGTGCTGCAGGATTTTAGCACTTCCTAAGTCGCAGGGCCTGGTTCCTGTGTAGCATCCTTAGGAAAACGATAGCGCCTCGGTGTGACGGGCCACGGGGGCTTGCTAAGAGCTTTCCCCTCTTTATCTTCCTGTGCTCATAACTACCAGCTGAGTTCCCATTAACAAACAGGAAAACTGAGGCAGAGAGCAGAGGTAGGCAGCCTATTTATAGTTGCCTTAACTGGACCCCAGGTCTCCCCTTTCCTCATTCGGGCTGTTTTTGGGAAACCCATAGCCTCTCAGCAGGTATTCAGGGGGTAAAGGATGGGGTTGGGAAAGAGGAAATGGAAGATGAAGGAACCTTGCAAAAAGAGCTGATCTAGATTCTTTGAAGAGCCAGGGAGCATGTGATGGCAGCCTTTCCTCCTCATGTGTTGAGAACAAGGAGACCAAGACTGCGCGGTGCAGGAGGCCGTGAGCGTCCCCTGAGGCTGCCCTGGCCGCCAGTCTCCGTGTCCACCCTGCTGGCCAATGCATTTTCTTCCCAGCCTGACTCTTCTGTCACCAGGATCGGTCTGCCCCCTGGAGGGTGGGAGCTGAGGCAGGAGGAAGATAGCAGGGGTGCTGGGCAAGCCCATTGACCTGATGGCTTTGCTAGGGCTGCCCCTACATCTTCAGGGGCTTTGCCTCAGGCCAGGCTCTGTGTGTCTTGTGCCGAGATGTTCTCCCCTCTCCCTGGCCGGGCCAAGAGTGAGTCCAGTTTAAGTTAAAGATGCCTGAGCTATAGCCTCCCCACTAACAAGATGAGGGCGCAAGGGCGCAGCTGAAGGGGCGACCCGTAGACTGCTTTGCTGCGTGGAGGAGCTCTGCTGCTGGGCCTGGCAAGCTGCAGGTCACAGGCGCTTGTCCAGCAACTCAGAGAGCTCTGGCTATTCACGTCGGCCTGGATCCGAGTTGCTCAGCCTCGGTACTATTGACGTCTAGGGCCGGACAATTCTTTTTGTGGGCACTGCACTGAGCATGGTCCTCGGCTTCCCAGGCCTCTACCCACTAGACGCCAGTAGCACCTCCCCTGGTTGTGACAACAAAAATGTTTCCAGACATTGCCAGATGTTTCCTGGGGAGCAAAATTGCCCCACTGAGACCACTGAAATAAATAGAGCATTTTAGAGCAGGGAGGAGCCCTGGGATTTACCCGGTTCAACCGTGTCAGTTCACAGGTGTGGGAACTAAGGCCAGGAGAGGTAAGGGACTTGCTCCCTGTCACGTGATGAGTGTCAGTGTTGGGAGGCAAGTGTCTTGAGCCCTACACTCATGTGTGTGTGCCAGCCACTGTACCAGGTACTGGGTTTCACAGACACATAAGGCCCATCCCTACCCTATAACAATAATACCCTATAACAATAGTAATTGTTATTACTCTTACAATAGTAATAACTGTTGTTAACACTAATTACACACTTCCTAGATGTGCCAGCCAATCACTGCTGTGCACTTTACACGCCTTTTCTTATTTAATACTCAACAACACAATGAAGCAGGTACTGTTATTATCTTCCATTTCACAGATGAAGAAATTCAGTGAAGCCAAATAACTTGCCCAAGGTCACTGGCTAGACAGGGAGGAGGGGGTCTGAACCTAACCAGCCTGACTTCAGACTGTTTTTACCCATTGCTGGAAGAGCTCAATTGGACCACAGTAGTGCAGCGGAAAAATTATTATGCCCTTGAATCAAAGCCCTAAATTTAAGTCCTATTTCACTATTCAATCGTCAGTTCAATGAACAATCATTTATTGGGTATTTTGTATTTGTTAGGACCATAGAGGTGATAGGGATACAGAAGGCCAGCCTTTGATGGTTCATGAAAGGATATTCCATGAATGAGCTCTATGACCTGAGGCAAATTCCATCCCCACCTAAGCCTTGGTTTCCCCATCTGTAAAGTGGGGATGATGATGCTGGCCCAGCTCACATGGTCACGTGGGGTCATGTGGGGTCATGTGGGGTCAGTGCAATTAAGGATGTGAAGGGCTTTGCACACCCTGAGCAGGATACAAATGTAAGAGGCCATTACTTAATACCCTCATCTGCTCTGCTCTGCTCTGCTCTGCTTACAATTGGGGATCACAGAGGATTGAGACTCGTCTGCTCTCTGATTATGGAGTCAGTGTCAGACTCCAGAATCTGTTGGTTTTGAGGTCCTTGGCAGTTTGCCCTGCTGGAAGCTCATTCCCTTTAATATCAGAGATGACCCCAGTAGCCCATCATTGTGGTCAGGGGGACGTGGTGAAATCTTGGTGGTGATAAGAGTGATGACTACAGATGGCTTCCTCTCAGAGCAGAACATGATGGTTCAGGGACCGCTACTGGGAGAACAACATTCGGCATTTGTAGTGGCGAGGAAGGAAGTTGTCACAGCAAAGTCGGCTGGGGAGAGCCTGACTCAGAGGAAAGACAAGTCAGAGGCCACCAAGTACCCAGGAAACCACTAAGTCGTGAGCACTCGGTGCAGCAGCCTGCGTGGAGGCACGGGAGGCTGGGGGAGGCTGCTGGGGACCCCTCTCCTCATTGCCTGGAAGGCCGCAGCAGCGTGCGTGACATCTAAATGATTCAGAGCGCGAGCGCCTGAGTCTGCCAAGGCAGCCTGGCTCGGCCCGGGGCCTCCCAGGGGACAGCCGACGACGCGTGCCTGGCCTGCTCATCTGCCTGGCCAGAGCGGCCACAGAAGCAAGGAAGCAGAGAAATGGGCTGTCAGACAGCCAGCCCCACTGGCCACAGAATCCAGCAGGCAGAGGACATCTTAACTCTGAATTAGAGGCCACGAAGTTCCATGAATTGAATGAATATAATAATACCTATTTAATATGATGAGTCGTGAAACGGCATGAGGAAGATGGCTCACATTGTACCCAACTGTAGTAGATACTTAATACATGCTAGATCCTTCTCACTCATAATTCATTTAACTCCCATGGATGGAGCGCCACCATGTAATAGGTGCTAGGAATACACAGCCGGAGATGACACAGGCACGGCCTTCAAGGAGCATCCAGTCCAGTAAGGGAGAAACAAGTAAAAACATCTGCTTATGCAGATGTTTTAAAATTAGGGCCCAGAAATTTTAAGAGGCTGAGCTAAGGTCACTGGCCAGCAAAGCCAGCACAGGCAGCCCAGCTGCTGCTTCTGCCTCCAGCACGTCCCTGCCTTTCAGCTGAAAGAGCAGTCGGCAGCAGTTGGCAGTGTGAAACCGGCGCCTTCCTGGACCCAAGAACACAAGCACAAGGCCTGGCGGTGTCTCAGGCTGTAAGAGCGACTCTCCAGGCCTCCTTCCAGGACATCGTCCCGAGTCTTCCTTCCTCTTCACGCACACAGTTTCTCCTGCAGCCTCGGGTGTCTGGGGACTTTATTATATGTGACCAGAACTACACAGTGTGTGGAGGGAAGAATTGGACACTGAGGGGATAGAAGTTGCCAATCTTTTGAATTACTAATTTTTTTTTTTTTTTTTTTTGTGGTACGTGGGCCTCTCACTGTTGTGGCCTCTCTCGTTGCGGAGCACAGGCTCCGGACGCGCAGGCTCAGTGGCCATGGCTCACGGGCCCAGCCGCTCTGCGGCATGTGGGATCTTCACGGACCGGGGCACAAACCCGTGTCCCCTGCATCGGCAGGCGGACTCTCAACCACTGCGCCACCAGGGAAGCCCTGAATTACTAATTCTTGAAAAGATGTTTTAAACCTAAAGGATTTGGTGATACCTGGGCTTGAGCCAAGATAAGCAGTCCGGGCCTTTTCACAGCACAAACAAGGCTCATTCCAGTGGGTAGCGGAGAAACAAGATTCTTCATGGCATGAAGCTTCACCTTTCTGTGGGAGCTTAACCCCTACACTCAAATGAGACTTGAGTTCCATCTGTCCTGTTGATTTTCTGATGTGGGAAGCCAGGCCTAGAGGCCTGATGAGGTATGATGAAGGTCAAAGTGCAGGCTCCTGACAAAGCCAGGACTCACGCCCATGTTGGACCCCAGAGCCCAGTGCTCCTGTACTCTCTTTTGTCTGTCTCCCAGCTGAATAGTTGCATCAAGAAATTCTCAAATTCATTGCCCTTGGACTAAAAACTGCAGCCCCCCTGCCCAGGTGAAGAAAAACCCATGTCCATGCTGTGTACCCACACAGCTGCCATGTTTATTTAAACCAGTCAGTTCTGACCAAAGAGTCCAGCTTTAAAACCAGGAACAGGGCTTCCCTGGTGGCGCAGTGGTTGAGAGTCCACCTGCTGATGCAGGGGACACGGGTTCGTGCCCCCGTCCGGGAAGATCCCACATGCTGCAGAGCGGCTGGGCCCGTGAGCCATGGCCACTGAGCCTGCGCCTCCGGAGCCTGTGCTCTGCAATGGGAGAGGCCACAACAGTGAGAAGCCCGCATACCAAAAAAAAAAAAAAAAAAAAAAACCAGGAACAATCCTAATGGGAGACCTGCCGAAGGAATTTAACCCAAAGCGATATTGATTGGTGGGCATCAGGAAGTGTGCTGTCAGTCGGGGCTCCACCGCTAATTTGCAGTGTGGTAGTAGAACAACCACAGCTCTTTCCCACCTCAGCTTCTTACCTCCTGAAGTGGAGATTCCAGTGCCCCCGCCCCTTCCTCCATCCTACAACGCCAACACACCACCTCAGGTTGCCACTCAGGATGGAAGAGCAGGAAATGCTAGACTCTGCTCTATGTATGGGCCCCCCAGTCTGGCACACAGGACAGTTACCCACTACTGACCCACAGAGACCTTCCACCGCTAATGTACAGAACCCTGGATTTTCCTATAAACAGACCGGTTGGTCTCAGCAGGCTGAGTGAGGGACAGGCTCAGGGTAGGGTAACATGGAAAGATGACGCAGGGCATTTGCTTCTGAAAAGATGACTAACTGCCTTTGCCAGGCTGTGCTAGGTTTAACTTCAGTCAGCCCAGGGCACTGTGGCAGGTCCGGCCAGCGTGGGGAAATCAGAGGCCTGTGGCATTCAGCATCCCCGGCCAGAGTTCTCCTCACATGTTGATAACAGGATAAACGCGATCAGGAATAAAGAAAGGTGATCATTTATGGAAATTGATGCCCTTGAGTGGCAGTGTCACAATGCTTTAATTTCAGGCCCAGCTTCTTCTCACTTTCAAAGTCATTCATAGTGTCAGCTTCTCCCTTTTCCCCTTGGTCTGAATAACACACTAATAAATGTACAATAAGGGCTTTAATGTCTGGGTGATTTACACTAAAAAGAGAGAGCCATTCAAAGGCTTTAAAGATGATTTTTAAAAGCCTTAAAACTCACACCTAGGCTTGTCAGGGACATATTTCCTGGACACCCCGTCACGGGAACAGTCGTGCAGCCGGGAGCTCTCTGAGCAGAGGCGGTCGTGAGATTCCAGTCTTAAGTGTGCGGAGAGGTAGGCCCCACACACATTGTGGGCTTGGGCAAGTCTCTGAGTCTCTGGGAGCCTCAGCTTTCCTATCTGTATAATGGTAATAACCGAACCACCTCATAGGGCGGTTGTGAAGTTAAATTAGATAATGCAGGGTGGGTGTTCCCCTCACCCCTCCCAGCGGCCCCTCTCAGGGCTCCTGGGCCAGTCTTCCTCCAGGCTGCTCAGGGTTGTAGGGGAGTAGGTGTAAGAAGGGCCAAGGTTAGCAATTTCATGCCCCTCGGAAAGATCTAGGTTGCACCCCAAAGTACCAGTCCCACTGACTGTGCCTGGATGTATCCTATTTCTCACCCCTTTAAGTAGTAATATTGAAACAGTGATTAAATGCTAGTCTTCTCTAGCACGTGGACTTTAAGCCATCGAAATGGTAGGTCTCAAGGTTTAGGGGTACAAATAAGAACCACACAGTTTACAAAATTCATACAGCTGAATTCCCCCCCAGGTTGATTCTGATTTTATTAGTCTTGGGAAGGGGCATGAGCATAAGAATTTTTAGAAGTGCCACCGGGATTCTGATGTGCATCAAAAATTAAGAATGACGGCTAATATCTCAGTTTGACTTGCTTGATCACATAGCGGGTAGCTTTCTATAACTATTTACTAAACACGAAAGAGAAAAGTTAAAAAGAAAGCTTGGAGAGGAGAGATGGACTTGTGTGCAGGGTGGAGAGTCATTTCTCTCTCCCTTATGGGTAGACATCCTAGTGACAAGGCTATCCAAGCCTGGCCTGATCCTGCCTGCTGTGCAGCTCCCAAGCTGGGGTAGCTGGGTGTATCCCAGGTCATGGATGGGACTGGTCTCCACTGGTTGGTCTTCTCAGAACACATCTCTTATTCTTTCTTCAAAAGGACTGTGGCTTTCAAGGCCATGGAGACTGAGAAGAATACATAGTGGACTAGAGGGAGCCTGACCTTTTAGAGTCAGAGGGAGTCTCCATCCCATCTACCCATCCATGCACTTATCCATCCATCCATCCACTATTCACCCACCATCCACCATGCATCTTGTTCTTCAGAATGCCGTATATTGTCTCTCATCTAGTTCCCAGGTTAACAGCAGGGCCATGGCACTCTTTTGTTCTTAGGAGGTAGACACTATGTTGTCAATATTCATGGTAAATATCTGCACGGTGCTTGTTCAGGGTACCAGATACATCAACATCCATCGACTCATTTCATCTTCACTGCAATCTGTGTCGTATATATTATTATCCTCACTTTACAGATGAGTAAACTGAATCTGAGTGATGAGTAAACTGAATCACTGAAAAGAGGTTCAGTGATTTGTCGATAGTCATGGGTAACACACAGGGGAACACAGATCTTCTGTGTCTTTTTAAAATCTCATGTTATTTCCCCGAGGAAGCCTTGTAGTTGAACCCTTGTAGCACACCTGGCTCTGAGGAAATTAAGAGCTGTTCTCAACCAGTCAGGAAAAGCTCATCTGATATTTGGTCATCTAGTTCTGGGCCACGCGCCTTGAAGCTAGAGTCCTCGGTTTGTACATCTTCTCATTCTTCACAGTGCCTGGCACGGCATCTAGCACATAGAAGGTGTTCTGTGTTAGGTGAACGGACACCAGATCAGTTTACAATAGTTCTGTGATGCAAGTCTTCTTAAACCTAAGCTCTGAAAATTAAAAGTTCAGCCTGAGATCAGAGAAGAGTCTCCAATCAGTCAAAAGATAAAAAGTACTTCTCCCCACCCTCTGCCCACGCCCAGGGATAGATGTGTGATTCTCCCTGGGGCTCAGGAAGCAGCTGTCAGAGTATACCTCAACTGTGAAGGTTGCCACTAAGTGCAAAGGACAATTCCTTTCCTGGCAGGTACAACTTTTACTCACGATTGCTTTCACTGATGGGCGTCAAGAAAAATAAATGAAAAGACCATCAGCTTCTGCCAGTTTTGACCTTCGAGATTTGACAGCCCAAGGCTTGTAGTGGGGCTCTTTTGAGCTGATTGCTTTCATTTTCCCACTGTGCCCTGGATATTTGATGGATTGAACACTAGGAAGATTAGAGAACTGTGAATACCTGTAAACCCCTCTGGCAAATCCCATAATGATAAATATATGTTATATGCAAAGAGAAGTCAAAATGCATAAAAGCAATCACTTCTCATCTCAGGAGTGCTTACTGAGCTTCACCGTTTCCCAGTGGGGAGGGAGATATTAAGAACAGGTGGAGGAATTAGGCGATACACCACTGGTGTCAAGGAATTCACCCATTCATTCTATCATGCGTTCTGTCAATAAACGTTTATGAGTCTTACTCTGTCCCAGGCAGTGGTTGGACTCTGATGGTTCATCCTGCCTTCAAGGGGCTCAGAATGAGGTTTGGTGTTGGACGACATCAGGGACAGTTGCAGTGCTGTGATGGGTGTGTGCGCAGGTGCCGCGGAGGTGCTGGTGACAAGCTGGCACGGAGAAGACAACTGAGCTGGCTCTGATGGGAGAAGGGGAGTGGTCAGGCGGACAGTGAGAGGAAGGCACCCCATACAAAGGGGGCACATACGCCAAGGCCTGGCAGCCTGAGAAAGGAGGTGGTGTGCTGGGGCCGCGTGATCGCTCCACCACCCTGCCCCATCCAGTCTCTCAGCGTGCCCAGACTCTCAGGTGTCTGTCCCACTGGCTTGTGTGGCAACAGAACCCATCCACTTCCCACCGAGGCAGTCTCCAGACAGAAACGTCTCTAGACCCCCACCCCTAGCCCACCTCTTCTTGTAGCAAACATCCTGCTACCAGTGCTCAAAAGATTTCACCCTGGGTCCAGGCACTTTTCATACTTTCTCTTTCCCTCTGGTAGGATCTACCTCCCTGGAGACAGTCCATGTATGCAACTATTTTCTGCTCCAGCACAAGTGGATTTCAGAGTACAAGCTCTTTATGCTTTTTGGCCACTGTTGGCTCAGACCCCAGGACTCTCCTGTCATCTTTCCTTCCTCCCCTCCTCCTTTGCAGGAAGAGTAGCTAAGGCACGTTATTCCTCATGGATTGCCCTCCACCTCATTCTCTGCCAGAGATCCTTATTCATTCTTCAGCCCCCAGGTCAATATCTCCTCCTCTGAGAAGCTCTTTTAGGGTTCCTGGAATGGCATTGGCCCTGCGGCCTGTGATGATCCAGCTGCAGTCCTGGCTCTCCCACTAGTCGACAGGGATCCAGTGCTCTCTCATGGCTGACTTCTTCCTAAGTGCCAACACATAGAGAACAGAGAAGGAGTGAGGCTGCTGGCAGGGGATGAGCCGGCACCCTGGCAGCCTGAGTAGGGGCTTGCCTCCCTTCCTTCATTCCTCTTAATTTGTATAATAATAATAATAATAATAAGGATGAGATGGAAAATTTTAGTCCTTGTTTGGGCTGCTATAGCAAAATGCCACTGATTGGGTGGCTTATAAACAACAGAAGTTTATTTCTTACAGTTCTGGGGTCTGGAGGTCCAAGATCAGGGCGCCAGCAGGAAGAGGGCCCTCTTCCTGCTTCATAGTTAGTGCCATCTCTCTGTGTCCTCACATGGTGGAAGGGGCAAGGGAGCTCTCTGGAGCCTCTTTTATAAGAGCACTAATCCCATTCATGAGGGCTTCACCCTCATGACCTAATCACATCCCAAAGGCCCCACCTCCTAATGCTACCACACTGGGGCTTAGATTTCCACATGTGAATGTGGGGCTCAGACCACAGCCAGGAGATAACTGGTGCTTCCTGTGTGGTGCTGGGCGTTGGTCTAAGTGTCTTCCATGTGTCATGTCACTTAACATTATGCTTGCCACCACTCAACCGGGGAGGCACTTTTATTACCTGCATTTTATAGTGGGGAGGAAGCTGAAGCTCAGTGTGGTTAAGTAACTCCCCCAGAGTCACACAGCTAGTACAGCAGACCGGATTTGAACCCAAGTAGTCCAGCTCCAGAGTCCATGCTCTCAATCACTATGCTACGGGCTTCCCTATCACCAATAATTAGGAATACATTATCATTTATGTGTGATGATTAACCTTTGATTATTCTTAATAAATGCCCAGCTGCATATTTTCTATGGTGTATATATATATATAATCCTTCCCATCCAAAATTAAGGGCAAAATTCTAAGGCCTCAGCCCACAGAAGAAACACATTTTGGAGAGCAGGCAGCCCTGAGAACAGGAACTAGAAAGCATTATGCCTGGCCCTGCAGAAGGTCATAGAAAGTCCAACCAGGGAATGTGGCCTCGGATTCCTATTTCCTGAAGCTCTGTTCCAATCCTGCCCCCTGCCTGCAGGTATCAGGTCTCTGTCTGTGGTAAGGAGGCAAAAACAGGTGATGGAATCATCAGCTCTTTTAGCTGTAGTGGAGAAAGGTTAGGTAACCGGTGCTGACAGCACAGGAGTAAAGAAACACCACAACCTGCATAATCACCCAGGTCAGCCTTGTACTCACTCTAGGCCTCAAAGTAAAGCTCCCTGTTTTTCATTACCTGGCCTGCTTCTAAGTTTTCTTTTTTCCTTTTTGTTTTGTTTGTAGTGCCACACTCACATGTCTAGCTAAACCCCTTGCTGTTAGAAGAGAGATGCATTCTTTTATGGTTCAAAGCCTATGTTAAGAGCTGATCAACCAAGGGATTTCACATTTAAAGGCTTTACAAAAATCTACACACGGATTTGGTGCAACGTCTCTTCCTGAGAGAATCTTACATCACTAAACTCCAAGAGGAGAGTTCCCACTGCTTTCAGATTACTGATAGCTTTCCCTCTGCCAGTGGGTAAGTCTTGTGGTGGCAAGAAAGGGGAGGGCTTGAAAGGAAGGCCACAGCTTTCGAATAGAGCAGGCTGAGCCCAGGCGTGCGAACTACCATTGCCAGTGGCTTGGATATTTCGTGAGGCCATTCACCCGAAGGCACCAGGTTACCTGAGTGTCTGGGGCCTTCCTCCACCCACGGGGTAACTTTGCTGAAATGACTGGTGAGCAATGGGCCTCTGAGGAGAGAGTCTGTTTCCTCCGTGGCCCTGCTGCTTGACTCAGATTTTCAGTCCATTTGAAGGAGTGTGAGGGAGAAGCCAAAGCCGAATTGTTATTCTGTGTTGTACTGTTAATTCTGTGGAACGTTCCTTGAAGCCTTCGAGGATGATAACCTCAGTGACTCTTCCTGGGTATTAGGAAGTCCCAAAATGGAGCAAATCAAGACCTTAAGGAGAGAACTGGCAGGTGAATATTGCAGGCTGTTGTTAATCCTTTGCTTCAAAGCCTTCAGTAAAACCCTGTCCAACCCAGGCTCAAGTCTGAGGCCATTGGCATGGCACCAACCCTGACCTGGCCCCGCCTCTCTGGAGCCTGCCTCACCCCATTCCCTTAGACCCGTACTTCATTTACATCAACTACTTACAGTTGCCCCCAAGTAAAGCAAGTTGTTTCAAGCCCTCTTGTCCCCCTCCACACACACACACACACACCTGCCTGACCACCACATACAGTCTTTCTCCTCTCTCAAGAATGAATCTCTTAGTTCCTCTTCCATCAAGCCTTTCCTGAGACTCTACACCCACCCCAAGCCGTGTTAATTACACTGTCCTTTGCACCAACTTTTGTTGCCTGTTCCACATCTCTATTAGAGCTCTCAGCACGGTACCACATCTGTTTCTTTACATGTCTTTCTCACCAAGTAGGCTCCCTAAGAATAGGGATGGGCATTATTTATCATTTTATCTCCAGTGCTTAGCACAGTGCCTGACTCACAGTGTATGTTCAAGAAATGCTATCTCGGGACTTCCCTGGCAGTCCAGGGGTGAATACTCCACGCTTCCACTGCAGGAGGACGCAGGTTCGATCCCTGGTTGGGGAACTAAGATGCCGCATGGCACAGCCAGAAAAAAAGAAGAAAAGAAAGGGGCCAAGAACTCTTCAAGAACTTAAGATATAGTTTTAAGGGGGAAAAAATGCACCTAGAAAGCTCTTGACCAAAATTTTACCTCTATCTTCCACAACAACTTGCTTCCTTCTACCCAACCCCAAATATATTGACTGTCCTCAGCCTGTGTCATCATTTGTAGCCTAACCATCCCACACTGCTAAGCAGATGCCGGCATACATTAGCCTCAGAAATAAGTGGTTCCAATGTTTTCTGATTACCCCACTGTGATCCTTTTATCCCTTCCAGTTTTCTAAGTAATTTCCTATATATTTTTTCTGTGTTTCCTAATCTTCTACTTGGTACTTTTCCCCCAGTTTCTCCCCCTCCTTAGTTTACTAAAGTCTTTACATCCCCACTTTAAGCACACTGGCTCCTATTGAGTTTTTTTTCGTTTCACACAAGCTAGGATGAATTCCAGTTGCATTCTCGCCACTGTTCCTTGAATATCCCCTCCATTATCTTGTTTTTCTCTCCCAGGACTACCATTCCTCCCTGACTGCATGGAATTTTATTCATTATTCTATCTCTATCGGATGTTTACCTGCAGGCCTGAGAGAGACTCCTCTGTCTGGAGTTTTGCAGCCTGGTCACTCCCCATAGGGAGCCTCTTGGTGCCCATTGGGTCATCCTCTCAATAGACCTAGATGATTTCCATTTCTAAAAATCCCCATTTGTCTGTCATCTTTCTTGATTAACCTTCTGTCACCTGGTCTAAGTTGTCTAACTGGCCTCTGGGGTGTGGGGAGCCAGCAACAGCAGATCCATTGTGTACGGAATGTGAGCCAGATGAATTTGGTGGTTGACAAAGCCAGAATTCAGATAAAAATTAAAACTCCTGCATTTCACTGTATGTCCATGGTCCTTGGGTCCTTGGCCTTCTTCTGTGGCTGCCTCTCCAAGTTCACATTCCCACTTAACCATTTATGCTAAGATGGGTTAAAGGCATAGTCTAGCTAGCAGAACTTGGAAAATATTTCAGTCATAGAATTATCAAGCATTAAAGAAGCTTAAAAGTTATTGAATTCATGATACAGCCAGTATGGAGAACAATGGAGGTTCCTTAAATAACTAAAAGTAGAACTACCATACAACTCAGCAGTCCCACTACTGGGCATGTACCCTGAGAAAACCATAATTCAAAAGGAGTCATGTACTACAATGTTCATTGCAGCTCCATTTACAATAGCCAGGACATGGAAGTAACCTAAGTGTCCATCGACAGATGAGTGCATAAAGAAGATGTGGCACATATATACAATGGAATATTACTTAGCTGTAAAAAGAAACGAAATTGAGTTATTTGTAGTGAGGTGGATGGACCTAGAGACTGTCATACAGAGTGAAGTAAGTCAGAAAGGAAAAACAAATACCATATGCTAACACATATATATGGAATCTTAAAAAAAAAACAAAAAACAATGGTTCTGAAGAACCTAGGGGCAGGACAGGAATAAAGACTCAGATGTAGAGAATGGACTTGAGGACACGGGGATGGGGAAGGGTAAGCTGGGACGAAGTGAGAGAGTGGCATGGACTTACATACACTACCAAAATGTAAAATAGCTAGTGGGAAGCAGCCGCATAGCACAGGGAGATCAGCTCGGTGCTTTGTGATCACCTAGAGTGATGGGATAGGGAAGGTGGGAGGGAGACGCAAGAGGGAGGAGATATGGGGATATATGTATATGTATAGATGATTCACTTTGTTATACAGCAGAAACTAACACACCATCGTAAAGCAATTATACTCCAACAAAGATGTTAAAAATTAAAAAAAGTTATTGAATTCAACCCCTAACCAATGCAAGACCCTCTTCCTAAGCTCCTCTGACTTTAGTTCACCTGGCTCCAACCAGTAGAACACTCACCATCTTGCACAGCAGACCACCCCATCACGGGGCAGCTAAAGCTGCTAGGAAAAACTTGCTAATGGCCCCCTCATTGGCTTTGTTCCCTTGGAAAGTTATTGAATGTCTCTAAAAAGTTATTTAATTTCCTCAAGCCTCTGGCGTCTCATCCATAAAATGGGAACAGTAATACCTACCTTGTAGGATCTTTGTGAGGATTATTGCTTTGAACAATGATAGCTAATATATATTGAGTGCTTACCATGGTCATAGCACCAAAGCATATGATGGCATTTAATACCGCCATTTCCCTATGAAGCAGTACTATGATAATGTATACAAGGCACCTAGGATCATTGGAGTAGACAATATATGTTAGTCCCGTTCCCATTTCACCATTATCTTGATCCTCTATTTCTCCTCTGAAATCACATAGAACAAGCCTACTTTCTCCTAACAAAGCAGTTTTTCATTTGAGGATAGTTTTCATGTCTCTTCTTAACTTTCTTCCCCAGGCTAAACAATTTTATTTCTTCTCTAGCATATTTTCCAGAGCCACATTCTTCCAATGTGATCTTACTAGTGAAGGGGTAAAGGACTTATTCTTCAGTGATCTGGAAAACCCCACCCACCAATGTAGGGTAAACTTGACTCTTTCTTCCACTAGCTGTATCTACTGTTTGAAACCCAGACACCCGTAAGTTGACACCATTAGGAACCAGGGAGGCTGCCAGAGCATTCCATCAAAGTCACGTCTCAGACTGTTCCCATCGGTTTTTGCCGATGGAGAATCCTCACGTTTCTCTTGTGAAGAATGCTTTTGTTTACTACTGACATTCCCCAAAATGTCTGACTCAAAAAGAAAATTAATTCTGGCCCCAGCTTTCACGTCATCTTCTTTGTCTGTCATCCTTGTGGTCTGCCAGTTTTGCCCCTTTGTTCCCCTAATTGCCGGAGGCATTTTTATACTGAGTAAATTGCATCAGGCTCACTGCAAAATGAATCAATTTGGAAAGAGTATGAGCTGCACTGTTGTCTTAAGTGTGCATTAACATTTAGATGTGTTATTTAAAACAGGTCTGGGGTTAGTGCCAGGGAGACAGCCTCATGACTATTCTGACTCACTCTCTGTGGCTGAACTTCACAGAAGGGAACTGGGGAACCCTGTAACCCATCACCAGCCCTGTTTAATTCTCCATCCCTCTAGGGAACACTGAACTAGGTAAGATCTTTTAAGAGCTCAGATTTGGGAACTTGATTGACAAACTGAGCTTGACTTGGTGATCTCTGAGTGAAACACAGCTGGAAGTAGGAGCCGACGGGGTGGGAGTGGGGGGGGGGAGCATCTCTTCCTCTTCCACCATCCATCAGACACACACATGACATCTAGGCTTAAGCGCAAACCAGACAGCCAGAGTCCTTGGCAGGAAAACATAGCACACACAAAGAAACAAAACACGCCAGCCACCCTCTCTAGTGTAAAAATTAAACAATGCTCTGGAAACCAGTGAAAAAGAAAAGCTGCCATCCGGATGATCAGGTGGTGATTCAATGAGCTAATTCTTTTACCATCAGGAAAGTCGGGTAATATCTCCATTAGTAGCAGAAGGTTTAAAAATTGGAGAGAGTGGCAACACCAGGACAATTGTCTGATTTATGCTTTCTCAATCACCTGAGCTCATGGCCTAAACTGGTAATGGACTCCATCCATCAAAAAATTATCCCATCTGGCATCCTGGTTTCTGAAGAAATCTGGACGTCCTCGTAGAGAACTGGCTAAATGATATAATGTGTGTGAAAGCCCTTAGCGCAGTTCCTCAGTAAAAGGGGGTTGAATCCATTCAGTCTATTTTAATTTTATGTTCAGAGATATTATGGTGCATTAGATTACACAAGAGAAATAAAACATCAGTTGTATAATGCCATAATTAAGATCTCAAAGCCTGAGATGTATAACCATGAGGATTGTAAGAATGGCACCTTCTCAGGGAGATCTGCCGGACATCTCCGTCCCTGTGTGTCCCTTCTCTCTTAGCCCCTAAGGCTCTTTGTGAGTAATGGCGCCAATCTCATGGAAGGTCACCAACTGTGCATATCTGCCCATTTCTCTCAGTGGAGCCCCAGCTTCATGCAGGCTTTCATTTTGGTGTCTACAGAGTCCAAAACAGTGCCTGGCACACAATACATATTCAGTAAATATTTGTTGACTGAAAAATATTTCCAAATAGAACTCAAAAATATTGTCATGCTAATTTCTGAGTTGAAGTAGATGATAGGTAAGGGTATCTGCCTCTGTGCTAGGCAGGCAGAAAGTTGTAGAATCTCTGACCAGAGATAGAACACAATGCATAAAGACCACTGCTGCCACTTGCATAGCACTTACTATATGGTGGGCATTGTTCTAAGAGGCTTTACCTATATTCACCTATTTAATCTTCACCATAGTTCTGTGAGGTATCACTGTTATTATCCCCATTTTATGGATGAAGGCACTGAGCTTGCCCACAGTCCCACTAGTACTGATCAGAGCTGGGATTTGAACCCACAGGGTCTCACTCCAGAGCCCAGGGAAGGGGAGGCAGGGGGAGGATCAGATCTGTGCTCCAACCAAGTCCCCAGTAGTGCACTTATTTCCTTTTATTTATAGGCAAAATTGAAAAACCACTAAGGGGAGGGACACAAACATAACATTTTGCTGGATAAACTGAGGCAGGATGGAGGTAAGGAAGTCTGCATGCATTCTGCTGCTGTGTGGGAACCCCCGCTGAGCTGGGACCCAGACTCCTGCTCTCCCACTGCCCGAGCCCCCCCTCAAATCGCTGGACCCTGCCCTCCTCAGCCCTGCTCAGTCAGGCTTGAACTGACCGTTCACATCTGTGTGAATAGGATTTCCAAAAGCTCTAGAGGAAAAGTGCAAAAAATCTGTCTCTTTTCCAATTGGCTCTGAAAATATCTTCCTCTACTTGAACCTTCCCCTCTTGCTAATGCCTTTTGATGCCTGCACTTAATTGCTTTTAAACAGGAAGCTGCTGTGATCAGAGAATTCAGAGTTACATCTGCATCTTTTGTGCTGAAACTATTTTACCATACGCTTTTAAAGCTGGTTACAGGTTGACTTTGATGAGAGCAATGTAGGTCTCACCGGTCTTGCTATAATTTGACTGGGGAGAGAAAATTATTTATTGATTCTCACTTCAAAAAGAAAATCCACAAACGTGTTTCCCACAACCACGTAATTACATTCTGACCCCCATCTTGGTGAGATCTTGCACCGTGGCCCACCTCCCCCTCTCTTTCTGTCCAGGGTTGCCTTTCTCTTTGCCTTCATTCATTCACTCGTTCATTCATTCATTCACTAAATACTTATCTCAATGAGTATTCCTCTACTACATGCAGGGAAATGTACGGGATGGTGGGGAAAAAGCTGAGAACAAGCAGAAAAAAATGCTGTCCTCAGGAAGCTTGCATTCTAGAGGATGAAATGAATATTACGTTACTAATTACATGTATAATCATGCAGTTGCCATAATGATACATGACGAAGGAGTATAGGCTTCTATGAGCTCTTAAAAGAGGGAACCTGACCCTGGCCAGGGGATCAGATGAGCCTTCCAGAGGAAGTGGCCTTTGAACTGAAGTCTGAAGAAAGAGTAGTATTATGACTAGTGGGAAGATTCTTTCTGGGAGTAGAACAGCATATGAAGGCCCTGGAGGTGAGATATTTTTGAGGAAATAAAGGAAAACTGATGCATCTGGGTCTGAAAGTAAAGAGAGGGCTTACTGGGGAAAAGGATGGGGAGAAAGGCAGAGGAGGGATCAGACACATTTAGGACCACAACCTTTATCTTAAGAGCCAAGGAAAGCTGATGTAGAGTTTTAAGGATAGAACCGTGAGTGAATTGGAGGTAGAGTAAAAGTGGCTGGAGACTCCAGACTTTTCAGTGGTCCAGAGGATGGGGAGGGTAGTCCTGTAGTCAGAAAGTGAGGTATAGAGAGACGTGAACAGGCTTGTACATATCTATGTACAAGGTACAATGGACAAGATTAGTGCTGGATTGGATACAGGTGAGAGAGAAAGGAAGCTATTTTTTGCCTTGACCGATTGGGTAGATGGAGAGATTCATTAAAACAGGCAAAAGTGAAGGAGGCACACGTGGGGAGAGGAAAGTAGAAATTTTAGTTTGGAGATGGAGTTTTTAGAATCTTATAAACATCCAAGTGGATATGCAGGTGGATATGGGGCTCTGGAGCTCAGGGAAAAGATCTGGGCTGAATAAAAATAAATTTGGGAGTTGTTAGCATGTTGGCATGACTTTGAAGCCAATGGGAACGTATTAAAATGCTTAGGAAATTAACTGGTAATAGATCATCGACCTAAATGTAAAATCTAAAACTATGAAATTTCTGGAAGAAAAGACAGAGAAAATTGCAGCAAAGTTGTGTAAGCAAAGGTTTCTTAGCACACGAAATGTATAAACTATACAACAAAATATTGATCAATTGGAATTTATCAAAATTAAATACTTTTACTCTTCAAAGGATTCCATTTAAAAAAAGAAAAAACAGAATAGGAGAAAATATTTGAGATTTTATCTATGCCTATATCTATACCTATATATCTGACAAACGGTTTGCACCCACCCAATTAAGAAATGGTCAAAAGACTTCAATGGACACTACACAAAAGAAGATATAGAAATGCCATTAATAGGTGTGGAAGTGGGTGTGCAGGTGGTTAGCTTGGAACTGGTGAGAGATGGCAGCTGGAGGGGCAGAGGAATCAAGGTCACTTATTTGTGCCCCACTTGTCCCTTGGTCTGACTTACATGGCTAGAAAACAGCTAGTCAGAATGGAGCCCCTGATTCATGAATCACCTCCCTCACGAAGGCTTCCTGGGAGACTTCAGCCCGCTCTGTTCTCTTTATTTCTCAATTCCATATAACTGTCTAAACTAAATGACACTCCGGTGTCCCATCCCATCAGAGAATGCCTGTAGGTTGCTATACTAAATTCTTTGTTTACTTAGTCTATCAACATCCAGTGCTCTCTTTGTTCACAGATTGTTTTGTATAGATGTTTCTGGTTTCCCCAACGGGACTGTTCTTACTGTTCTTTTGCTATTAGTTATTGAATTTTTTTGTATAAGTTAGGCACTTTACAAATATTGTAGGTATTGAATACTTGTAAAAGCCTATGAAGTAAATATTACTAACTTCAGTTTACAGGGAAGACACTAAGGCTAAGGGAAATCAAATAACTTCCCAAAGCATTAGAACAGGATTTGAACTTCGGTTTTTGTGGGTTCTGAGTTCTCAGTTCTTTCTGAGTTCTAAAGCCTGCTCGTAAGCACTGGAGACGTGGTCTCCTTCCAGTTGGGGCCATGTTTTATACTTATTTTGCACACCTTTGTGATTGGCATGGTGCTAAGCACATGGCACACGCTAAACAAATATTGATTTGTTCACTGATTCCCTCAACTAATACTTTTATGCTTTGAAATAGCAACCACCTGCCATGAGAGACTCATAAGGGGCTTTCAGAATGTCAATTATTGGGCACACGTCATCCTTGCCAGAGCAAATGAAGAAATTAACTGAAGGAGCTCCAGACATTTTGTCACCGCCTTGGTTTGAGAAGAGAAAGGCAGAGCAGCTTCCTACTCTCTGCTCATCCCAGCTGCCTTTCCACCTCTTCTGAGACTTCTCTTTCCTTCTTCCAGAGAAGCCACAGGAATGTCAGGAGATTGACTGGTCACTTGACCCAGATCCAATGTAGTAACTTGTGTTACACCCATGATCCCCATAAGGAATTCTAGAGCAGGGAGTGGTGACTAAAGCCACTGCTTGGTCTTTCTTCTTCTGATTGCAAAGTGACAAATCCCAAATGTGAACACAAACAGATAACAAGTATCTTGCAAATAAACCTCCCTCACACGTAATCACCTAATCTCTCTTTCTCCCTCCCTCTTTCTCTGTCTCTCTCTGACTCTCTGTCTCTGTCTCTCTCTGTCTCTCTCTGTCTCTGTCTCTCTCTCTCTCTCTAATGCTACCTTCTTTCTTTCTTCCTGGCACTCTAAAGGCCAAACAAGTCTCCATTACAATTGCTTACCTAAAAGGTTTTCTTAGTTGTTATAAAAGGCATTCTATCGCAAATAGACTGGAATAGATTCCAGTTATGTAGCCTTGATTTTTGCATAATTTAGGGTGAGTCACTGTTCTTTGATGAGTCAGTTCAGGGATAAGAATTCATTCATGAATTAAGGTTTCCAAGGATTCATGAGGACCCAGAGTGAGATACTTGCCTAGAAGGTAGAAAGGCTCTTTGCTTCCATATTTCAGACTTTATATTCAGCGAAAAGCTCAAGAGTAGGCGGGACCAAAGGGATTGTACAAGTAAGTACAGAAAGCTTTTGCTGATCTAATTTACTCTTTTTTGTGTGTGTGCGTGTGCAAACATTTTATGTATTAGATACAAATAGTGTATTTATGAATATATTTAAGGTATTGTAAAATTCAGACACTTAGGGGCATTTAAGTTTCAGAGCCACTGAATGTTTCCTGTTCCTTAATTTCTGTTTTTATATTTTATTTTATTGTTTTTAATAGATCTTTATTGGAGTATAATTGCGTCACAATACCGTGTTAGTTTCTGTTGTACAGCAAAGTGAATCAGCCATATGCATACATATGTCCCCATATCCCCTGTCTCTTGAGCCTCCCTCCCATCCTCCCTATCCCACCCCTCTAGGCCATTGCAGAGCACCTAGGCAATCTCCCTGTGCTATGCTGCTGCTTCCCACCAGCCAACTATTTTATATTCGGTAGTGTATACATGTCGATGCTACTCTCACGTCACCCCAGCTTCACCCTCCCACCCCATGTCATCAAGTCCATTCTCTATGTCTGCCTCTTTACTCCTGCCCTGCAACTAGGTTCATCAGTACCATTTTTTCTTTTTTCTTTTTTTTAGATTCCATATATATGCGTTAGCATACGGTATTTGTTTTTCTCTTTCTGACTTACTTCACTCTATATGACAGACTCTAGGTCTGTCCACCTCACTACAAATAACTCAATTTCATTTCTTTTTATGGCTGAGTAATATTCCATTGTATCTATGTGCCACATCTTCTTTATCCATTCATCTGTTGATGATGCACATTTAGGTTGGTTCCATGTCCTGGCTACTGTAAATAGTGCTGCGGTGAACACTGTGGTGCATATCTCTTGTTGAACTATGGTTTTCTCAGGGTATATGTCCAGTAGTGGGATTGCTGGGTCATATGGTAGTTCTATTTTTAGTTTTTTAAGGAACCTCCATACTGTTTTCCATAGTGGTTGTATCAATTTACATTCCCACCAACAGTGTAGGAGGGTTCCCTTTTCACCACACCCTTTCCAGCATTTATTGTTTCTAGCTTTTTTGATAATGGCCATTCTGACTGGTGTGAGGTGATACCTCACTGTAGTTTTGATTTGAATTTCTCTAATAATTAGTGATGTTGAGCATCTTTTTATGTGCCACTTGGCCATCTGTATGTCTTCCTTGGTGAAATGTCTATTTAGGTCTTCCGCCCATTTTTTTAACTGGATTGTTTGTTTTTTTGATATTGAGCTCCATGAGCTGTTTGTATATTTTGGAGATTAATCCTTTGTCTGTTGTTTCATTTGTAAGTATATTCTCCCATTCTGAGGGTTGTCTTTTTGTCTTCTTTATGGTTTCCTTTTCTGTGCAAAGGCTTTTAAGCTTAATTAAGTCCCATTTGTTTATTTTTGTTTTTATCTCCCTTATTCTAGGAGGTGGGTCAAAAAAGATCTTGCTGTGGTTTATGTCAAAGAGTGTTTTTCCTATATTTTACCCTAAAAGTTTTATAATGTCTGGTCTTACATTTAATATTTAATCAATTTGGAGTTTATTTTTGTATATGGTGTTAGGTAGTGTTCTAATTTCATTCTTTTACATGTAGCTGTCCAGTTTTCCCAGCACCACTTATTGAAGAGGCTGTCTTTCCTCCATTGTATGTTCTTGCCTCCTTTGTCATAAATTAGGTCCCCATATGTGCGTGGGTTTATCTCTAGGTATTGTATCCTGTACCATTGATCTATATTTCTGTTTTTGTGCCAGTACCATACTGTCTTCACTACTGTAGCTTTATGGTATAGTTTGAAGTCAGGGAGCCTGATTCCTCCAACTCCATTTTTCTTTCTCAAGATTGCTTTGGCTATTCAGGGTCTTTTGTATTTCCATACAAATTGTAAGATTTTGTGTTCTAATTCTCTGAAGAATGCCATTGGTAGTTTGATAGGGATTGCACTGAATCTGTAGATTGCTTTGGGTAGTATAGTCATTTTCACAATTTTGATTCTTCCAATCCATGGACATGGTATATTTCTCCATCTGTTTATGTCATCTTTGATTTCTTTCATCAGTGTTTTATAGTTTTCTGAGTACAAGTCTTTCTCCTCCTTAGGCAGGTTTATTCCTAGGTATTTTATTCTTTTTGTTACAGTGGTAAATGGGAGTGTTTCCTTAATTTCTCTTTCTGATCTTTTGTTGTTAGTGTATAGGAATGCAAAAGATTTCTGTGTATTAATTTTGTACCCTGCAACTTTACCAAATTCATTGTTGAGCTCTAGTTTTCTGGTGGCATCTTTAGGATTCTCTATGTATAGTATCATGTCATCTGCAAACAGTGACAGTTTTACTTCTTCTTTACCAATTAGGATTCCTTTTATTTCTTTTTCTTCTCTAATTGCTGTAGCTAGGACCTCCAAAAACTATGATGAATAATAGTGGTGAGAGTGGACATCCTTGTCCTGTTCCTGATCTTAGAGGAAATGCTTTCAGTTTTTCACCATTGAGAATGATGCTTGCTGTGGGTCTGTCATATATGGCCTTTATTATGTTGAGGTAGGTTCCCTCTATGCCCACTTTCTGGAGAGTTTTTATCATAAATAGGTGTTGAATTTTGTCAAAAGCATTTTCTGCATCTATTGAGATGACCATATGATTTTTATTCCTTAATTTGTTAATGTGGTGTATCACATTGATTGACTTGCATATATTGAAGAATCCTTGCATCCCTGGGATAAATCCCACTTGATCATGGTATACGATCCTTTTAATGTGCTGTTGGATTCTGTTTGCTAGTATTTTGTTCAGGATTTTTGTATCTATGTTCATCAGTGATATTGGTCTATAATTTTCTTTTTTTATGATATCTTTTTCAGTTTTGGTATCAGGGTGATGGTGGCTTTGTACAATGAATTTGGGAGTGTTTCTCCCTCTGCAATTTTTTGGATGCATTTGAGAAGGATCGGTGTTAGCTCTTCTCTAAATTCATAGAATTCACCATCTGGTCCCGGACTTTTTATTGGAAAAATTTTAATTACAGTTTCAATTTCATTACTTGTGATAGGTCTGTTTATATTTTCTAATTCTTCCTGTTTCTGTCTTGGAAAATTGTACCTTTCCAAGAATTTGTCCATTTCTTCATGGTTGTCCATTTTACTGGCATACAGTTGTTTGTAGTTGTCTCTTACAATCCTTTGTATTTCTTCAGTGTCAGTTGTGAGTTCTCCTTTTTCATTTCTAATCTTATTGATTTGTGTCCTCTCCCTTTTTTTCTTGATGAGTCTGGCTAATGGTTTATCAATTTTGTTTATCTTCTCAAAGAACCAGCTTTTAGTTTTACTGACTTTTGCTATTTTTTTCTTCATTTCTGTTTATTTCTGCTCTGATCTTTATGATTTCTTTCTTCTGCTGACTTTGGGTTTTCTTTGTTCTTCTTTCTTAGTTGTTTTAGGTGTAGGGTTAGATTGTTTATTTGAGATTTTTCTTGTTTCTTGAGGTGAGACTGAATTGCTATAAACTTCCCTCTTAGAACTGCTTTTGCTGAGTCCCATAGGTTTAGGGTCATCGTGTTTTCATTGTCATTTGTTTCTATGTATTATTTTATTTCTTCTTTGATTTCTTGGTTATTTAGTAGTGCACTGTTTAGCCTCCATGTATTTGCATTTTTTACAGTTTTTTTCCTGTAATTGATTTCCAATCTCATAGTGCTGTGGTTAGAAAGATACTTGATATGATTTCAATTTTCTTCAATTTTCCAAGGCTCAATTTGTGACCCAAGATGTGATCTATCCTGGAGAATGTTCCACGTGCACTTGAGAAGAAAGTGTATTCTGCCACTTTTGGGTGGAATGTTCTATAAATATCAATTAAATCTATCTGGTCTATTGTGTCATTTAAAGCTTGTGTTTCCTTATTCATTTTCTGTTTGGATTATCTGTCCATTGGTGTAGGTGGGGTGTTAAAGTCCCCTACTATTATTGTGTTACTGTTGATTTCTCCTTTCACGGTTGTTAGCATTTGCCTTATGTGTTGAGGTGCTTCTACGTTGGGTGCATAAACATTTATAATTGTTACATATTCTTCTTGGATTGATCCTTTGATCATTATGTAGTATCCCTCCTTATCTCTTGTAACAGTCTTTATTTTAAAGTCTTTTTTATCTGATATGAGTATGGCTACTCCAGCTTTTTTTTTGATTTCCATTTGCATGGAATATCTCTCTCCATCCCTTCACTTTCAGTCTGTATGTGTCCCTAAGTCTGAAGTGGGTCTCTTGTAGACAGCATATATACGGGTCTTGTTTTTGTATCCATTCAGCCAGTCTCTCTTTTGATTGCGGCATTTAATCCATTTACATTCAAGGTTGTTATCGATATGTATGTTCCTATTACCATTTTCTTAATTGTTTTGGGTTTGTTTTTGTAGGTCTTTTCCTTGTCTTGTGTTTCCTGCCTAGAGAAGTTTCTTTAGCATTTGTTGTAAAGCTGATTTGGTGGTGCTGAATTCTCTTAGCTTTTGCTTGTCTGAAAAGCTTTTGATTTCTACGTCGAATCTCAATGAGATCCTTGCTGGGTAGAGTAATCTTCATTGTAGGTTTTTCTCTTTCATCACTTTAAGTATGTCCTGACACTCCCTTTTGGCTTGCAGAGTTTCTGCTGAAATATCAGCTGATAACCTTATGGGGATTCCTTTGTATGTTATTTTTTGTATTTCCCTCACAGCTTTTAATATTTTTTCTTTGAATTTAATTTTTGTTAGTTTGATTAATATGTGCCTTGGTGTGTTTTTCCCAGGGTTGATCCTGTATGGGACTCTCTGTTCTTCCTGGACTTGGGTGACTATTTCCTTTCCCATGTTAGGGAAGTCTTCCACTACAATCTCTTCAAATAATTTCTCAGACCCTTTCTTTTTCTCTTCTTCTTCTGGGATCCCTATAATTCGAATGTTGGTGCGTTTATTGCTGTCCCAGAGGTCTCTGAGATCGTCTTCAATTCTTTTCATTCTTTTTTCTTTATTCTGCTCCTCGGCAGTTATTTCCACCATTTTGTCTTCCAGCTCACTTATCCATTCTTCTGCCTCAGTTATTCTTTTATTGATCCCTTCTAGTGTATTTTTCATTTCAGTTATTGTGTTGTTCATCTCTGTTTGTTTGTTCTTTAGTTCTTCCAGATGTTTGTTAAACATTTCTTGTATTTTCTCAATCCATGCCTCCATTCTATTTCCGAGATTCTGGATCATCTTTACTATCATTTCTCTGAATTCTTTTTCAGGTAGACTGCCTATTTCCTCTTCATTTATTTGGTCTTGTAGGTTTTTACCTTGCTCCTTCATCTGTGATATATTTTTTTGCTGTCTCATTTTTTTTTTTTTTTTTTATGAGTGGGATTGTGTTCCTATCTTACTGGTTGTTTGGCCTGAGGCTTCCAACACTGGAGTTTGTAGGCTATTGGGTAGAGCTGGGTCTTGGTGCTGAGATGAGGAGCTCTGTGAGACCTCACTCCGATGAATATTCCCTGGGGTCTGAGGTTCTCTGTTAGTCCAATGGTTCAGACTCGGAGCTCCCACCACAGGAGCTTTGGCTCCACCCCCGGCTTGTGAACCAAGGTCCCACGATATGGGGTGGCAAAAAAAAAACAAAAATCGAATAATAACAAAGTAAAAAATAAAATTTAGACTAGGAAACTAACAAATATGTTAGAAAGAATATAAAGATAAATATATAGATGAATCAACAATTGGAAGGTACATCAGTACTACAATAGTTAAAAAGAGGAGGAGGGAAAAGGAAAAAAAAAAAGAAAGAAAAAAAACGGGGGGAGGCCTTAGCTGTGGAGGGTGGGGCCTAAGCAAAGGGGAGGTTTGGGTGGTGGGCGGGGCCAATGCTCAGGACCCACAGGGCTGGAAAAGGCCCTGGGAGCTGTGGGGGGTGGGACTTAGGCTCAAGGAACAGAAGGGGCCCAGGCGTGCCCCCCACCCCTGGTCTCAGCGGGCAGGGGACCTCACCTGGGAGCTCAGCAGGCTTCCTGGGCTTGAGTGGGCGGGACAAACGCCCTCCTCTCCTCTCCTGCTCCTCCAGGACCGGAGAGCCAATCCCAGCTGCACTCCTCATCTCCCCGGCCTCCCTCCTATGCCCTCAGGACCAATGTGGCTGGGGGGAGGGGCACCCTGGGAGGGCAGGGGACAGGCCTGGGAGCTCAGCAGGCTCCCTGGGCCTGAGTGGGTGGGGTAATCGCCCTCCGCTCCTCTCCCGCTCCTCCCGGAGGGCCCCTCCCACCTGCCTTTCCTGATCTCCCCGGCCTCAGGGGCGAGGATCCTGTCTGGCCTCCACTTCCCCTCCCACCTCAGTCACCCCACATCGTACCGGTTCACTTGGGGGTTCCTCCCGTCTCCTTGGGCGGCAGGGTCCCCCACGAGCAGTGGTCAGGCACCCCAGTTGTGGGGAGACGGTAACTCGGAGTCTTAGCACACCGCCATCTTGACTCTGCCCCCTAATTTACTCTTAAAACAGCCTTCTCCATGGTTGAAGGATTCCCTGTTCTCTTTGAAGCCTTTGTATCTTGGCTACATTTAAAAAAAAAAAAAAAAAAAAAAAAGCTTCTTTTAATGTATGGGGGAAACCAGGGATGTGATGGAGGTGCTTCAGTGAGAGAGGAGGCTGAAATTAGTAATGCTGGAAAAGGTCAGAGCCAGAATTGTTATTTAAATAGTGAATACCCCAAATTTGCTACAAGTTGCTTATCAACATTCACAGAAGTCAGTGTCCATTTCCTCTAGAAGCTTTCATTATAAGGAAGCCTCCTGCACATGCCATTAGCACCTTAGGCTCTGTGTGTGTGTGTGTGTGTATCCCAGAAACAAGCATCTTTTTATAGCATGGCTTAAATATCCCTCTTTCCTGACTCTTCGCACATTGTGGTACCTGCACACACTACTCACATGCCATTTCCACTACTGAATCAGAATCTCCGGGAGGAGGAGCCTGGGACTCGCTTTAATAATGCATGCCAGATGACTCCCATGACTGGGTGAGCATGGGGAACAGGAATGAGATGGTTTATTGTGCTTATGAACCACCCAGAGATCTACTTAAATCCAGATTCCGTTTAAGTGGGTCCGGGATGGAGCTGAAATCTGCATTTGTAACAAGCTCCCCAGGTGATGCTGATGCTACTCCAACCACTTTGCTTAGCAAGGGTCTAAAGGAAAGGCAGTGAATGTCCACAAGCAGGTGTTGATTGGGGCTAGAGGCGAGAATAATTAGAGAGGGACCGAGCGGACTTTCTGCTCTCCTTGCTCATCTGATGAGTGATGGTAGAAACGATTCTCGATTCTTGAGAAAGCCAGCAAGGCCCTCCAGGGTGGTCATTCCTCAGTAGACTCACCGAGTTCTAGACCAGACCTTCAGTTTTGCAGGACCAGTCATACTCAAGACGCAGGCAAACCACACTCCCAAAGAACATATGTAAGTCATATATGCTAATTTTTAAATGCCCGATAAAACATATAATGATTGGTTAGAATCCTCTCTTTGGCCAACATATGTGTTCTCTGCCTACAAGCAGATCCACGTGGGCAGCTAAAACTCAGATCACAGTCAGCAGGTGGCTTGGTGAGCAGACCTTCAGAAGCGTCAGCTGAGTGATTTCAGTGGCCCCTCACGCTGCCGTGGGGACACACCTTAAGTCATGTCTCAGTCAGCCTGGCCTGCCTTTCCTGCTCCTATTCTTGCTTCTCCTGAAGCGTTTAAGTTCCACTCATTCCTTTTGTCGCTCAAACATGAAAAACTTCTAAGCCCCAGGCACTGGGCTGGGCACTGGGTCACAGAAATGTTAGTGAAAATTGAGCCCTACTCTTCCTGATTTGCATCTGGAAGCTACTCTATCTCTTACTTGTTAAAAAATAATTTTTGATTTAAAATTTTAATAATGGTAAAATACACATAAAATTTACCATCTTAAGCATTTTTTAAAATATTTATTTATTTAATTATTTGGCTGTGCCGAGTCTTAGTTGTTGCATGCAGATCTTTTAGTTGCAGCATGCAGACTCTTAGTTGAGGCGTGCATGTGGGATCTAGTTCCCCAACCAGGGATTGAACCTGGGCCCCCTGCATTGGGAGCACAGAGTCTTACCCACTGGATGACCAAGGAAGTACCTACCATCTTAAGCATTTTTAAGTGTACAGTTCAATTGTGTTAAGTACATTTAAGGTGTTGTACAACCATTACTAACTATGCATTTCCAGAATTTTTCATCCCCAAACTGAAACTCTGTATCCATTTAACAACAACTCCCTATTCCCCTTACCCCCAGTCCCTGGCAACCACTATTCTACTTTCTGTCTCTATAAATTTTACTACCCTAGGTACTCCTATGTAAGTGGAATCATACAGTATTTGTACTTTGGTAACTGACTTATTTCACTTAGCGTAATGTCCTTGAGATTCATCCATGATGTAGTATGCTTCAGAATTTCCTTCATTTTAAAGGCTGAATAATATTCCATTCCATCTTTATACCACATTTTATTAATCCATTCAACTGTCAATGGACATTTAAGTTGCTTCTACATTTTGGCTTGTGAATAATGCTGCTGTGAACACGTATGTACATATATCTTTGAGGCCTGCTTTCAATTCTTTTAGATATATATCCAGAAGTGGAATTGTTGGATCATGTGGTAATTCTATTTTTAATTTTTTGAGGAACCACCATTCTCTTGCCATGGTGGTCACATCATTTTACATTCCCATCAACAGTGCACAAGGATTCCAATATCCTTGCCAATACTTCTGCCTCTTACTTCAAGCAACTTCCTTAGTTATAATCTGGGCCATTGCCCCAATGTCCCACCCAAAATATACTCTCTCAGTCTTCCCTGCCCCCTCCAAATTCTGCTCAATCTCTAAAGCTAAGTCCCATGTTTTCTAAAAGTCCAAGGTCATTAGCCAATGATGAACTCACCTCATCTTTATCTGAGACCACTCCTGTTTTCCCTTGATGATGAGTATCTCATTCTCTAATCACCTCCTGTTACTCCCAAGTCATGTTCTATGCTCATTGGTTTTTACCCAGCAGTGAAAGCAATTGGTATTTATTGTAACGTGCTTGATAGAATAAGAAAAGCAAGAAGTGTGCAGACAAAAAGGGATCAAATGCCCAAAGCTTGATTCCTGATCTAAGAACTCTGTACATGGAGAAAAGAGACCGAGTCCTATTGCCCCAGAACACTGTCTCTGGTGGAGGCTTACTAAGAGCCTCTGCACCGTCTAGTCGGACGTCCTTTCCCCAGCCACAGTCACCCTGGAGAGCACTGACCGTAAACATCATCAGTTGAGGAGAGATGCTTCTCAGAGGAGAACTGGCTCTGGGAGTGCTAACCACAAATTGTAGCAAACCAGAATTCATTAGTTCAGGGGACTGCTGCAGAAGTCTGTGTGAGTTTTATTACAACGTCTGCAGCCATTTACATTACACAAGGGCCAGGTTTTCTTCCATATCCATTCACCCCATGGTGGATGCCAGCAAATAATCCCAGTGGGGCTGCTGCTGGCTACCAAACCAAACAAACGTGATTTTTTTCCCAATTAATCTGTCGCCTTTTGAGTTTGAACTCTTCCCGACCCTTCATTGTGTTCTCTTTAGGGATGCTATAGAAACCCTTGGCTGTCTTATGTTATAGAAAGAGCCTATCAGTGCTGGCGTTGGCCTCTTGGAATGATGATTTATCTGCCATCACATGAATGCTCTGATGTGTGACATGGCCTCTGCTCTCCATGGCTTGCCCTGCACCCATTTATCAGCATGAAGCAACTCCCTGAAGCCCCAGCCACCACTAATGGCATGGGCAGCAGAGGGCTCAGTTCCAATGTCCCTTCAAGCTCTTCCACCCAGAACGGAATTTCAATCATGTCAGGAGTGTCTGACCCAACACAGATCTCCCAAGCTCATCAGAACCCAAGGGGAACTGGAAGCTCTGGCAGGAAGGAGACTTTTAGGATATTTAAAGCAACTTCCAGCTGGTATTTGAAGGCCTGCCAAGTGGTTGTCGGCCTGTTTGAACTTCTGTGACAGGGAACTCACTGCCCTCCAGGCACTTCAGTCACCTCTAGACAGCACTTTTGTTCTGGAGCTGTTGATGCCCCAGTCTGCTGAGAAGGAACTGGCATATACGTAGGGAGAAGCCCCCTCCCTGGCTCTGGGGTAAGAATTCGCCTTCCTGCCCTGAGAACAACAGAGCATCCCATCTGTTCCCAAGTTATGCCTCATCAAGAGGCCCCAAAGGTTTTGGAGTTACTCTGTACCCAGCTGGCTACCCTTACCGTGGTCCAATTACTACCCACTCCCCTCCCCAGTGGGAACCACGTTTCCCTCATAATCCTAACAGCTGGACCCCCGGGGTGTCAGCAGACCATAAGCAGCCCAGGGTCTCTGCCCTACTTCAAGCCCTCATCACCTCTTGTCTTGACCATTACAGTCACCCTGGACTCACCTCTCTGTCTCTAGGCGCCTTGCCTCCTCTCTCCATGCAGCTGTCAAAACAACCTTCTAAAATGCCAATCTGACAATGGTATCATGCTCAGCATCAGGGCATCCCTCTTCTGTGAAATCAAGCCCATCTTACTGCCGAGCCTCGGGGTCTCTCTGGTTCTCCAGGTTAGTCCACCCCTGGCTGCTTCCCCGACTCCATCTCAGGAAGGACCCCACCATCCCAGCATTACCCAAGGCTGGGATTCTTCCTCATCTCCTCCTTCACCCCTCACCCATATCCACTCTGAGAGCAAGTCCCACCCATTCTACCTACAAAATATATATTTAGCCACTTACCCCCACTCTCCCACCTCCCTGGTCCAAGCCACCATCATCTCTCACCTGGGTGACAACAGTAGTCTCCTAACTGGCCTTCCTACTTCCACTTTTGCTCCCATCTAATTCATTCTCTACATAACAGTGAAAATAAACTTTAAAAGTATAATTCAAATTATGTCATTTCACTGTAAACATTTGAATGGCTTCTTATTGGTCTTAGAATAAAATCTGGACCAAAGCCCTGTATGACCTTGCTTTGCCCACATATCTGACCACCTCTCATACTATTCTCTACAGTCATTGTGCAGCTGTCTCTACCAACCACAGGCCCTTTGCACTTCCTGCTCCCCCAGCATGGAACACCCTTTCCGTGGCTCTATAATCTGCTGCTCATCCTTTAGGTCTCAGCTGAAACATCACCACCTGTGGGATGCTTGCTGTGACCTGTTTTTCTCTATTACACCACCTTGTTTAGTTCATTTTAGCACTACTCACAATCTGTAACTAATTAGTGTACTTGACTCCTTGTTTATTGTCTAACTCGCTCAATAGAAAGAAAGGTCCATGGAGGCAAGGACCTCTCTCTTTCATTATATCCACTGGATTAACCACATCGAACACAGTTCATACCATGTGGTAGGTCCTCTATAAATTTTGTCCACTGGATGCTAAATGAATCCAGCCCCTGCTGCTTCTTCAATCTTTCTCCTCTGCCACTCCTCACCATGACACCCACATTCCAGCCATGCTGATTGGAATTCCCTGAAGATGCACACTGTTTTCCACCTCTGTGCCTTTGCACATGCCCCTGGGCTGGGATTCTTGATCTACTATGTCTAACTAGAAAACTCCTCTGATTGAAATATCATCTCTTCTCCACAGCCTTTCCAGCCTCACAAAGCTCACAAAGCAAAGTTAGTCCCCCAGACCTCCATGGCCACAGTATGGTGCCCGTGGCTCTATTCTTGCTCTTGGAAACTTGGTTATAATGATTCGTTTTCCTATCTCTGTCCTCTGTAAACTCTGATATCCCTGAGGAAATAGAGCATGTCTCCATCTCCCCAACCTTCATGCACAATCAAGTCTAGAACCTGGAATATATTAGTTGCTCAACAAACATTTGTTGAAAAGATGACTGAATGAAGTGGAAGAGCAGTCCCTGCATGTAAATTCAACAGGCCAGGTTACTAATCTCAGCCCCCTGGTAATTGGGTAACTCATAATGCCACTTTGTGTCTCAGTTTCTTCACCTGTAAATTGGGAATAATAAATCATTACCTATCTAAGGTTAGTTTAAGAATAAAATAAAATAGTAAATACAAAAAACGTTTGAAAAATATAAACTCATTCATTTCAAAAATACTTGAGTCCTTCCTTAGTGCTAAGGCACTCAAGTTACAAATATGGAGACATGATCTTTTAAAGGGTTTTACTTCTTCAAGATGGCATTAGCCACCCACCATTAAGACACGTCTACCTCCTACTGACTTGGTTCTTGGTCTGCTGCATCTTTGCGTGAACCCTTTGGTTCTGGATTCACTACATACCTGTATAGTCTCGTTTTACTGAAGGTCTCTGCATGCTTTTCAGCTATAATCATGGCTGAGAAATTCCCTTACCAATCCTGGTTCCACTTCAGGAAAACTGTCAGCAGTACACACAGCACCAGGCCCATCCATCTGTGTAAGAGATAATGCAATTCTAAGACAATATTTAACATTGTGAGATGAGGCATAAACTCAATATGTTTTCAGGCAGAATAGAAAAAAATATGTGCCTCATCTCATTAATCACAATAAGAATGAGGGATGGGGCAGGTACCCAGGCTGGTGCTCTTCCCTTCAAGTTAATCTGTCTTAATACTAGGCCCTTGATAAAAAGAATGCCCATGCCGTTGTTCTGCTTGCTCAATGGCAATTTACATTGGTGGAGCACAAGATTTATGGAGTAACAAGAACCTCTCAGTGATAAAAAACTTGAGTGATCCGTGCTGTGTTTGGAGGTAACCTACTGCAAACACTCTCTGGGGTGAAACTTCAAGAGAAGGATTTCAAGGTAGGTATTTATAAAACTGATCTATTCACAAGTGCCTATTGGGTTCATTCATTCACTCAATGAACAAATTTCTACTGGGCACTGACTCTTGCAAGAGGCTCTGTTAGGGGTTTGAAGCTGCCAAAGAAACCAGATATGCTCTGTACCCTGGAGGGACCCGCATTTGGGGATATGCAACTCATACACAGTAATGAGGGCGCCACAGGGACTGCAAGCTCTGCTGTACACCAGTGCCTGTCACGGAGCCTGGCATGGAAAAGCTCATTAAAAATCTGTTAATGACAAGTGCCCATCAACAGATGAATGGATAAAATGTGGTACATGTGTGCAACGGAATATTATTCAGCCTTAAAAAGGAAGGAAATTCTGACACATGCTACAACCTAGACAAACCTTGAGGACATTATGCTCAGTGAAATAAGCCAGTCACAAAAGCACAAATACTATGAGTCCACTTATATGAGAACCCTAGGGAGGTAAGGTTCATGGAGAGAGAAAGCAGAATGATGGTTGTCAGAGGCTGGAGGCAGGAGGGAATGGCGAGTTATTGTTTAACGGGTGCAGAGTTTTGGTTTTGCAAGATGAAAAATGTTCTGGAGACAGATGGTGGTGATGGTTGTAGACCAGAGTGAATTTACTTAATGGCAGTGAACTGTACACTAAAAAATGGTTAAGACGCTAAATTTTATGTTGTGTATAGTTTAACCACCACAACAACAAATTTTAAAGGTCTATCGGGATGTCTAGAGAGAGCTTGAGGCCAGAGATGCAATGGAGTGTTCCACAGAGAAGGGATCACTGGGAGGATATGGGCTTTCCCTGGGAGGTAGGAAGAAGAGGGCCTAGAATTGTGCCAAGGCCACACTCCAGCGGGTCAAGGAAGGGAAGTGTGGTCAGAACTTGCAGGAGCAGTGGGCCAGTTAGGGACATGGAAATGAAGGATCAGAGAGTTCCAAGGAGATCGTTTTAGAGCATGACAGACGTTGACCAAAGCCTTTGCATTTGACAAGTAAGAGGTAACAGGCAACCCCTAGGAGAGCTTCTTCAGAGAGTGTGTTGGCAGTGAGGCTGCAAAAGGTTAAATACCAAGCGAATGGAGAATAAGACATTGAAGTTTGATAGTAAAGGAAGGAGAATGATGGCAGAAACTTGAAGGAATCAGTGGACAGGGGAGAAGAAAGATTTAGCAAGGGACACAGGGATTGAAAGAAAAGGAGAGATGTTCTAGAAGGATCTGGAATGGTTGGGAAGGATGCTTTGGGGGATTCCTTCTCCCTTTGAAACAAGAAGGCAGGATAAGGAGATGGAGGAGGTATCAGGAAGAAATAAGGCGGAGAACAGGGAGCTGAAGGGCTCCTGTCTCCTCAGGGAAGTGGGAAGCAAGACCGAGTGCTGACAGTGAGAAGACGCGAATGTGCCAGAGAAGAGTTCAGAGTTTGGAGACGGTGTTGTAGGGAATGTGGACCGGCATGGATTCAGCTGAGATCAGAGCCCCTGCGCGTGTGGGAAGCCCAACAATGCTCAGCTGCTGGTGGCCTGAAGGAAGAGAGCACATGGAACATTTCCCAGAGAGACAAGCTTCCCAGGATGGGCAAGGGCATGGGTAAATCCCACCTCCACGAGGCCTGGGCTGGATGGCAAGGAAATCAGGATCCAAAGGAGCTAGGAAGGTGTGAAGTCTGGGACTAGGGTTCATGATGAGGGTGAGGAGATGGTTCCGGAAGAAAGAGAAGGAACTTTGGAACCTGAAGGCCTGGTCGAGCAGCTGTGTGGGATGGCAGCGTCCAGGTGAGTGGTGCTGACAGGGAGTGGACACCATCCAGGTACAGGAACTGTGAGGTCCACATATTTGTGGGATGTTGAAATGTCCCCAGAGATGGTGACAGGGTGATGAGGTGGGAACAAATGTTAGATGAATGAGAAAACCAACCACCAGGGAGGGAAGATGGTGTGAAGAAGAAAGTTTACTTGGCTGGCTAGGACAGGAAGGGGAAGAGCTTGTTGAAAGACAGAGGCGCCACTGTGGGGGGATGGGAGCTGAGGGTACCACAAGACCCAGTCAGTCAGGAAGAAACGGGCTGGGGGCAGGAATCAACTTCCACTGAGGAAGGTTCACTGTGGGAGAAGCGGAGGCCACCCATGAAGAAAGGAGGGCTGGAAGGAGAAGGTGCTGGAGTTTGGAATTTATAGCTTGAGCAATAATTGTGAACAAGCTGGATGAGGAGTCAGGCTAGAGGGATTAGCAGGACGGGAGGGGGTTCCAGACGGAGGCCTCAGGGAGATGTGGTGAGAAAGCGTTCACACTCCAAGCGTCCGTGAAACTAGTGAGCCCTCAGCCTGCTGGAGAGGACCCCTGGGAAGGAGGTCAAGGGCAGTACTCAGTGGGTGGATTCTCAAGTGCAGCAAAGCTGGGCTGACAAGCATGTGTCTTGGGACTGGAGGACTCCTATGTGCAAGCGTGCCAGCCAGGACACCAGGGTTCTCATTCCAGCTGCCACCAGCCAGCTTTATGAACCTAAGTAATAAGCCTTTTTCTTTTTCTTTTTCTTTTTTTTTTTTTGAGGGTGAGGGGAGCTACTCTGAGTCTTGGACTCCTTTTCTGAAAAATGGGAGTGTTTAGAATAGGTGATCTTTCAGCTTCAAGATGCTGTGATGCTGTGAATCTGTTCCTTGGTGTCTTCATGCCACCACTTCTGCCCGTGTTCCATTATGATGATCCAAGTCCGCCCTGTCTCCATTGGTGGGAAGGATAGACGCTCATTAGAAAAAAGTAGAAGCCCTTGGCTGAGGAAGAATGTCATTACATACTTAATCCGGGCAGCTGCGAGCACAAACATCTCCTTCTTCCGAATCAGATACAGCCCTCCGGCTCTCGGGAGACAAATGAGCAAAAGGCTGAGGCTCGGCACGTGGAGCCGGGCCGGATCGGGGACCCCTCCTCCCCTCAGCAGGATGCTTCGGCACAGGCCCCAACTGGGCCTGTTTTTGGTTCTTGTGACAACAGAAGTGTCATTGAGGGCACGTGAGCACTCCCATTTTACAGACGAGGAAACCAGAAACCAGAAAGCTGCAGTAACTTCCCCCGCATCTTGTACGCCCTCCACACACACACTCCAATTCTCTGGATCCTGCTTTGGATTCCTGAAAAGTGTCACATTTCAAAGCTCCTCTGTATTTTTGCGTATTTTATATCAATGAGTATTTCCTTGCCTAAATAGCTTAACACTTCATGGATACCTCCTCCTCCACAACCCCCTCAACCCAGTCACCATGCCTCCCATTCCACTTTCCAAACCATATTTGGACATTAATCCCATCACCCACAGTCAAAATGCCATCTAATCTGGAAGGAATACAGTTGCAATATTAGGAGAGCAGAGAATAAATACTGAAACCCATAACACTTTGTCATCCTCTTAGCTCCTGTATGCACTTACTGAAATGCATTTGGCCAAATGAGAAGAGGGGGAAAGAGAAATGAATGCTAACGAAATTAATAGCAATGGCATAAAGAAATTGTATTTTGACTTATACTATTATTACTTATTATAAGTGATACTATTATAAAGATCTCAGGCGCTTTCAGTTAGTTCTGTGTTTCTTGGACTTAAGAAGAGAGAAAAAATTTAAACTTACTTTCTGGACCAGGAGAGTAATAATCATTTTATGACTATGTATATTCATTTTCTTAGCCTCAGATGAAAAAGGTGACCAGGGACTAGTTATAACAAATGTTCATGCTTTATTTGTCAGGGCACCCTACATGACCAAAACAATATGGTTTATGGAGTTCCCATGAGAGCAGAGTATTGAACCTAAATGGAAGAAAAAGATTCTGTCTTCAAGGGATTTGCCTTCTCGGTGGGAATATAGGGCCTAGCCACATAAAAGAGTTATAATCAGTTTTACAAAGACTTGCAAGTCACCGCCAAGTGCTGATTGGTAGTGAGCAACAGAGCGTGGGTCTGTGTGGAGCTGACAGAGGAGAAAAGGGCCCTGAATGATCTGAGGTTGGTGAGGACATGCACAGAGCTGGGAGACCAGGTCACTCTGGGTTACAAGCACAGTGTTTGACATAGGCCAAGGCTTTGTTCGTATTCAGTCAATGTCTGAGGCAGAGCATATGTTGGTGGAGAGGCGGGCACCAGTCATTGCCAATAGAGGAATGGCATGCCAAGCTGCAGACAGCATCCCCAGAGCTCTGGTAGAAGTCTTGTGTTCTCCTCTAACAACAGTCATCATCATATCCCAGGCCCTGGAGGTTCATCATCCTGAGATCCTTACAACTACCCTCTCACGCAGTGATGGCAAATGGGCGTCAGCCAACCCCAATTGGCTGTTAGTAGTTGCTTGGGGCATCATGTGGGTGGCATCCAGGCTTGGTGAGAAAGGGAGTCCTGATGGGCTGTGGGATCTGCCATGGGCAGAGAGTGATGTGGTACCCACAAATGTATTTGCCATCTCTATTCTAAGAGATGCCCACTGATTAGATTAGGAAACCAGGGTTAAGTTAAAGAACGTTCATAAACTCATATAGTTGCTTTTTGTGAAGCTAGGGAAGGGTAATATTAGGAAAATGAATCCCCTTTTCAAGACATTTTCCTTTCATCTGTTGTAAAATTGTCATAATATAACAACTTTAACAGAGCAAGCCACTCTACCACCACCTCCTGGAAAGTTGTCCCTAAAAAGAAATAAAGATCTATAGTATCTGTGATGTGAATGCCTTAGATGTGGCATCCTTGTGCAGGACACAGCCTGCACAGCTATACATTGATGACCCTGAACCAGGATTTGAAACGAGATGATCTATAGTGGTTCCACTACCCCACACTGCCTTAAGGAAAAAGTGAGGCAGTTGTAGAGGAAAGGCAGTAAGGTTTTAGAGGGCCTTAAAATTTTGCCTAAAGAGCTTGGATCTGATGTAATAGGTAAGGTGAAAAGGGCTGTTTATATGCATATGCTCTCCTTAAATCAGATGTTTATAGGTTGAGTACCTATAAAGTTTCACATTTTGCGAAGCATGTTACTTTTTTTGTTTTGTTTTGTTTGTTTTCTGCGGTACGCGGGCCTCTCACTGTTGTGGCCTCTCCCGTTGCGGAGCACAGGCTCTGGACGCGCAGGCTCAGTGGCCATGGCTCACGGGCACAGCCGCTCTGCGGCATGTGGGATCTTCCCAGACCAGGGCACGAACCTGTGTCCCCTGCATCGGCAGGTGGACTCTCAACCACTGCGCCATCAGGGAAGCCCATTACACTTTTTAAAATACTTCAGATAGGTTATTTCGTTTGATCCCTACATGTGAAACTACAGTAGATTCCTGAACAAGGAATCATCATCAGTTGTGGGGGAACTGGGGCATGAATCTCAGAGCAGAAGTTATATAAAGCTTCCCTCTTTTAAAAAAGGCATGCGAGGTTGTACTCCCTTCCTCAACTAGGTTTGAATTCTCTTAACTGAAACTGAAATGTGCATTTCATTATTTGATTCATCAGCATCTCGAGTAGACTTGCTAAATCATAGCTCCAGTCACGGGATGTGCCAGAATAATTAATTACACTGTGAATCCTCCTGGCAGCATTTTCCAGGGACTGAGGGGGGGAAAAAAAAAGACTAAACATAAGAAAACAGGAAAATCTGGGTCAACTTTCTATATATTCATCCTGGGCTTCTTCCATTTGAGTCCTGGCTTTCTGTAATTGAGTGACCTTGAGCAAGTCACCTCCTGAGTTTCCTCCCCTAATAAAAATGAGAAGGTGGGAATAGATTATCATTCAAGGTGGCAGAAGGGAAAGAGATGATATATTCAATTAGATAATTTGAGGTGCATTTAAGAGAGAAGATTCTTTATAAAAGTGTGGGCAGGGTAAGGGAACCACCAGGGACAGAGCAGTAGCCCAGGGCCAGTAACCACAGGCCGTTACTGCCCCAGTCCTGAAGGGAAAGTGGAGCGCAATTACCAGAATCCAGAGAGAGAGAGCTGTGGAGAGAAGGCTGCCTTGAGAAGGGCAGTGACCTTTACTGAGGGACAGACTGGCATGCCGCAGCAAAGGAAGTAGAGAAGTAGATTCCCCAATGCTACTCTCCTTCCTCCCTCTAATCTACAGTGATGCTCCCCATTGGCCAAACCCAACTAGAAGACAGAAAGCAAAGGAGCTGGGGATGTACTCCATGCAGCTCAGCCTCCTGCAGCAAAAAACAGGGAGAAGGGCAGAGAGGGAATCAGGGGTTGGGCAGGAGATGCCCAGCACACTCCCTGAGTTCATCCAATATGAACATACTCAGTGTACATCAAACACCCTATCCTCTTAAAGCATGCCAAATGGAAACATGTTAGAATTTTTTTTTTTTGAGTAGAGAATGTGCTGGCAACTTAGGGGAACATGGCATAAAGCATGGAGTCTGCCATGGTAGGTGAGCAGAATACATTTACAGAATGAACAAATACATGAAAGAAAGGAAATAGCCCCAACTGAGGTCTAACAGCAAAGAACTATGACTCGCTACACATACACACACACATGCACACGCACAGACCATCTCTGAAGTAAACTTTAAGCTTCTCACAGTAACATGGAATTTACTAGGCAGTGAGTCAATTCTGAGAGTCCAGCCTTGAGGCAGAATCACTGAGGCACCCAAAAGGTCCATTGTTATGCTGTGTCACAAGCCTGGACAGACCTGGAATCCCATGATTTTAAGTCTGGGAAGGACTTGAGGAAGCAGCTAGTTCAACCTGCCCCTTTCTATTGCAGGGTGTGTTCCATGAGCTGCAGAAGGGCCTGTCAGATACCCACCTGGACGGGGCAGAACCTGTTTGGGAGCCATACCCAACCCCTGCTTCCCCACCCGCCCTCTTTAGGACTCAATGCCTCACTCCAGTGTGGCAGTTCTCGTGAGTGTGGGAAAGGTTGCTGGTTTAAAAACTTTCAGATCTTAAAAGATCTCAGAGCCCCAGACTTCGTGGGCCTTCTAAATATCCTTTGTTTCACCAAGCTTTCTGCAATCTTAGCATTCACCTCTCATCACGATTTTCCTACAGCTTCTGCCCAAATTGTCTTAACTGCACTCTCCTTCGCCATTAACAGAGCCCCTGAAGTGGACTAATACCAGGTCTGAAGACCTAAAGGCTTGGGCTGTTCTTGATACTAATACTACAAATAATTATAAAACCTGCCATTTATTCATCACTTTCTGGATGTAAGGCTCTGATCCAGACAGTCTCACATTCCTTATCTCAACTAACCCTCCCCAGACCCATCGAGTTGTGGATTCTGCTTCTTGTTGCTCATTTGAGGGCTCTGGGGTAATTGCCCCAGACACTGAGCAGCCTGCCTGCCTGCCAAGTTAGTGGGAGACTCAACGTATTTCTCTGCACTCACCCCGATGTCTCCCCTGTGCTCTGCAAAGACCTTAAAGGGTAGGAAGAACCTGCTACTTCACCGTGTTTGGGGACATGTTATCCTGGTAGTGATGGCCTTGCAAAGAGGGATTCTGTGGACTGTATCACTGACCAAGCCCCAAGGGCTCTGCAGGGCACTTCTCAGGGAGCCTTGTTCAGCCTCTTCACCGCATGCACGTCCTAGACCTGGGTGCTGGAAGACAGGGGGTAGCTAACATTATTGAGGGCCTACTCTGTGCTTTGTGCTTCAGAGAGTCCATGTGACTTAATCCTCCCACAACCCTGTAAAGTCGGAATTATAATTCCCGTCGTACAGATAAGGAAACTGAGATTTGCCAAAAGAGTAAAAAGTGAAGTCAGTTCTGTTTTGAAAGCAAATATTCTTTTCACTACACACTGCTCCCTCAGATAATGAAAGAAAAAAGGGAAGACAGGAAAGCTTCAGAGATCATCTTGGTCAACCTGTCACTGATGCAGGGACCTCCTAGAAGGACAGCTCATTCCGTTACGGGACGACTGGAGAAAACATTCTCTGATATAATATGACTTTGGCCTTGGCTGGGTTGGGGGACAGAATTTAAGAATGAGGGGAGACCAGGGCCTGGACCAGAGGACTCCCTGAGGCAACTGGAAATGCCAGAATCAGGGGAGTTAGCTACCCAGGTGGAACCATATGAAAATATGATCAGCCAGCCTTCCAGTCTTCATCCCAGTGTTGGATAAAAACCTCTAATAGGACAGGGCAGAGGGCAGAGAGACATTAATCCACACTCCTTTGCTGTTGAAGCTCAAGTAACTGTAAATCCACTTAATACTGTTATCAACTAATCTACATCTATCTTATTACTTGAAAGGATAGCAGGAGAGATTTCATCAAAAGCTGAAATGAGATGCATGTTCTCTGCTGCATTACTCCCCGACCTGTGCCAGGCCTAACAGAGAGAAAACGACATTGGTTTGCATGCCTGATTCTGAATTTACCCGTAGTAGCTTTTCAGTGATCCCTGCATTCTTTTCTAAATGCTCCCAAACCATCTGGTTAGATTAAAATTGGGCCAAGGATCTATGCCAGTATTCCCACTATGAAATTGATTTTTTAAATTCAGAACACTTACCTACATCTAATCTGCAACAGGCATCTGTGTAATCAAGACAGCCTTGAGTTACCTGCATGACTTAGACAACCACACCCTTGATATCACATCCAGCCTCAGAACTCACCTTTAAGAACCTTTATGAACACAAGACATTTCTCTCAGTTTCATTCTTGTTAGCAGAACCACTGGACCAAAATGAAGTCAACAAGTTTTTGCTAAGCCCCACTTTGTGCCAGACACTGAGCCAGGCCCTGGAGAAGCCAGAACTGAATAGGGCCCAGTCCAGGCCAATTCAGAGTCTCACCCTAAGGTCCTGATTCTTTCTTCCCATCCCTAATGCCTTCTCCCACTCTTTTTAAGCCACTCTGACCTGAACCACCAAGGACTCACACCGTTGTCTCTTCTCTCCTCAAGGGCAGGGACTGTTTTATTTCTCCATGCCTGCCCAGTAGAGAGCCCCATGTCTTCCATGGAAAAAACACTCAATACACACATGTAGCAAGGGTAACAGTATTGCTGATGGGTTGGGGAAAGAAGGCACAGCCTAAAGATAAATTAGCTTCTGATTTAGAAGGAAGGGATTACAAAACACATTAACTGTAGTGTTGCCGATTAATGTGATTGAGTATTAAAACAGATCCTGCAATACTGTAATTTGGAATGGAAACCATGACATATGCTTCCATTCAAGCCAAGGGTGGTATTTTTCATTATTAGCTTTTGATTAATCCTGCTAGATTAATCCTACAGCCTATACATTTGTTCTTAAGGGTTTAGTTGCTGTTATGTAAATGAATTTTCAGCATCCAGTTCACCTTTAAGGTAATTAAATTAAGTGTGGTTAGTTAAGGACATTAGGCATCTATGAAAAGTGCCTGAGAAAAATTTCGTTTGCTCAGATGAGAAGGTGGCCTTCTCTGCTTCTTTTCCTTCGTTCCTGTTTCTCCCAGGTCCTGGGTCCTCCACATCCCCTCCCAGCCTCCTCTCCTGCTGGCTCCAACTAATTTGTCAGTTAAAAAAGGACACATGGGGCTTCCCTGGTGGTGCAGTGGTTGAGAGTCCGCCTGCCGATGCAGGGGACATGGGTTCGTGCCCCAGTCTGGGAAGATCCCACATGCCGCAGAGCGGCTGGGCCCGGGAGCCATGGCCGCTGAGCCTGCGCGTCCGGAGCCTGTGCTCCGCAACAGTGAGAGGCCCACGTACCGCAAAAAAAAAAAAAAGGACACATGTTGAGTAAAAGTAACAACCTGTTTCATAAACAAGCTCAGCTGCTCTGACTCAATTTGTTGAATTGTATTCCAGTTTTGATGGTGTAATGTTGCTCACGCACAAACTGTGTATTTAACATGAATTTTAGAATCAAAACTCAGCTGTTGGGTCTAGCAGATTAGAGAACTGAACTTACCTTTTCCTGCCTCCTGGGTAAATATGAAGAAATGTCCCCTTTTAATAGTGGATGCATAGCATAGGGTGGATGGGGAGTAGAAAGAGCATGGACTTTTGAGGTAGGCAGGCTTGGCTTTCAGCCAGTCCAATTCAGTTCATTCGTTCATTCATTCATTCATTCGGTGAATACTTATTGAGCACATACTGTGGACCCACCCCATTCTGGGCATAGGGGAGAAGTAAAGAAAACCGCATTTTATGAGCATTGCCTGCTATTGGTCTTCTTTTTAACATGTTTCTCCCTTCTATGGGGCCACGTCCTCTTCAGAACACCTGCGTAACCAGCAACACCTATTGCCATGTCCTTCAGATTCCAGATCCTGGGCCTTTGCCAGGCTCAGCACCTGAGACAACTCCTCATTTTGGAATAAGCTTCTAGGGCCCAGGTTCTGCCTGCTTCAGTTAACCCATCCTTCTGGAGTTCACACACCCTATTATGCCCCAGATAACACATTTGTCATGCTTTGTGATTTGGGGCAGGATCAAGCCCCAAAGATTAATATAACATCTTTGGAAGTACTTATGCTTGTGGAATATTTAGCTCAATTAATCATTTATTAAGCATCTATTAAGTGCTATGTATTATGCCAAGCCTCAGGGATATAAAAGGGAAAAAACTAAGATTCAGACCTTGTTTTGAGAAATGTACAGACTAATATGAGATGTAAACATATAAATAAATAATTGTGGTCTCTTTTCCTCTCCTTTGCATAATGCATATTCATTTGCATAGTTCTGCTCTAGTTCATAGTTCATCTCTAATTCTTCTTTAAGTGGAGTTTTTGTTTTTCTTTTTATCCTGAAGATGACTGGTTGTGAATTCTCCTTTAGCAAGCTTTTAGTCCTTTGCTTTCTTCTCAGAGCTTGTAGCCCCACTCACTACTCCAGTGATCCCAGTGATCATGGGTGTTGAGCTGGTGCTAATAAAGTGATATCCCTCTCCTTTGCTCCATGAAACCAAAGTCATGGGCTTGGACAAAGACCACAGCTTTCCCAGGTGGAGGAGGACCAGGCTTGATCACAAGTGCTCAACTAACTTCACTTTCCTGCTAAGTCTACCTGATATTCACACCTCTAATGCTCTCATCTCCCTTTAAAGATACACCATGGTTCTGGGGCTCCACTGGATCTGATGTTCTCCCCATAGACCGGATCTGATGTTCTCCCCATAGACTGGATCTGATGTTCTCCCCATAGACTGGATCTGGTGTTCTCCCCATAGACCGTCATTACTAAGTGAGAGGTAGAGATCATGAGTAAATTATAAGGAAAAGAATGTTAGATGCCATTTTTTTTTCCATTCTTTGCTTTTTCAACCAACCTCAGTGTAATTTATGAAACATGACCATGAAGGCTATCTCGATTCTTAGCAATGTTATCCAACCTAAACCAACCCTACAGCTCCAATGCGATCAGTCATGCTGCGGGAGCTGCTTGACATCCCCTGAACTAGTGCTGCTCTGCTCCAGAGCTGCTGAGATTAATTAGATGTTTAGGAGAGATGGGGAGTCACCAGTGTTTGAGCATCAGTTTAGGAAGTGACCCCAGCATTCTGCTGAATATAACAGCGCGATGAAACACAACTTATATAATAGCAAGTAGGCACCTGGTAGAGCATGGTGACAAATTATCAAGGAGCAAATAATAGGAACTTGTCAATTGCCCAAAAAGCAGCCTACGAAACTAAAAGAATGCAAAAAGTTTAATCATTTACATAGGCGTATATTAATAGCACCTGTTTTGTGCAGAGAACGGTCCTAGGATTACCTAGACTTGCATATGAGTTAATCCCTGCTGCTATGAAGCCAGGGTCTAAGTAGGGCAGGCAGAATGTCAAAGGCTGTTGGTGTGTCTATGTATGCATGCATGTGTGCATAACTATTATGGAAGAGTCCAACAGAAACAAAAAAACAATCTAAGAAAAGATGCTGAGCAGAGAAGACCAAAATAACTCCAGCCACACTGGGTCCCTCTTGCCTTTGAATGTGGACTGAGATCCAGGAATAAGCACAGGATAACATGAGGCCTGCGGGGAGGGGGTCAGACACACAAGCTGTCAGTGCTGGGTCTGGCCCTGTCTATGACTCTGATTCTGTCTCATAAAATGACAGATGAGTAAATGAGCAGGAAATTCAATGAAGTAATGTTTAATACCTAGTAAGGTGAGTGGTACATAGTTTGTATGGAGTAAATGTCTCCCCATCTCCTGAATCATCTACCATTAACCCCATTTTACAGATTAGGAAACAGCTTCAGAGAGGTTAAGTGAGCTGCCCAAGGTCACAGGACTGTTAACTACGGAGACAGGACTTCCAGCCTTGCATCTGGTGCTCTGAACAATGTACCATGTTGCCTCCCATTTGACATTTTCATGGATTAACCATCTCAAGCAGAGTCCTTTCTTCAGCTGATGTTGGAGTTCATAAGTAGCACAATTCTAATCAGATGCAACCACCTTTCCTCAAAATCCACGCTGGGACTTGGAAGAACAGTGCCACCTTATCATCTAACCTGAATCCTATTCCCTCAGCTTCAGATTCAGTGAGAGCCACAGACAACTATCTGGGCGCTCAGCAGTTCCCTCCCACACAGCTCTCCCACCTCATGCCCGGCTGCTGTTCCAAATGCAGCAGAGAGCCGATGGGAAACCCCCATTCAAGCTCCCCCACATGCTACTCTGTTTATTTCAGTCCCTTTTGGGCCATGATCCCAAACTGGCAATCCTTAGAAATCCAATTTTTGTCTACTTTTTTGATGAGTCCAGAGTTCAGAAAGTTAGAGTTGCTTTTTAATTAATTCTACCTTCCAGAAGCTGGAAATGCATAGTCCTGCTAACAGTGGTCCCCTTTGACTCTTCTGGAAAGTGTGTATGGACCTGTTAGTGGCATTGTTTGGGGTCATTATTTTTCTCTTAAGACTCTACTTTAGAAAAACTTGCATTTTTGAAATTGCTGGCCTTTAATTCCATAGGCAGTTGATTTAAGCTTCATTTTTTTCCATTAAATGAAAATTAAATTAAGCTCATTATTGTATTCAGCAGGCATTGATTGTACTCACTTTGTTTTTAATTAAATGCTACTATTCATTATTTCCTCCCGTGTAGTACTTTTAATTTTGTTTGGTATATAATTTGGGGTAACAACAATATCAGTAAATTATCTCACATAAATAATATTCAAAGAGAAAAACATACAGAAGACACTGTGAAAGCAATTTGAAGGTATTTGCTTATTGTTTTTAATTTACTGGTAGAATATTTATCAGGGAATATTTTTCCATGTTGTTCCTTTGTGATAAAACAGGGCATGCTCATATCTCTCTTCAGCAGCTCTGACTTTTGTAGTTAATGGATGACTTCAAGATGTCATTGATCTTAAAATGTGCTGACTTTATGTGCAACACTGAAGGTATGGTCCAGGGGGTAGATGCTTGAATTTAAGTCTAACAATATTATCAGAAAGCTTCAGAAAAACGTCCAGAGAAGCTTATTTAGTTTTTTCCTATAGCATTTGTAAAGCACTCATTTCATGCCAGTCTCCTGGGTTCTGGAAATGCATGGAATGATGGAGGACCACGGACCTTGTCCTTCTGGTACTTGTATTCTAAAAGCTAGGAGATAACCTAATATATACTGACTCCAACCCTCCAAGAAAACAAGACTCCCATTAACCTGCTGGCAATGCCTGGGCCTTCCTCTACAAGTCTAGACTTTGAGGAAGATCATGTATTTTTCACTCCCTTCCTCTAAATATATCAGAATCATAGGTATGGAATAACATAACTGAGCTCAAAAGTACAGACACCATCTCTCAAATCCAGAACAGAAGTGGAAAATAGTGAGTAGATCAAGCTGCAGGCCTCCAGGGCTCTGGGTAGAGAAGCAGTCCATTCAGCTAGGAATTTGGCCCCTACTTGTAAGTAGTTCTAAGGGTGACCACCAAGATGAGAGCTCAGTGGTCAGTGCTTTAGCCAGGGTTGACAATGGGATAAGCTCCCCCAGTCATACAGGGAGCCTAGGCCAGTGTTTTTAGCAAGCCGTAGTCCTATGGGGAATGTCGTGTGACCTGGAACTGAAGCAAATTGCCAGTGATTGGATCTGATTTTGGCCTTGAGAGAGTTGCAAGTGCCACGCAGACAACTACGCAAGGAGGGGTAAGCCTGGCTGGGAAGAGGAGGACATGTAAACAAACAAATCACTCAAAATGAGCCTAGCCTTCAAGTACAAAATCCGAAAATGTAAAAACATGTCAAGAAGAAAGGCTAAAATCAATGATCAGGATATGAATGCTCTTCAGATTAAAAGAAACTTATGTACCAGTCTGAACTGGTTTTAAAACAAGTACATTTAGTATATACTCAAATAGATACATAAAGGAAGCTTCTGTTTAAAAAGTTAGGAAACAAAAGTTATGAAACAAAAGCAGGCTGACATGAAATCAGAACAGGGAGATATGAAAAGGAACCAATTATAAATATTAGAAATAAAAAGATAGTCATTAAAAATAAAATTTTAAGTAAAATTTAGCAGTTTACTAGATGAGATGAACTCTGGAATGGTCTTGTTCAAATGGAAAATTAGTGGAGTTTATGATTATACTCAAGGATTCACCCAGAATGCAGCAGAGAGAGACAAAGAGACTTTCTCAGTTTTTAAAAAAGCCGTTGAAGATGTGGAAGATAGAGAGGGTCTTACATAGTCAGGTGTCAGGAGAGAGTAGAAGGGATAGAGGAGAATCAATACTTGGGGAAATAATGTGAGAATTTTCCAGATGTGAAGAAAGGCAGAATTATTTAGATAAAAAGTTCACTCCAAGTATGCAGCAGAATTAAGGAATATATATACATATATTCCTTAATTATACGTATGTATCAAGGATAATAAAGAGAAAATCCTTAAAAACTAGTAGAATATCTTTATTTGAGGTATAGTTGATATATTAGTTTTGGGTATATAACATAATGATTTGGTATTTGTATACATTGCCCATGTAGAGTATTTTTTAAAGGGATTAGCTATAATCAGAATGTCAAACTTCTCATTAGCAACAAGATACCAGAAAACAGTAGTCTGATAATATCTTCAAATTGCTGAAGGAAAGCTGTCAACCTAGAATTTTTTTTTCTTTAAAACATTTTTTAAAATTTTTTATACAAGTTTAAAAGGTTACTTTCCATTTACAGTTATTACAAAATGTTGGCTATATTCCCTGTGTTGTACAACACATCCTTGAGCCTATCTTATACCCAATAGGTTGTGCCTTCTACTTCCCCACCCCGATATTGCCCCTCCCCCCCAACTGGTAACCACTAGTTTGTTCTCTCTGTGAATATGCTTCTTTTTTGTTATATTCGCTAGTTTGTTATATTTTTTGGATTCTACATATAAGTGATATCATACAGTATTTGTCTTTGTCTGTCTGACTTATTTCACTTAGCATAATGCCCTCCAGGTCCATCCACATTGCTGCAAATGGCAAAATTTTGTTCTTTTTTATGGCTGAGTAGTATTCCATTGTGTGTACATACTACATCTTCTTTATCCATTCATCTGTTGATGGACACTTAGGTTGCTTCTGTATATTGGCAATTGTAAATAATGCTGCTAGGAACATTGGGGTGCATGTATCTTTTTGAAATAGTGTTTTTGTTTTCTTCAGATATATGCCTGGGAGTGGAATTGCTGGATCATATGGTAGTTCTATTGTTGTTTTTCTTTTTTGAGAAACCTCCATACTATTTTCCGTAGTGGCTGCACCAACTTACATTCATGCCAGTGGTGTATGAGGGTTTCCTTTTCTCCACATCCTCTCTAACATTTGTTATTTGTGTTTTTTGATGATAACCATTTTGACAGGTGTGAGGTGATATCTCACTGTGGTTGTGAATTGAATTTCCCTGATGAATAGCAATGTCGAGCATCTTTTCATGTGCCTGTTGGCCATGTGCATTTCCTCTTTTGAAAAATGTCTATTTAGTTCTTCTGTCCATTTTTTTAATTGGGCTGTTTGTTTCTTTGATGTTGAGTTGTATAAGATGTTTAGATATGTTGGATATTAATCTCTTATCAGTCATATCATTTCTTTTTTTTTAACAAATTGCAATAAGCTTGAAAGCAATTGTTGTTTCTACTTATAGTCATATCATTTCTAAATATTTTCTCCCATTGAGTAGGTTGTCTTTTTGTTTTGTTGATGGTTTCCTTTTCTGTACAAAAGCTTTTAAGTTTAATTAGGTTCCATTTGTTTATATTTGCTTTTGTTTCTTTTACTTTAGGAGATGGATCCAAAAAAATATTCCTGCGATTTATGTCAAAGAGTGTTCTGCCTACGTTTTCCTCTAGGAGTTTTATAGTATCTGGTCTTACATTTAGGTCTTGAATCCAATTCGGGTTTTTTTTTGTAACATCTTTATTGGAGTATAATTGCTTTACAATGGTGTGTTAGTTTCTGCTTTATAACAAAGTGAATCAGATATACATATACATACATCCCCATATCTCCTCCCTCTTTCATCTCCCTCCCACCCTCCCTATCCCCCCCCCTCTAGGTGGTCACAAAGCACGAAGCTGATCTCCCTGTGCTATGTGGCTGCTTCCCACTAGCTATTTTACATTTGGTAGTGTATGTAAGTCCATGCCACTCTCTCACTTTGTCCCAGCTCACCCTTCCTCCTCCCCATGTCCTCAAGTCCATTCTCTACATCTGAGTCTTTATTCCTGTCCTGCCCCTAGGTTCTTCAGAAACATTTTGGGTTTTTTTTAGATTCCATACATATGTGTTAGCATACGGTATTTGTTTTTCTCTTTCTGACTTACTTCACTGTGTATGACAGACTCTAGGTCCATCCACCTCACTACAAATAACTCAATTTTGTTTCTTTTTATGGCTGAGCAATATTCCATTGTATATATGTGCCACATCTTCTTTATCCATTCATCTGTCGATGGACGCTTAGGTTGCTTCCATGTCCTGGCTATTGTAAATAGAGCTGCAATGAACATTGTTGTACATGACTTTTTTGAATTATAGTTTTCTCAGGGTATATGCCCAGTAGTGGGATTGCTGGGTCATATGGTAGTTCTATTTTTAGTTTTTTAAGGAACCTCCATACTGTTCTCCATAGTGGCTGTATCAATTTACATTTGCACCAACAGTGCAAGAGGGTTCCGTTTTCTCCACACCCTCTCCAACATTGATTGTTTGTAGATTTTTTGATAATGGCCATTCTGACCAGTGTGAGGTGATACCTCACTGTAGTTTTGATTTGCATTTCTCTAATGATTAATGATGTTGAGCATCCTTTCATGTGTTTGTTGGCAGTCTGTAAATCTTCTTTGGAGAAATGTCTATTTAGGTCTTCTGCCCATTTTTGGATTGGGTTGTTTGGTTTTTTGATATTGAGATGCATGAGCTGCTTGTAAATTTTAGAGATTAATCCTTTGTCAGTTGCTTCATTTGCAAATATTTTCTCCCACTCTGAGGGTTGTCTTTTCGTATTGTTTATGGTTTCCCTTGCTGTGCAAAAGCTTTTAAGTTTCATTAGGTCCCATTTATTTATTTTTGTTTTTATTTCCATTTCCCTAGCAGGTGGGTCAAAAAGGATCTTGCTGTGATTTATGTCATAGAGTGTTCTGCCTCTGTTTTCCTCTAAGAGTTTTATAGTGTCTGGCCTTACATTTAGGTCTTTAATTCATTTTTGTATATGGGTTTAGAAGAATGTTCAAATTTCTTTCTTTTACATGCAACTGTCCAGTTTTCCCAGCACCAATCGTTTCTCCATTTGTATATTCTTGCCTTCTTTGTCATAGATTAATTGATCATAAGTGCATGGGTTTATTTCTGGGCTCTCTATCCTGTTCCATTGATCTATGTGTCTGTTTTTGTGGCAGTACCGTACTGTTTTGATGACTTTAGCTTTGTAGTCTGAAATCAGGGAGAGTGATTCCTCCAACTCTGTTCTTCTTTCTCAGAATTGTATTGGATATTCAGTCAACCTAGAACTTTAAAGTCATGTAAAGTATCATTAAGGAATAGGGTCAAAACTAAGACATTTTCAGAATTATTAGGACTAAGAGACTTTACAATCCGTAAAATCTCATGAAAAGAATATTCAAGAATGTATTTCATCAAAAAGGAAAATAAATCTGGAGGCAAGGTATGGGATAGAAGAAAGAGTAGCTCAGAAATGATTAAAATATGTTGGTAAATTTTAAGATATTATAACTAATCATTGATTATAAGAAATAATTTAGGATATTTTAAAAGGTAAAACTAAAACTCTAAAAAAAGTAAAACAAGATTGGAAGTGGTGTTCAATATGTACTTTAAGGATTATAAGTTCCATGTTGTTTTGGGGAGAAGGATAGAAACACAGAAAAAAATCAATTTAGTTTTTCTTAAAAATAAATTATAGTTAAGTATGTATGTAAAATGTTAAGACTGTTTCAAAGAATAGAAAGATAATCTATAGCTTCTAATTGAGGTGAGGATAAAGTTAATATAATATGCATAGCATATACTATATATGCTATAGTATATATGGTATCTGTACTATATATGATATAGTATAGTATCTCTCTAATAGAAGGTAAGGGGAAAAATAAAAGCAAGAAAATTGTAAAATATCAAAGAGATAATGATGGTTGTTGGTTGAAATAGGTTAAATATATCAGTAATCACACAAAAAGGTAAATTAACTAAAGTCACCTATTTAGAAGACAGATTTTCACAATGAATTAAAAAGATAAACATAATCTAGCTACCTACTCCTTACAAGAAGCACACCTAAACAAAACCACACAGAAAGATCGAAAATAAGGATATGAAAAAAGACATACTATGTGACCAGAAGAAATGATTAATATCAGACAAAATGGAACTCTGAGCAAAAGCTTGTAATATGGATAAGGGACACAACAAAAATAATAAAAGAAGACTCTAGCAAGAAGACATAGCAGCAGTAAATGTTCATGTACTTAATGATGTGGCCTAGTTATATGTAAAGTAAAAGAAAACTGAGCAAAAACAAAGAGGAACTGAAAAAGCCACTCTATCAGAAATTTGAAAAACAGAAAAATAATTAGTAAGGATACAGAAAATTTTAAAGAAATTAACATGTAGCATCTTATTATGAACCCAATAAGTATAGAGTTGGCATTCTTTCCACAGACACGTAAAACAGTTATAAAAATGTACCACATTCTATATTCAGAAGTCTTACATTTCCCAGGACTGATGCCATAGAAATCATATTCTCTGATCACAGAGCAATTAAATTTAGAATAAAAATAATACCAACATATGTTTGAAAACATAAAAATGTCCTACATGACTCATGTATTAAAAGACAACCACAGTGGAAATTACTAAGTATTTAGAACTGATATAAATAAAAGTGCTAATAAAAATTTGTGAAATGCAGCTACAGTGAATTTTGAGATCAAATTTATAGCCTTATATACAGTTTCCAAAAAAATTTATGATTTAGGGGCTTCCCTGGTGGCACAGTGTTTGAGAGTCTGCCTGCCGATGCAGGGGACACGGGTTCGTGCCTCGGTCCGGGAAGATCCCACATGCCGCGGAGCGGCTGGGTCCGTGAGCCATGGCCGCTGAGCCTGCGCGTCCAGAGCCTGTGCTCCTCAACGGGAGAGGCCACAGCAGTGAGAGGCCCGCATACCGCCAAAAAAAAAAAAAAAAATTATGATTTAACTCAACAAGTTACAAATTTAAAACCTAATAAAACTTAAATTAAAAAAGAAATTTTAAGTTTTTTTCTTTTTTAAAAAAAATTTAATTTATTTTTGCTGTGTTGGGTCTTCGTTTCTGTGCGAGGGCTTTCTCTAGTTGTGGCAAGTGGGGGCCACTCTTCATCGCGGTGCGTGGGCCTCTCTTGTTACGGAGCACAGGCTCCAGACGCGCAGGCTCTGTAGTTGTGGCTCATGGGCCTAGTTGCTCCGCGGCATGTAGGGATCCTCCCAGAACAGGGCTCGAACCCGTGTCCCCTGCATTAGCAGGCAGATTCTCAACCACTGCGCCACCAGGGAAGCCCAGAAAATATTTTTTTTAAAAGGGTAATAAAGAGTGGTTAGCAAAGCTGGTTCTTTGGAAAAAACTAATAAGTCAAACAAAAGAGAAAAAGGAGAATCAGGCAATAACTACAGCTACAGTAGAACTTTTTAAAAATAAATTCAGTGTCAATAAATTTGAAAACTTAGATGAAACACAATTTTCTGGAAACAGATAAATTGCAAACATTGACTCAAAAAGAAACAGAAACGCCAAATAAACTGATAATGATTAATGAAAGTGAATCAATGAAACTTAGATGAAACACAATTTTCTGGAAACAGATAAATTGCAAACATTGACTCAAAAAGAAACAGAAATGCCAAATAAACTGATAATGATTAATGAAAGTGAATCTTCAACACCCCGTAAAAGACGCAAGATCCTTTCTAACCCCCCAGAAACAGATAAATAAACCTTATCTTTTACAAACTATTTCAAAGAATAGAAAAAAAGGTAAAACTACCTAACTCATTTAATATGGCCAGCATACTCTTGATAACAAAACTGACAATAAAGTAACAGTTTAGACCAATCTCATTTAATACCATAAGCCCTAAATAAAATACAAGCAACCAAATACATCAGTGTATTTTAAAAGTATATATAGCATAACTCATTATGATTCGTCCCAGGAATGCAGGGATGGATCAGTAACGGAAAACCTATTAAATAGACAAAGCCATTTTATCTATCTATCTAACTATCTATCTATCTATCTAATTACCTACCTGTATAATAATAATATAAAAACATTCATGAAATAGAAAAAGACTGAAGTCACGATAGTGACTACATCTATGAAGAGATGAAAAAAATAGGATTCAGGAGGATAGATAGAGTGGCTTCAACTTAAAATATATATTATTACATTAAACAAAACCTAAATCAAAATGGTAAAAAAATAATGATTTGATAAAGCTGGATTGGGCACACAGGTGTTATTTAAATTATTCTCTAAGGGTTTCTACGTGTTAAAAGTATTTCACAATTTAAAGTAAAATGTTACTTAGGGATCATCTGTCTTGGGACTTCTCATCCTTGGATGTACATGTAAATCATATGAGAATCTTACTAAAATGCAGATGCCCGTTGGGTAGGTCTCTGGGCTGGGGCCTGAGATTCTGTACTTCTGAAACGTTCCCAGGTGATACTGATGCTACTGGTGCATGGACCACCACGCAAGAGTAGTTCTCAAACCTGGACATACATTAGAGTTGGTTGGGGAGCTTTAAAGAGAACCTGATGCCTGTGCCCCTGCCCCAGAGATTCTGATTCAGTTGGTCTGGGGTGGTGCCTACACACCGGTCCTTTTGGAAAGCTCCTCGAGTGATCCTAGCATACAGATGTGATTTAAAACCATTGAGTGCAACTCATTTTATAGCTAAGGAAACTAAGGCTCAGGAGAGGCAGATCCGTGTTCGGGTTGTGCAGCTTGCTGGTCACTAGAACCTACTCTTGAAATTCCTTTTCCAGTTGTCTTTCTAGGCACAATATTTTTACTTCAATCCCTTCCAAGCTCCTGCCCTTCAGGTTTCCAGTTTTAGGGTGTCTGTTGCTCATTCACTCTTAGCCCAATAACTGTGTAGTCATAGCCGAGTGAAATAGGATTGGGCAGATCCAAAGCATGATTGTAAATCGAGTCAGGCTGCCACTGGCACTCTTCAGCCACCTCCCTTCCCATCCATTGCCCCTCCGGGCACAAACGGAAACCCTCTTGTGGAAGTTCTTGCCATGGATTTGAATAAATGACATCACGGAGGAATAAAGAACTTTCTTCTCCAAAGTTCTTCAGGTTTTTGTTTTGTTTTGTTTTGCTTTGTTTTCTCTTGCACAGCACTCTCCTGCTCTCTCATCAGCTGAAATATACAACACTGCAGTCATTCCATTGCACTAACAACACTCATTTATGTGCAAAGGACCCGTGAGAACCACACATGTATCTCATGCCGAAGAAAGCCTTAGTACGTGACCTCTTGTCACGCTATTAACTTGACACAGGTTTAAAACATTAGGTAAACTTTTCCCAGGTGTTCCCAGCTTTCATTCTTCTAGCCTTGATCTCTGTTTTTCCTTACTAATCCACACTGATTTGATAATCCTCCCTCAGATGTAGGCATAGACATCTTTCACCCTTAGTTCTCCTTGACCTTGAACAAGTAGGATTTATGCCTGAACTTCAAGTCCACCTTCAGATACAGAATTCTGGAACTACAGACTTTAAGAGTTTAGAGACTAGAAAATCTCACAAATCAACCTTCCCTTTTGTAAAACCACAGCGGTGGCATAACTTACTTCTACTCATGGCATGTTTTCCAGTGGTATATCTCATACTGACCAGCTGAATCCTACCCCTAGCAATACCTTTCCAAGCCCAGAGAGAGTCTTTATGGTTCAAACACTAGTGGGGGTTTCATTTCTAATACTGGTCTCATACCAGGACTGTCTCAGGGGAAATAGGCAATGACTGGTTAGGATTCACCCAGGGGTTACACTAAAGGTTTATACTTTGTCCATTTGGGATCTGTGGTCACAGGCAAAAAGGGAAAGGCACAATTGGCTTAATTAGGATTTCTAACAAGCCCACTGAACGGGCTGTATTCTTCGGGCCGTATTCTTTCTTCTAAGGCAGGTAGGATGTGGGGCAATTAATTACTTTCCTTTTTTTGTAAGAAGAACTGAGGTTTAAGAAAATCAATCCACAAGTCATTCTGTTGCTGGGTTTTAAATAGTACCTTGACCCTCTTCCCTGAATACAAAGTAACTACTGTATCAATAGTCATTCCTTTCTACTTATCATTTTTCACGGCAGGAAAGCTGTGAACCATGTAAAGAGAAAAATGACAGCTGCAGAGGAGTCCCAGAAAATCATATTTAAGGTATACAAAGAAGAAAACTTAAGACTCAAAAATCATCAGAAATGAAAAGAACTTAGAGACAATGAGTCTAACACCATTGAAGAAATTGAAGCCTAAAGAAGTAGCTTTGCCAAAGTCAGAGACTCTAGAAAGCTAAAGAAAGACAGGGACCTAGGGTCTGGCAGGCACAGAATAATCAGTTAAGGTGGGCCTTTATTTATACAATGTGTGCTGATAAAATAGTACACATAAATTGATTTTTGGTAAAATCAAATCATAAGTGAAGTCTATTATAGGAGCTTGCAGTTTACAGGAATCCTGTGATAAAGACTGAAAAACAAATTTCCCTTCCCCATTGCTTAATCTGGGTTTGTCCACGGGGAGTTGCTTGGAGCCAAATATGTTGGCAAGTTAATGAGTTCTTTCTTACTGCTGAGTCTGTTTTCTTACTAAGATGAAAATGATGAAATGGTAAAATAGTTAAAGCAATAAACTACAGGTCAGGAATCCAAGTTCTAGTTCAGATCTGCAATGCCACTAACCAGCGACGTGGGCTTGGGTGAGTCACTGAACCTCCACAGGCAGCTAATTCCTCACCAGCTGTTTTAGAATAATCTCTAAGGCCTCCCCTTCCCTAAATCTGTTACTGATCCTCAGACGCAGGAACATGGGCCCCCAGTAGAGGAATACACTCAGGTGCTATAGGCAGTGACTCAGAGGACCGCACGCAATCTCTTTTTCCTTGTTTAGGACCTGCTCAGAGTGTGATCCTTGCTCGTCAGCAGCATTACCACCTGGGAGCTCATTAGAAGCGGAATCGCAGGCCTCACCCAGGCCTCCAAATCGCCAAATCTGCATTTTTAGCAAGGTCTCTAGGGGATTCATATGCGCATTGAGAAGCATCGGCTCAGGACACCTCGTCCAGCTTCCCAGATGATAGATAGTTTTTCTTGGAGCTTCCTCGCTGCCCGTTTTCGCATCCACCTGTGTGTTGATAGTGCCTGTCAGGCTCTAGCTGACCCAGCCAGCCCCAGTTCTGCTTCCCTTCCTGTGTCTGACTGACCTCTCCTCTCGGCTGGTGTGTAAAGTAATTGCATAGGTTGACAGACAAGATCAAGAAAGGTAAACATGTCCCTGGGGCAGGGGGACAACAAAAAAGCAGAGACAAGACATATAAACAGACAACCTGGAATCAGTTCAGAGAGAAAGTCCCATACAACTCAATCAGCTCTGAAAATACTTACAATATGTTATGTCTATTTAAGGAGTCATTAGACAAGTTTTTCTAGGTCGAGAATAAAAAACAAAAAGACAAATAAATAAAAGAAAAATAAGAATATAAACAGGCAGTTCACAAAAGAGAAGTAGAATGGTCAATAAATCCATGAAAAGATGTTCAACCTCAGGGAATTAAAGCAACAAGATAACCATTTCAACATCTCTCCAAATGGCAAAAAATGTATCTTTTATTCTTTTTTAAAATAATATTTTACTTTTAATTGTGAAATATTGCAGACATACAGAAAATAATATAACAAACACCCATGTACCCACTGCTTAGAATAGATATTAACATTTTGCCCTATTTGCTTTTTTTCTTTTACCCCTTTTTCAGTTGATAAGGCTAAGGCTTGGCTCCATTCCCCCTTCATCTCCCCCATCACTCTCCTGAAGTTGCTGGGTGTTATTCCATGTGAGACTTGGTACTTTTCCTACATATGAATGTGTCCACAGTCAAAGCATATTCTTGTTTTGATCATACTACATATGTCTTTTAGAACTTGTATTTCTTCACTCCACATTGGGGGATTTTTCTGTGTTGATATATAGTTTATCCATTCTTTTTAAATGGCTTTTTATCATTTAACTGAATGAATACAACAGTGAGTCACAGGTTGAAGGGAATGAAAAAAAGACTAACAAATTTTAGTTCTTTGTCTAGTATATTTTAGCTCAAAGATTTCTGTACCACATTCCAAGAATCCCATGCCCCTTTTCCTGGTCTAAACCTGTGGCTTCCACCCCTGAGATGAATGCTCTCCTCCACATTTTACTAACTTCTCCCAAGGTCACTGCCAGAATGGAAGGACTCATGTCTCTCGGTGGTGGCAGAAAGGCAGAGGACCAGCAACCCTTAGGGCCTACAGTAAAGCTGCCTCATGGTCCCCTGTCTTACCCCATAGCCTGCAATCAAAGTGTCCATGATTGGAAAAGGCTCAACTCCCTGCATCCAACAGTACAGGGGGAAAATGCAAATACTTTGACGCTGCAATTTATCCTAAAGGAGATTTGCAAAGCCGCATGCCTGAGATTTATGGTGTGACATCCAGAGATTTCATGCACTGTATTTCTCATTTATGGGCCTCAGTTTAGTTAAGAGAAAAGAAGCTATCTAGAGCAAAAACACCCTAAAGCTTTGGTAAAATGGGATATTGAATTAATTCCAAAATCACCATGTGGATAAAAAGTGAGTTTCAGACCCATGTGTTCAAGCATCCCCTGGCCTGCTTATTAGCTCCCTCCTAGGTCTTGTTGACAGAGCTGTGCTCTGAGAAACCTGTGCTTAAGAGCTCAAATCCTACAGCTCTCTCATGCAGGCCTGGAGCCTAGAAAGCTCAGGGTGGAACCTTTCCCCTAAGTAACCTGGTGATGTGACTTGATTTGCATATGCAAATGACTCATTCCTAGTTGGTCTGCAGGAGCCTGGAGAGCACAAAATAAGTCCTCTACTTCAAAGCTCTCCTGAAAAAGCACAGGGTAAGGGAGTAGTGAAGAGAAAGCAGTGGCCACCAGGGAGACAAGTCCTCCACCTGCCCATGGCTGTTTCCACATGCACACACGGATGACAGCACCTGTCCTACCTTTCTTGGAAGGAGCTTGAGTGACTCATGGCAGACAATGGATGTGAGGGCTGTCTTGAGGCTGCAATGCACTTTATACAAAATAAGGATCATTATAGTCACATGCACAGTACAAGATGGTTTGTTGATTGACTCTAAAAAGAGATTACAGGAGGGAGACATATACCACATTCATTTATAGGTTTATGTTTTATATGTATGAACATGTTTATGTTCACCTGTGTGTTTGTATTCATATTCATATTTGTGATTATATTGATATTCATATTTCTGTCTATTCGGTCTGGAGCCAAAAGCAGGGAACCTAGAGAGCTCTGAGAAGCTGAAAGTGAGGCAGTCTCTTCAATTCTTATGGATGGAGAAGCATACACCAAGTGGGGCAGTGCTTTGTACAGCTTATCAATATTGAACTCAGACTTGGGAAAATAGTCTTTTTTCTTTGTTGTTTAAAATCAATGTGTTATCTGCTGGCAGAAGATCTTGCCTTGCCTTGCCTATATGCTCCTGCGCAGCACCTCCATGTAGAACCTGAGCTGTCTTGATTCTAAATCACATTCAGCTGCAGCTCACATTTCCTGACTGCCGGCCTCATGCTGGCCGGGTAAGTAATTTGCCCTAAGCCATCCAGGCCCATCTGAAGTCCCCACCTTTCTCATTGCCCCTTACCACACTGAGACCCCACTTTCCTTTGCATCTTTCCACATGCCCGATGCTTGCCATCCCTGCACCTCTAAAACTGGCAGCTGGTTAGGATCTATCACCCTCAGAACTGCTGTCTCCCAGAGCAGAAGAGCTGGAAATTTCGAAATGTTACCCCTTTAGTCTATGACCTTCAAAATCTGGGAACCACTCCAGGTTGTTAAGAACCACGTAATGTCTCTGATGAAGCAGCCTGAACCTGAGGGTGGGGACTTAACTGACTTGCTTAGCTGGGAAGGAAAGAAAATCAAACATCAATTGAACACACATTGTGCACCAGGCACTCTCCTAGACAATTTCACAGTTTCCATCTTCCTAAATCCTCACCACAACTAGAGAGACAAGTGTTGTAGTTTATTTTATGATATGGAATCTCAGAAAGGTAAGCATTGTATCTCAGACCACACAGCTGGTAAGTGATAGAGCAACTTTCTGTGTTGCGTGCTGCGCCTCTGGCCTGTGGGATGAGGTGGTACTAGGCATGTTGATATGGGTTTATAATCTGCAGGTCCCTGGCTCATTCCAGTCTCTATGACCCACTCAAACCCTCTGTGCCAGGCATCATCTCCCTGTTCCTCTTCACTTACCCAAACCTAACCCAACCTGCACTGCTCAGCTCAGCTCTCTGATGGATCACCTCTTCCTGTAGAGCCACAGCCTTTCTAGTCTGGCGTCCCCACTCTACTGATCCTCCGCCCACCAAGTGGTAAATGGGAATCCCGCCTCCGCATCACCCAGTCACGTCCCTGAAGGCATAGTGCAGGGCCCAGGACAGCCATCTGTGGCCCTCCATGTGGCTGGAATGCCATTGTTAGCATTCCATTATTTGGTTCAAGAATTTGTCTTTGCTAACAGGGAAGGTAATAATGCACTAAGCCTTACTGGGCATTTACATCATTCTTTGATTTCACTTTATGAAAGCAGCTTTGATAAGAACAAGACTAGTAGGAAGTCTATTGGAGTTGCTCAAGGACAATTAAAAGAAGAATAGCAGTTGAGAAAAAGATTGAGTGGGAGAGGGGTGACAGAGGACAAGGTTGACCTCACCTGAATGCTGACTTGGCCTAAGGGCCAGATAGGTGTTGACTGATTGGTCAAGGATTCTGGAAGGGAGAAGTAGAATAATTCTTAGGGATCATCCAGGCCTGTTCGCAGAAATTACAAAAAAAGAAGCTAAGGTTCAACAGAGGTAGCCGTCAATCTTTTTTAAAACACACATCTGACTGTGCCAATCCCACACTACAAGCTATTCAACTGTTGGCCACGGCAGCCAGGCTTAGATGGAGACAAACCTCACGCAGGACACACACCCATTAGCATATGCAGATTCTGACTTTCCTTCCATTCAGTACATAATTATTTAGTGCCTGATATGTTTCAGCCCCTTTAGGAACCAAGTGAAATGTCATTTCCTCAGTGATTTCTTCATTGCTCCCAGTCTGATTAGTCCTCCCATGCAGAACCCCTGTGCTCTTCTTCCATAGTATTTGTCACCCTTTGTAATGAAACATTTATTGGTGTCTTTATTCGCTTAAAGTCTGCCCCTCACACCCGAACTAAGCCGTAAACTTCACGAGGCTGGGAGGTTTGTTCGACATAGTGAAGTGAGTTGGTTGTCCAACGCATAGTAGATATTCAATAAATACGTCTTAAATGAATAAATGAATGAATAAAATGTGCTAGGGACTGGAGATATAGCTAACAATAAGACGATATGGAGTCCACCCTCACAGAACTTAATCAGGACAGAAAGGGGAGGCAAAGCAGACAGTTATCAATGGGGCAGGAGTAATGATGCTGATGCAGATTTCCAGGGGAATGGGGTGGGGGGCACCATCCTTGCTCTACTCTGCCCCTTTCCCATCCACTCTTGAAACTGACTAGAATGCAAGTGAGTGAGAGTGAGGTGCACAGTGACTGCTCTAAAGAAAAACAACTATAAAAAGGCAAGTCAATCAGTACCCGAAGAATCATTGTTAACAAATTACTAGCAATGCATCTCACAACAAATTTCTGCATGTGACATTACAGCGAGAGAGGCTACAGGATGGAATCCTAGTTCCTTCTGCCCGTGGGGTTGCTTTGCAACCTGCCTGACCTGTCTTTTCCCTCCTCTCATCTCTTTTCCCTCCTCTCATCTCTTTTCCCTGGGTGCCCTCACATACCCTGAGTCCCAGCCCACATGCCATGCTTTCCTGCCCTTTCCTGTGCTCCCTCCCACCTGGAAGCACCGCCCTCCTCCACCTGGAAAGCCCTCCTGACTGCCTGGGCTGCCAGCTCCCTCTCTCTTCTGTGTTCCTGCCCACTCTCTGCCTCTTCCACCATGGCCCTGGTCATGAGCTATATCCATATCCCTAAATACATACAGTAGTTGTTTCTGTATAGTGGGATTATGTGTGGTTTTTATTTCCTTCTGGATAGTTTCAGAAATTTTCCTTTTTTTTCTACAATGTATCTTTCCTACAATTATCTTTATAAATGGAGGGAAAAACTGCTGGTGTTTAAAAAAGATTGTGGGTATTGTATGTCTGTCACTTCCGCAATACTCTGGGAACATCAAGGCCAGAAACACGGTCTTTTTTGTTTCATCTTCAAACTTAGAACCTATTGTGTGCTCATTGTATGTCAGATGGACGGATGGATGGATGGATGGACGAATGGGGAGAAGAGGGCAGCAACTGAGTTGACAACTAAAGACATGGACCTGAGCCTCAGTTTATCATCAGGAAAGTGAATAACAAATCCTATCGGTCTCAGCATCACAAATTAATAGATCATTCCCAGGGAGTCTCGTGGCCATTCCCTCCCATAGCAAGTGCTGGTGGGGCTTGCAGCTCCCTGGGATCTCTGGCCCACTGTCCCCACGCTATCTGTCTGAAGTTAGCCCTACATGGCACAACTGAGACTCTCCTTTCATTGCGGTTGTGGAACTCGATGTCACCAGTCCCATTGCTGCCTGTCTGGCATTTTATAGACATGCTTTCTCTGTTTATTGTGATGTCAGTTTGCACAGTTTCTCTTCAGGAGCTCAGAGCCTTTCAAGCATGAGGCTCCTGGAGATGAATGAGCCTTTATCGGGACCTCAGCGCTCTTTACTCAGTGGGAGCCAGCTGTGCTCTCAGCTGTCTTAACTTTTCAGCCGGAATTTTCAAACCTTTGACTGAGAGGCCAGGGCCAGATGGAGACTGGCCCCAGGGGTTTGCCGATATCTCCACGGAGCAGCGGGGATTCGGCCACACACTAAAGGGGAGGGAGTGAGGACGGTGACACGTGCCTCCCTCTGGTGCCCTCTGGAAAGGCCTGGAGATGTCATCTCATGCAGCTAACCCAAGTGGCCCAGAGTGTTCACCAGTGTGAGGGCTTGGAGAAGGGAGGAAGCCCCGCAGGGTAGGGAGGGCCTAGGGGATAAGACGGAAGGAGATTCTGCCACCTACAAAGTATGCGGCCTTGGGCAGGGCATTTCCCCTCCCTGAGCCTATTTCCTCTTTAGCCAAATGGCAATGGTGTGAGCTGAGATAATGTGGAACACTAATAAGAGACAGGAAAAAATAAGGAAAAAAATAAGGAAAGCCCTCCTGTTTGAAGGTTGCCTTTGGGCTCCCTGCGCCCCGTGGCACTGAGATGTTCCTCTGGTTCAGCTGCGGGCCGGGCGCTGGGGGGCGGATCTCCAGGGCTGCCTGCTGACCTGCCTGCTGCCTTACTCACTGTCTCCTCTCCACTCCCCTCCCTCACTGCCGCTCCAGGAGGTGAGCTGCAGAATCAGAGGCAGAGTTGACGCTGAGTGGGGGAGATAGGAAAGGACCTCAGATCAGACAGAGGAGCCCTGAGGCAGCTTCTTCTGCAGAAACTTCGAGGGTCCTCTAAGGTCTCCCTTCAAAGTGACGCCAAAGCCTGGGCCTTGACAAGTGGCAGGAGTGGCAGACAGGCCCGACAGGCAAAGCACTTTGAGTAGTTAGTTAGTTCAGGTTTTTGTGCTCCTCTGTCTTTGCCTTTCAACTTGATCTGATGAATCAACCTTCCCCACAACCTTCTTTCTCTTCTGGCCCCGACTGACTTTTATTCCTCTAGAAGACCAATCTGAACTAAACTTCCCCCAGTCCAACAGAATAAGAAATGAATTCAGGAGTAAGTTTCTATACTGCAATGCCATCTTGTGAAAGAGGGCTAATTCCTGAATTCAAAATTTTTTCCCAGAGGCAAAATAGGTAGTATTGCTCCAGAGTTAGTTACACAGTGGTAACTGGAACTCTGTTCGTGACAGTTACACGGAGCCCACTCCTTGGGCGTTTGGGAAAAGAAACACAGTTCTGCTGAGGAACAGAAAATCATCACTGCTGCCGTCAGCATCCCCAGCCACCACTCATGTCTTTTCTTCTTTGAATATTTTAAATGAAATATAATACATATGCTAAAAACCACACATCAGTGCATAAATTCTTACAAAATGAAATTATTCATAAAACTACCACACAGACCGAGACATGAAACATTTCCCAGCGCGCGAGAAGCCTCCCTATGCCCCTTCTGGTCATTACAGATTCCTTAAAAATATTCATTATTTGGACTTCTTTCCCTATAGACTAGGCTTTCCTGCTTTTAAAATGTATATAATTTTATATGAATGAGCATATGAATAATATTAACTGTTTTTTGTCTGTGAGCTATTTCCATTTAGTTGTATGTACTGGCAATTCCATTTTCATTGTGTAATATTCCATTTTATAGATGTACCCCAGTTTATCCAGTGAATTAGGTTGTTCATGTACATGTCTTTCAGTGCACATATGTTTGCATTTCTTTCAGATATTTACTTAGGAGGGTCAAAAATGTGTGTTGGGCTTCCCTGGTGGCGCAGTGGTTGAGAGTCCACTTGCCGATGCAGGGGACGTGGGTTCGGGCCCCGGTCTGGGAGGATCCCACATGCCGCGGAGCGGCTGGGCCCATGAGCCATGGCCGCTGCACCTGCGCGTCCGGAGCCTGTGCTCCCCAACGGGAGAGGCCACAACAGTGAGAGGCCCGCGTATCGAAAAAAAAGTGTGTGTTTGTTCAGCCTTAGAAGATATTGCTAAGCATTTTGCCAAAGTGGTTGTACCAATTTACACTCCCTCCAGCAGTATATGAGACTTCTAGCTGCTCCATATTCTCAACTTGGTAGGGTCAGGTTTTTGTTTATTTTGTTCTGTTATGTTTGTGTTTAGCCATTCTACAGGGTGTGAAGTGGTATTTCATTGTTGTTTAACTTTTCATTTCTTTGATGAATAATGATGTTGAACATCTTTTCATATGCTTATTGGACCTGTGCAAATCTTTTGCCCTTTTTTGATGTTATTGTACTATATTTTTTTTACTATTTATTTTAGGAGTCCCTTATGTATTTTGAACAAAAGTCCTTTATCAGATATATGCATTATAAATACTGCACATCTTTTTCGCCAGTTCGTGGTCTGCCTTTCCAATTACTTAACAGTATCTTCTAATGAGAAGAACTTTTAAATTTTTATGAACTCCTATTTACTAATTTGGGGTTATGGTTAGTCCTATTTATGTCCTGTTTAGGAAATATTTACCTACACCAATGTCATAAATATATGCTCCTATGCTATCTTCTAGAAGCTGTATTATTTTGCCTTTCATATTTAGGATTATAATTTATTTAATGTGGATTTTTATATATGGCATGAAGTGGAGATGCAGACTCACTTTTTCAAATAGGTAGCCCATTAATCCAGCACTATTTGTTGAGAAGATTATCTTTTTCCCATTGCATTTCAATGGCATCTTTGTTATAAATCAGGTGATTATAAGTTTGTTTCTGAACTCTGTTCTATTCAGTTGGTCTCTATGTGTCTGTCTTTGTGTCAGTACCACTCTGTTTTCATTAATGTAGCTTTATGATTTATCTTGATATCTGGTACTCTAAATGCTCCAACTTTGTTCTTCTTCAAGATTGTCTTTGCCGTGCTTAGCCCTTTACATTTCCATATACATTTTAGAATCACCACACACACACACACACACACACACACACACACACACAAATCTGATTGGGATTGCATTGAATCTCTAGATTAACTTGAGGAGAGTTGATATTCTCACGGTACTGAGTCTTCCAATCCATTAGCGTAATAGAGCCTTCCATTTACTTAGGTCTTCCTTAATTTCTCTCAGTAATATTTTGTAGGTTTCCTTGTGTTCTTGCCAGTATTTCTTTAGATTCATTCCTTTGTGATCTTTAAGTGCTTTTGTAAAAGTTGTTTTAAAAATTTTATTTTTCTTTTATGACTAGGTTTTTTTAAATATAATTTTTGTTGTATATTGATGCTGTATCCAAAGACTATGCTAAATTTACATATTGATTCTAAAAGTTTATAGATTATTTTGGATTTTCTATCCTGTTATCTGCCAAAGTTGACAGTTTTATTTTTTCCTAAATATTATTCCTTTTATTTCTTTTCCTTGCCTTGTTGTATTGGCTAAGAGAGCCAGTAAAATGTATATTAGAAGTGGTGATAATGGATATCATTGTTTCATTCCTTAACTCAGAGGAAAGCTTTCAGTATCTCATCATTATATATGTTGTTAGCTGTAGGGTTTTCAAAGATGTCTTTATCAGGTTGAGGAAGTTTCCTTCTGTTCCAGTTCCTATGGTTGCATCACAAAACTTAGTGGCGAAAAATGTCCATTTATTAGGCTTGAAGATTCTGAGAGTCAAGAATTTATACAGAGGCTAGTAAGGAAGGCTTATCTCTGCCTCACAATATCTGGGGCCTCAGTTGGAAGACTTGAAGTTGAGGGGATGGAATCATTTGAAAGCTTGTTCATTCACATCTGGTGGTTGATGCTGGCTGTTGGCTGGGGGCCTCTCTACTTGGGCTTCTACATACAGTCTCGCCATACAGGCTAATTTGAGCTTTCTCATAGCATGGGGAATAGGTTCCAATAGCAAGTATCCTGCAAGAGGTCAGGGTGGAAGCTGCATTCCCTTTTATGGTCTAGCCTCAAAAGTCACACGGCCACACTTATTGTATTCTATTCAGCAAGCTACTCACAGAGTCCTGCAAGCTCTGGCAGAGCGTGGGGGGGCAGCATATTGCTGTGGCCATGTTTGGAAAATATAGTCTGCCACAACTTCTATAGCTAATGGGCTGAGAGTTTTAATCATTAATGGGTGATGAATTGTGTCCAATTCTTTTTCCATATCTATCAAGTCATTTATATAATATTTATTCTTTTTTCTGTTAAAGCAGTGAATTACACTGACTGAATCTTGAGAATGAAACCAACCTTGTATCTCAGAGTTAAGCCCAACTTGTGGTGATGGATTACCTATTTTACATGTAACTCATATTGATTTGCTCATATTTTGTTTAGAACTTTTGCATCTGCGTTCGTGAGAGAGATTGGCCTGTAATTTTTCCTCCTAGTAAGCCTTCTTGGCTTTTGTTATCAAAGGTATGGTAACCTTGTGAAACAAAATGGGAAGTCTCCCTTATTTTTTTTATTTGCTGCTGAGTTTATATGAAATTGGTTGTACTGCATCTTTAAATATTTGGAAGAATTCACTGGTAAAGCCTAGAATAACCTTTATGGAAAAGTACTTGATTATGTACCATATTACTATGCCGTTAATTGTTACCCTAGAGATCACTAAAGTATATATTAAATTAGTATGCTTACCATTCCTGCACAAGGCAAGAACCTTAGATTACTTAAATTCCATTTACTCCCACCCTATCTTTTGTCCTTTTGTTGTTATATATTTTATTGATACACATATTTTAAACCTCTCACGGCAGTATTACTGTGTCAAAATAAATAGTCAAAATTTATTTAAATATTCTTGCATATTTTTCCTTCCCAGTGCTCTTGAATTCCTTACATTACTGTGCTTCTGCCTGGAACCATTTTCCTATTGCCTCAAGAACTCTTCTTAATATTCCTTTTAATGAAGCTCTGCTGGGGAAAAACTGCTCAGCTATTTTGACTGAAAATGTCTTTATTTTACTTTCATCTTTGAAGACAGTTTTCACTGGGTAAATAATTCTTGCCTGACAGTCATTTTCTTTCTGTGCTTTACGTATATCACTCTGTTCTCTTCTGGCCTTCATTGCTTCTGTTGAAAAGTCAGTGTTCAAGTTTATTGATGCTTCCTTAGAGGTAATATGTTTTTCCCCTCTAGCTATTTTAAAGATTCTCTTTTTGTCTTTGATTTTAAGCAGCTTTATTATGATATGACTATTTATGTTTATTCTGTTTGGGGCTTATAAAGAAACAATGTTTTGTTAATTTCAAAAAAAAATTTTTTTTTTCTTCAGATATTGCCTCTGTCCTTTTCTCTTTCTCCTCTCTTTCTAGGACTTCAGATTACATCTATTTTACACCTTTTCATTGTGTCTCATATGTCTCTCTGACTCTTTTCTGTGTTTTCCATTCTTTTTTTTTTTTCTCTCTGTGATTCAATCTGGCTATTTTCTACTGACCTCTCTTTTAGTTTACTAATTCTCTCTTCTGCTGTGTCCAATCTGCTATTAAGCCCATCTATTGAATTACTGATTTCAGTTATTGTATTTTTCACTTCTAGAATTTCCAGTTGATCCTTAGTTCATAGATTCATGTTCTCTGATGGAATTCTTTATATTTCACTGATTTTCTTGAACATATTTTTCAGATAATTATTTTAAAGTATGTATTTGATAACTCCAGTACCAGACTTCAAGGTCTGTTTTTCTCTTTGTTTTTTATCTTGGCTTTGGGTCATTTGGCTCTGTTTCCTGTCATTCCTGGTAATATTTTATTGAATTCCAGAAGCTTTAGATGATGTTCTTCTTCTTCAGAAAAGTTTCATTGTCTTTGGCAGGCAGGTCACGTTGATTCAATCAAGGAGTAGATGATTCAGGGCTGTGGAGTCTCAGTGAAAGACTGGGTAGAATTGGCAGAAATCAGCAACTTACTGAAAGACAGTGAAGGGGCTGGCCTGAGGAAAGGAGGTAGATTAGTATTGGCAAGAGAGAAAGAGAAGTCAAACACTCTAAGCTGAGAACCTCAGTGACAAGGAGAATGATGCCATTAGGAGAGCTGCAAGGAGGATCCGAATTGGGAAAGAATAGGGAGGGATTTGATTGCCATGGAGTTGGAGCATGCCTGTGAAAGGATGTTGGGGCTGAATAGACACAGTGATTTCAGCTTTTTGGAGAGAAGCCCTTGAAATACAAGTTAAAACTTAGAGTCAGAGGGACCTTATCAAAATACTTAGGCTAATAAAAGCTGCAATATCCAAAGACCACCTGCTGCTTTCTTATTTGATATTCTTGTTGACATCACTGGCTCTTTCCAGGCCCTGTCAAATCAAAGGTTCTGGTATGGAGAAGTCAGTTTGCCACAAGATAATGGCTAATGTTCACTGATTTGGGTAATTCCTTATGTTGGTCCAACATATCCACAGATGTGAATAGATTGAACATTTATCTTTTCATTATCTTGTTGACAGGATGCCTGCTCCTTCATTCAGATTGGCGGTGAGAATAGCTTCCTTAGGAAAGCTTCTTAGCACCATCTTTACCTTCTCAGGCCTCACTAGGGCTGGCTACTTCCAAGACACACCAGTCTGTACCATTAACGGTGAGGCAGTTACTGCAGTTTGTTTTGTGCCAATTCAGTTTGAACCTGACCTTTTCATCTATGAGGATAGAAGGGAGAAATGTACGCTCGTGAACTTATATTGCACCCACACCTCCAGTAAGCTGACATTCTTCTAGTCTGTTATGTCCATGGCTCCTCAGTTTCACCACAAAATATATCTATTGGCTCACCAACTGTTCAGCACTGGTCTAGATTAGCAGGACTCAAACTTTTTTGTCCCAGAATCACTTGACAGTCTTACAGATTATTGAGGGCCCCCCCAATTTTTGTTTGTGTGGGTTAAATGTATTGATTTTATATTATTATTAACCTCAGAAATTTAAAAAATATTTATCTATTAATACATTTGCAAATAATAGTAAATCAATTACACAGAAACATAACATATTTTAAGAAAAATAAAACATTTTTACCAAAACGAAAACAAATTTAGTGAGAAGAGTGGCATTGTTACACATTTTTTTGCAGATCTCTTTAATGTCTGCCTTAGTAGAAATCATGTAGTTTCTGGAAAACTCTACCATATTCTCATGAGAGAATGAGAGCAGAAAAGGCAAAGAACATCTAAATATGATTATGAAAATAGTTTTGCCCTTATGGATCCCCTGAAAAACACTCAGGAACCCCCAGGGATCTCTGAGGCACACTTGGAGAAGCACCGGTCTAGCTGATTAGCTTTTATACTAGAAAGAGTGAGAGGATTCCAAGTTCTGGTCTTCAGTCAAGCTCTTCTTTTTAAATGATCCTCTCAGCTTTTAAAATCAGATTTAAGAGTGTGTTTGAACTCTTTCAAGTGACAGAGATTAAAGGTAAACTAAGTGAAAAAGCAAGATTAATTGGCTCATGTAACTGGGAAGTCTAAAATACTAGGATTGGGCTTCAGATTCCACCCTGTCAAGGGGCTCAAGAATTCCCTAGAATGTAAGCATTTAGAGGACTTGTTCACTGCCACACCCTCAAGGCCAAGAACAGTGCTAAACACATAATAAGTACTCTATATAGGCTTGCTAATTAATTAAACAATAGATTAAGTACTGTTAGCAGGACTCTGTTTCCATTCCTCAACTCTGCTTACCTCTTATTTCTATTATCATTTCCCTAGAAGCTGTAGTCAAACTTGGTTCTCAGTGCTCAGAATCCTAGAGAAGACATTTTTTTCTTCACACAGCATCTATATAATTCCCAAGAAAGGAAAATCATTGCCCTTTCTTGGGCCATGTGCCCAAGCTGGATCAATTATTGTATGTGAGGGGAATGGGTATCCCCAGCTTAGAAGGAGAAGGGGAGGGGATTATTAACAACCCCACCAGAATCAAATCAAGTGAAAATGTGGCAGTTCCCCAGATGAAGGAACTAAGCATACATCACACAAAATTACGGATGTCCACTAAAGATTTCATAGATAATAACCTATCAACAAATATCTAATCACATAACTCAAATTATCAGATGTATAATATGTGGTCTGGTCACTCAGTGATCCAGAAAACTGGATGCCACCCAAGTTAACAACTGGGTGATTGATTTGTGATTATTCAAGTTAGTTTTAGTCACTGAGCTCTAGAACAAACTATTTGACTTTTCTCTACCTCACTTCATCAAATCTAAAATATGTGAGGGCATTGCTGTCCTGTGTCACACCATTTAGAAACCATCAGTGATTGCTTGTTACATATAAGGAAGAATCTCAAGGCCAAGTCCTTTCATCCAACACAGTGGTTCCATGGTTCCTGGCCTTTTCAAAATTGAGGAGCCCTTTTTTTTTTTAATTTTAATTTTTTTTTTTTTTTTGCGGTACACGGGCGTCTCACTGTTGTGGCCTCTCCCGTTGCGGAGCACAGGCTCCGGACGCGCAGGCTCAGCGGCCATGGCTCACGGGCCCAGCCGCTCCGCGGCATGTGGGATACTCCCGGACCGGGGCACGAACCCGCGACCCCTGCATCGGCAGGCAGACTCTCAACCACTGCGCCACCAGGGAAACCCGAGGAGCCCTTTTAATGACTCCCATGTAGTAGAAGTTGTTTAGTCATAAACATTAATTGATTAAAAAAATGATAGTCTTATCAATTTAATAACACTTTAAAATTTGCACCATTAGAGCGTCAACATGTATTTGAATATTGTTATGCATATTTTGTGTGGCATATTTGACAGTCAGTCTCCAAATAAAGTTTGATGTGTGTGTGTGTGTGTGTGTGTGTGTGTGCGGTTTCCATGACTCTCTGGACATCGAATGACAACAGATACTGAGAACTAAGATATCAACACATTAGAGAGGTTTGGAAATTCTTTTCTAAGGTCTTTACTAATATTTTCATGGAAGAAACAACCCATGTGGTGCCCTGGGACCATGAAAAGTTGAATAATTAGTTGAATTTTTAAAATTCAATTTTAGCTCCATTTATTAGCTGTATTTCTTTGTTTTTATATCTTAGTGGGTTTTTTAGAGTTTTTAGTATTCATCTTAAAGTTATCAAAACCTACCTTTAAATAATATTGCTTCCTGTGTAGTATAAGGTATATTGGTGTATGTGCAGTCCCCACCCCCCAGCCTTTGTACTGTTGTTGTTATACACTTTAATTCTACATGTTATAAATCCCACAATACCTTATTATTTTTGCTTTATGCTGTCAAGTCCTTTAAAGGAATTGAAAAATGAGACCAAGTGTCTCTTATGTTTACCTACATATTTACTCTTTCTGGCATTCTTCATTCCTTTGTGTAGATCCGAATTTCCATCTGGTATTTTCCTTCTGCCTGAAGAACTTCCTTTAACATGTCTTATAGTGAAAGTTTCTATCAGCTTTTTGTTGCAAAACTTTTACTTTGCTTTCATTTTTTAAAAATGTTTTTGCTTAAAAAAATGTCAAAGTTGACAGTTTTTTCTTTCAGCACTTTAAAGATGTTGCTCTGTTGTCTTCTGGCATGACTTCTAACAATGAGTTGGCTGCCATTCTTATGTTTGCTCCCCTGTACATAATGTATGCTTCTTCTCTGGATGCTTTAAACATTTTTTTAATCATTGTTTTTAAGCAATTTGATTATGATAGGTCTTGATATGACTTTTTGTTTTTTTCAGGTTGGGGTTCATTGAACATTGAACATAACTTAACCCTATTACTACTAAAGTGTGATTCTTCTGAGTACTTTACTGAATGGTATTACTAGGTCTGTCCACTCTGGCTGGTGGCTCCAGGAATTGTAGCCTATTGCTTTCTGGTGCTTCTTTTCTTGTCCTCTGGTGGTTTTCTCACATACATCCATGAATTCATACTCAACCAAAGGGGATTCCTCTGCAGATTTCCAGGGTGTTCATGTTCTCTCTCTCTCTCTCTCTCTCTCTCTCTCTTTCTCTCTCTCCATCTTCCTCTCTGGTATCTTGCCTGGAAACCATAGATAGCTACTTTGGTTTTCTTTCCAAACTTCCATCTTGGCCTCAACGCAGCAAAGTCAACACGCTCTGTTTGGGCTTGCTTGCCCTTAATTGCAACCTGAAAGCTTCTTCCAGGCAATAACCTGGGGAAATTATAAGGCTCATCTCATTTCTTTCCCTTTTGTCATGTACCACAGTCTTGTGCTGCCTGTTGTTCAATACCTGAAACTCACCACTTTATATGGATTTCTGATTGTTTATGACAGGAGACCAATCCCTATAGCAGTTAATGTACATGGGCAGAAGCAGAAGTCCCGTAAGGAGCTTTGAATAAATGAAAGCAACAGCAGACTTTTACATTTAAGACATTTTTTCAGTATTTAACCTGCCATTGTGGATCTCAGAACAACAGTCATCATTTTCCGTGGTATTTCAAATGAATATTTGGAATATATCTGCTTGCTGCAGGAGTCAGTCCAAAACAAGGGAGTGCATAAGTGCTAATTTCCCTGGATATTTCACATTTATAAGAGAAGTGAGCATCTACATTGTCCTGTAAAGTTCCAGCTGAAGTCTCAAAGAAGCAAATAAAATTATCACCCACATGTTTTTGGTTTATTATTGATAGCATGTTAGTTTTAGGTCAGATTTATGGTATAGATTTTTATGTTTATATTATATGACTACTTTGATTATACAATAATCCCAAATGTGCTATAATATGTTCAATATATTCATTCCCATTTTATAGGAGTTGGAACATAATTTTATTATTTCAAATGATGTTACATTTTGCTCTTGAGCCTTGTTATTGGCTATATTTATAATTAATTGGATCCTACATCTTTGGTTAGGAGCACAACCCTTTTTATGGCATAATTCCTATGGGGGAAATAAGAATCATTTTATAATTATTTGCTTTGTAACACTGTTTTCAGGGACATATTGTGGCAAAAGTAGCCTTTGCTTTAAACAGCTTTAGTTTAACTCCTGCATTGCTCCTCAACACAGTATGTGTATATGTCTTATCTGCTGAACTAGGTAACAATGTGCTAAAAACAAAGATCAAGTATTGTAGTCTTTTGTATCTACAATTCCTTACATATAAGGGGAAAACAGCAAGCATAATGCTACTTTATTTTAAACTATATTTTAAATCAGCAGAATCCTTTCTTCAAATTATGTTTTATATTTGACAGTCCAATTTATAAAATAGATTAATAAGAATTATTCTAGTTGAAGTGGGATAAGGAGCCCAGACCCCCACTCACTTCTATTGCAGGGTAGTCACTGGAACACCTTTATTGTACAGTGAGGCTCCAGGGTAGGTGGTTCAGGATTTAGAGTCAGTCCATCTGAGTTCAAGTCCAGGACCCACTATTCACTCGCTAAGAGATTTTAAGCAAGTAACTTAACCTTCTCTGTGGCTGTTTTCTATAAAAGAAGGATTTTAATAATTATAACACCTCTGGATCAGTTAGGGATGCTTTTAGCTAAAGGTGACAGAGAAAATCTAATTTAGAGTGCACCCTCAAAAAAACCCCAAAAAACCCAGAGGTTCCTTTTTTGTAATTAAGAACAAGTTCAGATGTATTCAGTTGCTGAGGGTTTTTTTTTCACAGTTTAAGTGGTATTGTTGAAGACCCCCAGATCATTTTATCTTTCTGCTCCACCATATTTAGCATCTGGGCTTTCATCCTTATACTTGTTGCTTTACAGTCACGAGATGACTATTCATTTATGAGTTTCTGAAAGAAAGAAGGGGCAGGCATTCGCCTCAGGAAGTTGTTTTTTAGTTCAGGAAGGGGAATTCTCCCCAGTGTACTTCTTTTTATGTCTCATTAGCTAGAACATGCCCATTTTTTGCCAATCAGTTGCCTGAAGTAGTTTGTTTGGACGTCAAAAAAATTTCCCTGGACAGGATACGGGACCCATGTTTCCAGGTTTCATGGGATCTCCAGCCCAAGAGATAAATGCATCAGGATGCTGCTGGCAGAGAAGAAGAGAACTCTCTGGTGTCTGCCGTGTCTGCCCCCACACCTACCTGATGGCGTTTAGATGGCTGCTGTGAGCTTCAAATGAGGGCGTACATGAAAGTGATTTTCAAACTGCAAAAGCACCATCCACATGGGATTCTTTATTATATTAACTTCTTGGTGAATGTTTGAGAAGTGAATGAAGGTGAAAATTTCAGTAGAGAGTAAAAATGACATTGCAAGTCCTGAATCAGTGATTATCAAAGTATACCCCCCGATGCCTATATTAGAAGGCATCAGAAAGATTGATAATTAAAAATATAAGTTCAGACCTACTAAAATGTTAGGTGAGTCCCAGAAACCTATATTTTAATACATTTCCCAAGTAATCCTTATGCCCCTTAAAATGGAGAACCATGGCCCTGCATGACTGGGGACAACCCAGTGAGGTAGAGCCAGGTGTTCTTGCATAGATGTGCACATGCAGTGGGTTTTTTGAGGAACGAGGGAGGGGAACACCAAACAAAGGAGCAGACTGCTGAATAGCAACCATACCTTCTCTTAAACCTGAAACACACTGTAAGCACTCAATAATGTTGGCAACTTTTATTATTATTGACAATTTTCTCCAGCACCAGGAGACCTAGATCTTAATGGAAACTTCAGCTATGGTTCAGTTGTTCAGTCACCGTCTGTGAAATGAACTCACTATCGCCCAAGCTTGCTAGCAGTAGACACCATGGAAGTCTCCTAATTCAATCCACAGGGAACAATAGGAAGTTTTCCAGTGCATTCCATAGGTCAATAAGAAATCTCAGGACTCAAGACTGTTTCGAAGTTATTTGCAAGACTTATGTAGTATCTTTAAAGGGTATAGACTCCCTCAAAAGAAAGAGAGAGTAAAACAAATTCAAGCTGTAATGATTAGTGGCATCTCCTTAGCCCAGGGTGTTGGGAAGGGCAGATGATAAATTACTACAAAATCCTTGACAGAAATACTGAAAAGGTCTACATAATATAATGACATAGCATGTCTGAAGCTAAGTATCTGGGTATGATTAAGCAGATCCTTTCCTGGTTGATTTTGAAACAAATTAATCAAGTTATAGGTGATCATTCTAGGCTGTGTGTCCCAAGTTGTATAACTGGAGCTGAAAAATATTTGTGTATATATATATATATATATATAGAGAGAGAGAGAGAGAGAGAGAGAGAGAGATAGATAGATGTGTGTGTGTGTGCGTGTGTGTGTGCGTGTGTGTGTGTGGAGGCACATATACACATATATACATATATGTTTACATTTATATAGATATACATATATACACACGTTGTAAAAATACTGAGAGTCACATGGTCAATATGGTTATTGGTTTAAAAAAGCAGATTGCAAATGTTCATTTGTCATTCTTTGAGCCTTTTTCCTACAAGCCAAGCACACCTCTAGAGCTTGCACCAAGGCTATTTGTAAGCACAGCACCTGAGAACTTCCTAAACTTTCTAACATGTTAACGGTACCTTCAAGGTGCTGAAAAGTTAGGAAGAGCAGGGGGAGAAGTATATGGAAATAAGGAGGATTTTTTTTTTTACCTTGGACAAGACACCTAGGCTCTCTCAACTTCCATTTTTGCACTCATGAGATGGGAATAATAATACTGACAACACAGCTGTTCTAGGGATCAAATGGAATAATGTGTAAAGCACCTAGTACAGTCGCCAGTACGTAGTAAGCCCTTGATAAACCACTGTTATTTTTACTTTTATACCCTCTATACTTAGATGTGATAGGTTTGAAGAAGTGATTTGAGCCTAAGCTCCCTGATTCATAGTGTTCAAAGGTACCACCTGAGAAAAAGAGGGACAGTCCCGGCCTGACCTGGCCAGGTATGCTGGGGGCTCAGGGCCTGGCCTGGGCTCCTGTTGGAAGAGTTCTCTCTGAAACCTGCAGGCTGCAACCTGCTCTCCAACAGGGAGCCACAGATGTACCAAAAGTTGGATTTGGAAGAAGGCTTAGAGAAACACTCTTTGGCATCATCCTTTAGAAGTCCAGGTCCAGCCAGCTGCGGAACCCCTCCCCACTCCTGCCTCAAGCAGGGACTGCCCTCCAGTTTACCTCCTCATCCTGTTTCTGAAGGTCACCTGAGCATAGGTGGGCAGGTGTGGTGATCCCCACCCAGAAACACCATTCAGCAAGGTGGATGAGGTTCTGGTTCCCACGCATGAATTAAGCTGGTGCTAAAATGTTTGTCGGCCCAATGAACTAGGTAGGTTAGGATGCTTTCCTTCACTTTTGAGACCTAGAAAGGTATTTCTCTCTTCTTGTTTTAAACTCAAGAGAGATTTGCAATGGTTCCTCAGGTGCACCTTTCTGCCTTCACTTTGCTTTAAGGAATAAATTATTCTTAAGGCATAAAATAGAAGGAAGCAAGTTCTCCAGACTCACTTATAATTGTGTTCCTTCTTTGAGTATGATCATCTTTGTGCAGAAATGTTATTCTGTGCCGTCTCCATCTGTGTGGCCACTTTTCAGTTATAATCTTGTAAGGCAAGGAGAGGCTTCGTGAAAATTAGATATGCTCTGTGGGGAAGGAAACCAGTATGTTTTGAACAACTACAGTGTGACAGGCATCATTCTAGATATTTCACGTATGATATCTACTTTAATCTTTAAAATAACCCAGTAAGTTAGATGGTAATATTCCCATTTTTTTACTATGGTAAAATATACATAAAATGAAACTGACCATTTTAAATGTAAAGTTCAGATGGCACTCACATTTTTCTGCAACTATCACACCATTCATCTCCAGAACCTTTTGCATCTTCGCAAATTGAAATTCTGTACCCATTAAACACAAACTCCCCATTTCCCTCTCCTCCCAGCCCCTGGCAACCACATTCTATTTTCTGTCTCTATGAATTTGACTACTCTAGGTACCTCATGTAAATGCAATCATACAGCATTTGTTCTCCTGTGTCTGGCTCATTTCACTTAGTATAATGTCTTCAATGTTCATCTATGTTGTAGTGTATGTCAGAATTTCCTTCCTTTTTAAGGTTAAAAATATTCCACTATATGTACATACCATATTTTGTTTATCCATTCACCTGTCAAAGGGCACTTGTGTTGTTTCCACTTTTGGATTATTGTGACAATGTTGCTATGAACATTGGTGTACAAGTATCTGAGTCCCTGCTTTCAGTTTTCTTGGGTATATACCTAGGAGTGGAATTGCTGGATCATGTGGTAATTCCATGATTAACTTTTTGGGGAACTGCTAAAATGTTTCCACAGTGTCTACATCATTTTCTATTCCTACCAACGATGTAAGAGGGTTCCAATTTCTCTATATCCTCACCAACACTTGTTATTTTCTGGTTGTTCTTGTTGTTTGATTATAGCCATCCTAATGGATGTGAAGTGGCATTCCCATATTATAGGTGAGGAAGCTGAGGGTCAAAAATCTAGGGTAACTTATTCAACAGCAGGCTATTAGTAAGCAAAAGAGGCTCAGTTCTAATCTAGAGCCCCTAGGCTTCAAACTTTTTGCTGTATTCCTTTCACCAGCACAATGCTCAGAACTCAGGGCTATTGGGAAAACCATAGAGGAGAGAGTCTGTTTAAGAGAAGAGCTCCATTGAGTCTGTTTTTATCTTGAAAAGCCACCCAAGGATGGACAGACTGTTTCCATGACGTAATTACCTGGTCAAGAGCACAGCTCAAAATTTCAGTTTCCACAGTTATAAATAGAGGCTTTTGAATTCCCGTTTCTCTCACTTCTCTTGGGCAGTCAAGTGGTTTTTGACCTTGTTCCAACTAAGGTTCCCGCTGAGGATATCATGCATGTTCCTTTCTGCAGCCAATTAGATTGTTCTGATTGTGGAGCTAACAAACAGTTCTTGTTTGAAAACTCAGAGTGGGAGAGAGAGAGACAGAAAGACAATGAAATAGAAGCAGTGAGAGAGAGAAAAAGATAGTAGATTCTGAGGTTGGTGTAATTAGCATGGCACAGCATTTCAGCAAGTTAAACAACTTCCGTGTCTGTCCCTGGCATACAGGACGACAGGAGTCTCCAACTGGAGACCAGACATAAGGCCCCACCTTGCAGCTTTCCTGGGATAGGAGAGGCTTCCATATCTTTGTCATCTGATAGATGACGCCAGCCAACGCTTGGACAGGGCAAATGCCTTGACTGAGATCCCACAGCTAATAATATGAGAGGCAAGAAAGGCCCCCAGTCTGCTGACAGTTCCCCTGGGCTTCTGCACTGTTTCACTGGCCTCCTACTTCAACACTTTGTGAAAGAGGGTGACCAAGGGCCCCTTTCTATTAAAGTCTAGTCTATCCCACCTGCTAATGCCTACTATTAGCAGCGTGAAAAATGGGGTAGAGCAGTGTGGAGTCAGAACAGATGATGTCTAAGACCCTTTCAAGAGCTTTGGATGAGCGGGAGCTGGGCTTGAGTTCTGGCTTCATGACTTTAGTGCTGTGTAAATTAGGATCGGTCATCTCACTCTCTGAGCTTTATTTTCCTCATCTGTGAAGCAGAAATATTAACATAATTTCAAAGGGTTTTTACTGTGAACAGCTAAGGAAGTATATAACTAGATGCTAGGCACACAATTAATCATTTATAGATAGAATTGAAATAATGTTCATCAGTGAAATTTCATTCCTTCTACTGGAAAGACATCTCAAATTTTGAGCCCTTCTTATGTCCTTAAATTTGGAGGACAGCGCAGCACATGAGTTTTTACATCCTGCACTTGAAAATAAATTCAGTTCTGTAGGCCATCCCAGGATGGGCTGTTTCACTGAATTAATTTTGCTCCAATGTCCAACAGTCTATAGAGACTCACTTACCCAAGCCCTCAGGACCCAGGCCTTAGACTGTGCCAGTTCAGTTCAGCAGCGAAAGTTATTAACCTGCCCACCGAAAGCTGGAGAATTCTCTTAGGAAGGCATTGCATGTGTTAATCCAACCACTGCATTTAAGCCAAGTCATTAACTACTTTAAATTGAATTCAGTAAATGTGTATCGAACACCTAGAATGTGGCATGGGCGCTGGGTTCCGGGAACACAAAGGTAAATAGCCATAGCCCCTGCTTGGGGCATATCCCCAAGCCCTTGTGTATCTAGGCCATGTGACAGATGCTGTGGGTGAGTCTTTTCCTTGAGGACCTTACAGGGCTGTTATGTTTCACATCTTCTTCTGAGTCTTCCCAAAGGCGTGCACTCCCTTCTTCCCACACTTCCTCCAATTCTTCTTCCTCCCTTCCCTCCCTCTTTCCCTCAACCATTTTCTCCCTTACTCTATTCCATCCTTCTTTCTTCCTTCTCACCTTCCTCCCATTCACAAATAATTAGCTAATTCCTACTATGTAAAAGGTACTGTTCTAGAACAAGACAGATAAGCCCTTGCTCTCAAAAGCTTATATTTTTTTAGAAAAATCTTTTATTTTAAGATAATTTTAGACTTATGTAAAAGTTATAAAAATAGTACAGAGTTCCTATATACCCTTCATCTAACTTCCCCTTCCACCAACATCTTATATAACCATAGTATAAATACTGAAACCAGGAAATTAACAGTCCTACAGATATTATTAGGATTTTTTTCCAGTTTTCCTACTCCTTTTTCTGGTTCAGGAACCAATATAGGTTCCTGTATCATGTTTAGTCATCACGTCTCCTTATTTTTCTGCAGTCTGACAATCCTTCAGTCATGACCTTGACACTTTTGAGTAGAACTGGTCAGATATTCTGTGGAATGTCACTCAATTTGAGATTGTCTAATGTCTCATGCTTAGATTGTGGTTCTGCATTATTGGGAGGATACCACAGAAGTGATGTACTTGATGTCAAAATGTTTTGTCACTGGTGCTGTTAACCCTGGGTTACATTTGGAAAGTTAACACTTGGTAAGAGTGGTTTCTGATAGTTTTCTCCTCTGTAATAAAGTTACCCTTTTCTCCTTTATAATTAATTAGTATCTTGGGAGATAGTTTGAAACTATGCAAATATCTTCTTTCTCATCATGCTTTCACCCACGGATTTTATTACACATTGGTATTTGAGTGCTTCCTTAAGAAGCCCATCTTTTATTAGGAAGAGTTAGACAATAAAGAAGAAGCGAACTAAATTAGATGATTTTGGACAGTGAAAGGGTTGTAAAGAAAATATGAGAAGGTGGGGTGACAGAAAGAGAGGGCTATTTTAGACGGCACATCAGGGACATCCTCTCTATGTAGGTGACATTTGAGCTGAGATCTGAGTAACAAAATCCCAGCTGAATGAGATCTGAGAGAAAAGCACTCGAGGCAAAGCACAGGTCAAGAGCAAGAGCCTGGAGACCAGCATGAGCAAGGCCTGCTTAAGAAAAGGAAACAAGCCAGGCCTGGCTGGCGTGGGGGTGAGTAAGGGGTAAAGTGGTGGGAGCTAAGGATGCAGAAGTAGGGAGAACCAGATCAGGTGAACCTTGAAGGTAGGGCAGCAAGCTTAAAAGTTTTCTAAGTGCAGTGCATCTTCCTCCATTAAATATGTTCTCTCTGTGCTGCCCCATAGTATATTCGTTAGCCACATCCGCAACTTAAATTTACATTTCGATTTGCTAAAATAAAATAAAATTGAAAATTTACTTTCTCAGTCACACTAGCCACATTTTAAGTGCTCAAGAGTTTCACTGTGGCTAATGACTGCCCCATTGGATGACACAGATATGTAAATTTCCATCATGGCAGAAAGCTCTATCGGATAGCCCACTTACGTATGCCTTCTGGAGGTCATTTATTAGGTGTGTTTCTATGGGTGATACAGAGTTGAGTGAGTTACGGGCCTGGCTCTCCAGTAACTTTAAGGCTAGTAGACAAATATGCAAATAAGCACAATACTAGGTAGCATGTATTAAGACCATGGCATAGCACAGAAAAAAATACTGTAGGGTTTGGACGAAGCACTTGTAACTGGATGGCCAGAAGAGGCTTCTGAAGAAGCAGTGCTTAGATGTCTGGAAAGATCTAGAAGGATGGTAAGATTCTGATGGGTTGAGATGAAGAAGTTTGGTGTGAGCCGAAGTTCTGGAGATGTAAAGTTCCAGATGAGGATGACGAGTAGTCTAGATTGGCTGGTGTTTGGGGGTGTGTGTAGGAGAATGTAAGGGGAAGATTAGCTGGCAGGTGAGCCATATCGTGTGAAAGGCCTGGAAGCCAGGCCAAGGAGTTTTATCTTTATCCCATAGGCAGTGGGGAGCCGCTGGTGGGTTTTTTGGCGAAAGGAGTAACCTTACAGAACCATGGTATATGAGGTGGACTATGGTTGGGGAGAGAGACAGACTGCAGGGAGAAGGTTGGAAATCCATGTGCAGTAGAGCAAGTGTGAGGTCATTCCTATTCCACCATATATTTTTCTAAAACCTAAAAGCATTCTCAAGCACATAAAGTTAGGCTGCTTGAAATGTAACATTTTGAAGATAAATGTAACATTTTGAAATAAACTTTGAGCCTTGAAAATATACTATTTACTCCGTATAACAAACAGATATGTTACGTAACTATAGTATAAATACTGAAACCATGGAGTTGATATTAACATATAAAGCCCACAGGATCTGATTTGGGTATAAACAGGTGTTCTTTGTGAATGTTTATTCACCAAAATCAGGGTTTTTTAGACATTAGGCTTCATAAAAATGACCCGGGCAACATGCAGCAGCGCAGAGTGCTGGGTCCCACCCCAGGGGTTCTGATTTTTTAGGTATGGGATGGGGCCTGGCGCCATGGATTTTAACAAAAGAAGCAGTAATCTGAGGAAAGTCACCCAAGAAACACTGCCCAGTCCTAGTTCCTTATGAGCTCTCTGTCTTCAAGTTAACAGATTCCCCTCTTCATTAGTTATAGGCTATAGCCCTGCAGATATAAAAAAAGAAATGTTCCCCTTTCATTATGCCTTTTTCTCCCACCTCCATGAAGTAGTAGACTTAAGAGGACTGTAACATATTCTTCCACTTACAATTTCTTTTATCCAGTTTAAATAGGCTTAAAGAAGTATCCCATCATTTTCCTCTTTTTCTCCCAAGTGCTGATTTCCAGAGCTTGATCTGTCCACCTTTCTCCCATGCTTCCCTTATAGAGACATTAGTTTTGCATTGCCCCGTCCACCCTGCACAGCTAAAGCTCCTGCGAGCACAACGACCTTGTTGAAGTCACTTCCACGGACCTTTCAGGGCTCTGCCAGTGCCCTGGGATTACCACATCTAGCACTTGTAGGACCCTCAGAGCTCTGGTCCAACTGGTACCATGAGTGTTCTAATAATCCTGCAGAGCTAGAGTTGCTACCAAAGCCATTTCACAGATGAGATTACCCAATCTCAGCAGGCTTAACTGGCATCCTTATGGGCACACAGTAATTATCTGAGTGATTTTGAACATAGGTCTCTGAACCCAGCGTCCCATATAGGTTTTTGGTTTTTTTGTTTGTTTGTTTGTTTTGTTTTTTGCAGTACGCAGGCCTCTTACTGTTGTGGCCTCTCCCGTTGCAGAGCACAGGCTCCAGACGCACAAGCCCAGCAGCCATGGCTCATGGGCCCAGCCGCTCCGCGGCATGTGGGATCCTCCCAGACCGGGGCACAAACCCATGTCCCCTGCATCGGCAGGCGGACTCCCAACCACTGCGCCGCCAGGGAAGCCCCAGGAGCTTTCATATTTAACATGGCCCCTTTCTTCCAAATACGTCACATTGCAGACAAACTGCTTGCGAAAGGAGCTTCAAGATTTCCCTTGGCAATCCATGCCTCTGTGAAACAAATGGGGGTTTTGACACAAGAGCCTCATATGCACAGACAGTTCCTGTAGGGAAGTGACTGGGGAGGGAACTAGCATCCAGGAGCCCTCGGGTTCTTCAGCCAGATCCTCAGGGCCATTGTCCCCTCGGAGGGCTTCCCTGCTCCAGATGCCGTGCCTCCAGGTACAAACACAGGTGAAGCAAGCTGGGTCTGGACTGTGAGCAGAAACATACCTAAGAGTCCAGACTGTCAGAACCTGCGTTAACGGAGACCCCAACACAGGGACTGGCCAGACCCCGATGTGCAAATATCCTCTTGAGACATTTGCCCGGCAGCTTGAAGAGAAGGTAGGAAACATGTAGCCCTCAGAGTGCAAGACCACAGCCACCGCCTTGGGAGGCCTTCTCTGCTTCCACTCACCTCCCTCCCACCAGGCAAATAAATATGCTTTCCTGTAGGCCCCCGTGGACATTGTTTAGACCTTCACTTACCACAAAACATTCAACTTAGTTGATAAGGTATATAGTTCCCTACGGTACTGTGAGCAGGTTCCGTGTTCTCCAAATCCTAGCCCTGGACCCTGCTTTCTGGCATGTAGTAGATGCTCAATACAGGTTCAGCTAATGAATGAACAAATAAATAAATTACAGGGCGTGACAGCTGTCTGCCACTCTTGGAAGACTGTCATGCCAAGAGGGATTACTTCTGCCCTTTGTGCACTAGTGGATAGAACTAGGATCAAGCAGTAGACGCGATGATTTTAACAACATAAAGTAGAGGGGTTTGTTTCATTTCGCTTTCTAACCACCTGGACAATGGGAAGTTGAGATGGGTTAACTGCTGTGGAGCAGGAAGTGAGAGCCCCATCATAGGGGTTCAAACCGGTAAGTGGAGGAGGATATGCAAAGATGTTAAGGGGACACAAGCATGGGTGTCTGGATGGGCGGCTGGTCTAGTCATCTTTAAAGTGTCTTCCAACCTTGAGACTCTGATTTCAGGATTTGTTTTTATTTACCTGCATGGCTACTTTATTGGCCTGAATATATATGGGGATATTTTTCATCTTCCAGAGTAATCCGAAGCAGCGTCTCCACTTACCTAAGAAGCTTTTGGTGGGCAGCATGGATTGACTTATAGTGGGGCTGACTTGCATGTTGCATGATTCACTGTGCTCTATAGATGCCCCCAAACACGTATATCATTGTGTCTGCTGTTCCAAGATGACACTGTTATTTCCCACCTGTGCAAATACAGCTGTAAAAAAATGATGCATGGCCAGCCATCCCTTCCCTAGAGTGTAGACAGAGAGCACACACCCTCGGGCCTAACACGCCCAAGAGGCACACACACCCTCTTCTGAATTTCAGTACTCGTTTTCAAGCCGGTTGAGAAGGGAAGAGAATTGCAAATGAACTCACATTACCAGCAAAACCAAGCCAGCCTCTCCCCTAAATTACTTTGTATATTAAGTCTGTGGACTGCAGAAACCCCTGCGTCCTCTGTGGCTTCTTGGAAAATCAAAAAGGTTTCCAGCAGTTTCAGCAAACAAGCAGACTCTGAGCCTTCTCTCTTTGTTAGAGATTTGATTCAAACTGTGTCTGCTAGCAGTGAAATACAAAGGGAAAGAAAGTCGGTATGGTATAACTTTGAAATTTTTAGCAAGCGCCACGGGAAAGAATAATAAACTATAAATTGCTGCATCTGGCCCTAAATTTACAAAGAAAACAATAATACCGGAAACTAAAAATGTTCCTCTCCTTTGTCATTTAAAAAAAATAGTTTCCGACTCTTCATCACTTTTTGTTCACCCTTTTCCTTCACCAATTGTTGAACTGCATCAAAAGCAACATCGCTTTCTCCCCACCCCTCCCTTAGACAATACACTTGTGAGGAAAACTCCACACTAATTCACGCAGCAGAGAGATGGGGAAAAGTTGAGAGTGGTAAGGCCCTCCGCCCCAAAGACAAGAGGTGTGGGTGCGTTTTTGATTAGGAAGCAAAGGCAGGAACTTACCCGGAAGACCAGTGCCATTGACCCTGAGATGTAAAGTGACATCTGTGTTCAAGGTGAAATCCCTGCATTTCTCCCCCAGCCACCCTCTTTTCTTACCAAAGTTGCCATTGAATCGTGTCATCTCCTAATAGAAACAGACTGAAGAGAAGGACGGGGCCTGACTCCATTTTCCCTTCTTTTATGTGTGCTCAGCAAACCAGGACCAATTCTATTCTATTTCATTCATTCAGGACAATCGTCTTGGACTGCATTATGATGAACACATAGGATTTTTCCCACTCCTGAAACCACTGCTTGCTGTGCTGCTCACAATAATTTCCCAATCTGACAAAAGCACCGCATGTCAGCAGACCTGTTTTGTGTGTACTCTCGGTCCCCATGCTACCCAGATGTTGTGGTGGCTTAATCTGAATGCCTCCAGCCCAGAGGCGAGTGTACCTACTAGAGTCGTTTCTGCAAGAAATCATAGCGGGCTGCTCTTAAAAAAAAAAACAGAAAATGACCTCTGGACAAGTAATAGGGCTTGGCCCCTAGAGGGTCAGTGTTAAGGGAGGTCTGTTCCCTGCTTCCTCCATCATCTCAGGATGGATGGAAGCAGGAGGAGGCCGGATGACATATCAGGGTTAGTGCAGCTGTACCATCGCCGTGGGTAATGAACCAAGTGGGTGACAGAATCAGAGGACATAGAGAGGGTGTCTAGGCACAGGGAGGGAGCCGCATCATTTCCTCTCTCTGCAGCCTGGCTCCTCCAGGTATATTAAAGGTATTGACACCTGGGCCTCACTGCTGAGATTCCATTTAATTGTTCAGGAAGGAGGCTGAGCACTGATAGGTTTCAAATCTCCCCAGGTGATGTTAGTGTGCAGCCAGGGTTGAAAACCTCTTGTCCAGACTTCGGAGGAGCAGAAGAAGGTTGCAGAGCGCCCAACGCAGGGTTAATGGACAGTACATGTGAGCTCTTCTCATGAACGTTATTATCGTTAAGCCAAAGTCTGGTTGCACATCCTCGGAGCATCCGGATTGCAATCCCCTGGAGGGGCTGGCCTTGTCCCAGAATTAGTGTCTGCTCACGAGTTTCCACCCGGGAAGATGTTCAGTAAACATAGCCTGATTTGTTAAGGTGACCCCTAGGAAGCAGTTCAACTTGATTTTTTTGTGCTTATAGCTGTGAGCTATGACCATGATGCAATTGTTTTGAAGCATCCTGGAGTTGGGTCAGGACACATGGGTTCTTGTTCAAGCTCTACCACCTTGATCAAGTCCCTTCCCTTCTCTTAGCCTCAATTTACCCATTTGTAGAACAAGGGTGTTGGGTTATTTGATCACTAAAGACTCACCTGCTCTGTCTTTGGCTTTAGAAGCAGAAGTTAGCAAAGCACTCCTGTTTGTCTACTAACAGGAGACTCAGGCTAGGAGCAGTGATTTAATAATGCTCTTTGGTATTTGGAAAATAAGGAATATCAGAGGCACAGATCCAGGGAGGGGTAAACATGTTTGGAAGAATACTTAATATTACATACTAAACACATGGGGAAAGCAGGGGGGTAGGGGGAGAGATTCTGGTGGAAAGGTCAGTTGGGTCTAGGTTGTGAACAGTCTTGAGTGCCTTGATCAAGTATTTGGACTTTATTCAGAACAGAATCGGGCACCAACCATGAATGTATGTCAGGAAACTGATGCCCAGCTGTGTTGTAACAGCCAACTCTGGCATCCACATTGCCAGGGAGTCCTTAAGGGAGGACTCGGACCTTACTCTTCTTCCATCACTAAGTGCCTGGCACCATCAGTGTTCAATGATTAATGAACGAAAGACTGCTTAACTGGTGTCCGATATCCTGATGAGTACTGAAAAGGGATCATGACCAGCTGGTAAGCCACACAGTAAACTCTAGGTTCCCTAACATCCGTATTTTCTTAAACACCTGGAAGGGTGACTGACGTTTAAAATATTCTTCCTGATTCTTCCGAGGATATAAACAGCCTTTGGCCACCAGATCTTTCTAAGCCAACACAGGGACACTATTTGCACATAATTTTGCATGAAATGTAGTCATTTACATATATTTGCATAGTGCTTTCAAAAAGTCTTAATTCCAAGTATGTCAAATAAAATAAAACAAATTCGTGTAATCTACTGCCATTGTATGTCGGCCCAGCTTGGGGATCCTGGTGGTGATGGGGCCAGATTTTAGAAAGCTGTGACCACCCCTGGCTCACTGTATCCAGGGGAAACAGACACGGTGAAGTCTGAGAACAGGGGACTCTCGGGCAGGGTCAAGTTTCAAGCATCTGGACAGCGCTCTGTAGTTCACAAACCCAATGTACATCCCTTATTTCATTTAAGCCTCACCAAAACCTGTGTGCTTGGTAAGGCTGGGGTTGCTATAAACTTTTCGTTAGCAAGGAGGTTACAGAGGTTAAGTGACTTGCTCGTGTCACGGTAGTAAATGGTCATGCCTAGACTTTATTCCAAATCTAGGCCTCTTGGTCCTTGGAGACTTTATGCTCTGAGAATTGATCCAGAGTTCCGTTGAGAAGAGGCAGAATGTCCCCATTTACTGCTAATCCAGTGTCTCCTCTTCAGCCTCCACACTGCCATTGGGAAACTGTACAAGGGAACCCCTGATGGCTCAAAGACAGTGTCGCCTAGCCTGTGATGCATCTGGCCCTAAGTAATTGCCTTTTTATTGTTTGAGACAGTTATCTGAAAGTTATGGTAATGGGGTGAAACTATAAGCAGCTTACAGGTTACCAGAACATTAATCCTTTCTTTTTTCCCTCTGATTTCTTCTTCCCTCTGAGCATCTCTGTGGGACCTTTTCCACTGCATTAGGTAGAATTTATTTTTAGACTTTTCTTCTTAGGACATACTATCACCTATCCACCCTTGCTTAATTACTCATTTCCATATTTGCTAAGATATAGATATAGTTATATAGAAACATCTATCATATAGATAGATAGATAGATAGATAGATAGATAGATAGATAGGTAGATAGATGTTTCTGATGTAGGTCCCAGACAGGAAGACCTCTGGTCTAGGGAGTAGTGTTCAGGAGCACCAGATACACACAGATACACACAATGGGAAGTGGGAGTCAAATCACGGGCTTTGGGGCCAGACGGAACAAAGTTCAAAACCTGGCCCCTCCATCTTGGATAACTTGACCTTGGCCTCTTTGAGCTTCAGTATCTTCATCTGTAAAGGCAATGGGGCATCTGCACCTCCTAGAAGCTCAGACTGATGCTTTGAGGCTGATCCTATGCATTTGGGTGAGCCTGGACTGGACGGGCTTGAGCAGACCTGAAGGGCCATCCTAGGAGGCAAGGAATGTTCCCACGCTGGCTGACTAATCTCTGAGGCACAGCCCACACAGTGCCTATGGCTCACAAATGCTTTTAAGGCCCCATGAAAACATTTTAATTTCTTTGAAAATCATAGGGAGGAAAATGAGCTTTTAGGTGGAATAAAATGTTTTAACATATAATATTAATATATTGGTTTGGCCGAAAAGTTCGTTCGGGTTTTGCCGTAGCATGAGAAACCCGAACGAACTTTTTAGCCAAGCCAATATTTGTACACCAACGCAATTGTAAAATCGAATTTTTAATGTGTTTTGTGGAGGAAGGGTCCCATGATGGCAAAAGTGCCCAGACCTTTGGAAGTCATAATGCAGCCCTGGATGCTACAGCCTGGCCCTCTGTCGTCCCCTGGGCACCCAGTCTTCATCTATTCAATCTCCACCTTTTCATTTACAAAAGAGCATCCAAACTGTGGGCCTTTGGTCACCTAGCCCCCAACATTTCAAGATGCCCAGTGAGAACTGGCTTTTCTGAGAAGGTCATTTATATCAAAATCACCGTTGGTTTGTCCAGACTTGGCTACTTGCTTGCCCTGTGGCTTGCATCAGCCAGTGTCTTTTTGCGGTACGCGGGCCTCTCACTGTTGTGGCCTCTCCCGTTGCGGAGCACAGGCTCTGGACGCGTAGGCTCAGCGGCCATGGCCCACGGGCCCAGCCGCTCCGCGGCATGTGGGATCTTCCCAGACCGGGGCATGAACCCATGTCCCCTGCATCAGCAGGCAGACTCTCAACCACTGCGCCACCAGGGAAGCCCCAGCCAGTGTTCTTCCACACTTCTCAGTTTTCCTCATGTTCCTGCCCACAGCCCTCCAGCTGCCTCAAGCCAAGCAAGAGAAGGGACAGAGGACAGAGGAAGGAGAGAGTGCAGAACTGGCAGCTCCTGGCCCCCTGTCCCATGGCACACCTTCTGTCGTCCGTCCTCTTCATTCAGGGATTGCTCAAACAGGATAAATAAATAGTCCATTAGCAATTACATTGTTCTTTATTGTAGTTTGATATAAACTTCTGTGAACATAGGAGAACCAATGCCAATCATGATGTGACTTTCTCCTTTCTGTGCCTCAGTTTCTCCATATGCAATTTGGGGATAATAAGAGCAGCTTTGTAGGAGCACTGGAAAAGGGAAGGAAATTATAGCTAGAAAGGTGCAGAACCTTCAGAAGAAACATTCTGCCTGAACTAGGAGTTATTATTAGCCTGATTATCAGTGAGCTCAAGCCTCTCAGAGTTGCCCGGGCATAAGGACTTACTCTGTTTATAGGACTAAACAGTCTCCTCCTCTTCTTTCCTGAATTGCCATCCATTAATTTCATCACTAGTGAAAGGGCCCTGATTCTTTTATTACTTTCAGTCCACCCCCATGACCTGTGAAGGGGGCTGAGTGAACCAGCAGTTTGTTCAGCTTAGAGACTTAGCAGTGCCTCTTCCCAACCACTTCTGAAATGCTTGGACCATCTCCTGGCAGAGCTGAGGTCGAACTGTGAGGAAACAACAGCAAGAAGGGGACAGCGAGAAGAGAAAAGGAAGAAGGGCAGGTCATAGGGAAGGGAAAGGCCACCCTCAGCTGCCAGCATGTCACTCCAGGCCTGGGCCCTCGTTCTCCATCCCACCGTCATCCTTTGAGCAGAACACTCAGGAAGTGCTCCCTGACCCCTGCATCCTTGTCGAGTTGTGACTTTGCCCTGTCAAATTCCGAGTTAGGATCAGAGCCCTTTGACCCGGGAAGGACACTGGGAATCATTTGTCCAAAATTGTCCTTTTACAGATGAGGAAATTGAAGCCCAGAAGCCTAAGGTACTTGTCCAAGTTCACATAGCAAGGAAGCCAGGACTAAAACCCAGTGTTCTGATGTCCAGCCCAGTGTCCATTTCACTGTAGTGCATAGGGTTTTTAGGTATGTGGGTGTATGTGTGTGGATACACACATACGCACACATACATACACCCACATATACATTTCCACATGCTTGGGAGTCTAGGTGTGCTTTCATTATTTTATTCGTAATTACAGCAACCAGGCCTGGAAAATAAGTAATATAGCCCTATTTTTACCAGTGAAGAATCTGAATCTCAAACAGGCTAAAGGAGAGTATTCAAGATCACCCAGGTTGTAGAAAAGCTGGTATAAAACCCAGTCTCCTGACCCCAAGATAGCACACTTCCCACCGCCCCACACTGCCTCCGAGCCAACTGTCCAGAGCTTTTGGCTAGGGCTGTTATGAGGAGCCAGGATTCCCATCCATATTTATAGGAAAACTTTTGGCTCAACTGCATTCATGCTTAGAAGTCTCAACATTTTTTTAATTTATCAGAGGAAAGAGAGTAACAATGGAGTTGATGGGTAATTTGTGTAATGAATGCCCCAGAGCTCCCTGTACTATAAGGTTTTTTGATTCAGTGCATTTTCTCCACAGATGCTCTTTTTACTGGTCAAGTGGCATTATCATGAGGATTATAAAGGAGGGGAAAGATGCCTGCCGGAGGAGGGTGGAGGGTAGGCATGATTTGGGTTTGTCATTAGTGATCCTAGGTATACTTTGGTGTACCTATGAGCCTGCTTCCTACAAAGATTTGAATGATGAAACCAGCAAGACCAGAGAAGGAGTTGGACATCTGCTTCTAAATTAGTGCTAATTTAGCTTGTCTGGAAATGATTTGTGCCTCTACAAGACAGCATAACCAAAAGTTGTTTTCTTTCCTATGACCATAATTTTTACTTTTCTCACAATGGGCCAGATGGACGCAGCCGAGGGGACTTGCTGGGCTTCAGAGGAACGATGTATATTTCCTGTTCCTGCCAATGTTTGAAAAGACATTGTTACACCTTAATCTCAGTATAATCATAATACCCAAATCAAGGTCTTGAGAGAACATCCAGCCCCTTCCAAAGCACTTCATGGAAGCATGTAGTTGGCTCTTCTGTGGTTCTTAAGCCAGTACTGATGTTCAGGTGGTACACACCAATATGATTACGCTGGTTATAAAAACATTGACATATTTCCAGATCAGCTGGAAAATAGCCAGTTCTCTGAGCCCTACAAGTTTCCCATCACTTCTCCAGCTGCTCCAGAGTCAGGAGCCCAGGTGAGCACCAATAAGGAGCTGCCCTGGCACCTACTAATCTTGTGTTTCAATCACTTTGGTACCAAAGAGTGATGATTTCATTGTCATGACACATGAAAAAAGAAGTGAGGCAAACATGGTGTGGGTTCAGGTCCCTGATGGCCGAAAGACCACAGAGGACCCAGATAAAAGAAGGGTTTGCAGCAGCTGGCACAGCAAAACCCTTGGTAGAATTGATTCATCACACAACTCACACAGAGTTGGGAGTAAAGGCATGTCAACCTGAAAAGACCTGGATTAGTTTTCTGGGGCTGCTGTAACGAAGGACTACAGACTGGATGGCTTATTCTCTCACCATCTTGATGGCCAGAAGCCTGCGATCAAGGTGTCAGCTGGACTTTGCTCCCTCTGAGAGTCTGAGTAGAATCCTTCTTTGCCTCTTCCTAGCCAATGGTGGTGGCCATTGATGCTTGGCGTTCCTTGGCTTGCAGCGGCATCACTCCAATCTCTGCCTCTATCATCACAGGCCCTTCCCTCTGTGTGGCTTTCCTTTTTCTCCTTGTTAGAACATCAGTCATATTGGATTAGGACTCACCCTAATGACCTCATCTTAACTTGATTACATCTACAGAGACTTCATATAAGGTCACATTCACAGCTACCCAGGGCTAGGACTTCAGCGTATCTTTTTGGAGGGTACAATTCAACCCAAAATAGAACCTGAGTAGAAGCAGTCTGGTGCCCTATGTGTCCTGTGAGCAGGAACGTGTTTCAGTCAACAGCACCTGCATCACACTGAATTGTCTGTTAATTTGAATTCCATGGTTTTGTACATTTGTTTGTATTTACTTCGCAAATAATTATTGAATTATTTTGTTTGGTTTCAATAGTCATGCAAAGGTTATAAGCATAAGGAGTTTATACCCACTTCTACGTTATATATTTTAAAATAACATTACAATACGAACAGTTTGTCAGTTCAGGTAGTCCTTGACAATATTCATTTGTTCTATTTAAAGTACCTGCACATTGTTTCAGTACTGTAGCCCCTGGGGTCTAGATGAATGCCAGATGTGAGAGGAGATGGTGGCTTTCTAAACCTTGTATGTGTGAGTAAATCTGTTAAAAGCAGCTTGCCTGGGCACGTGGTCAGATTTCAAACTCCCTGCAGGCTTGTGTACCTCTTAGGACCAGCGTATGCCCTAGGGTAAATGTTGGGCCTTGACATGGCCTGGAGCCAAGGCCAGTTCCCTTAGGATCCTCTCCCACCGCACCCATGCTTCTCAGCAGTACTATCTGGTCCAAAGAGGGGCCAGATTCTTGCTTGAGTCCCACAGGGAGGTCTGGCCTCGAGATTGCCAAGCTCCAGAATTCTAAAGAAGAACTGGCGTCCAGGACAAGTCCACAGCTCCCCTCCCCCAGAATCAATAGGAGCCCCAGGGTACACGAAACCCTACTCCATTGACCCTAATGGCCCCGAGGACAAATTTGCCCTCAGCAGTGAAACAAGAGAGCCAGTCCAAGGTGTTTGCTTCATGCTTTTTGATCCAGAGATGGATTGATGGACATTAGATGGAATTCTCAGCTCCACTTAAATATCCCTAAATGCAGACCCCTGGAGGGTGGGGACGATATCTGGGAGAGTAGCCTTAAGTCACTTGCAGCAAATAACAAATATCTTTGTTCTCTTTTTATCTTTAACTTTTTCTTGAGTTTTCCAAAACATTTAAACCTCATTCTTTTAAAAAATATTAAACTAACTTATTTCCTCAAAAATCTTATATTAAAATCAATGCTTCTAAAAAATATTTCAGATTTATTCCATAACATTGTGCCTACCACCAACCTCATTCCCTTCTCACCTGCAATCTCCAGTTGGTGAAGCATTAACAAATAGTTGAGGGACTTCTTTCTTCTAGGACCAGCCAAGGGGAGAAAACACTGAGTATGGAACAAGCAGACTTGGCTTAATCGCTGATTCCAATACTTAATAGATATTTGAATTTACACAACCCATTTAACTACATTGGGCCTCAATTCCCTAATCTGGAAAATGGGTACAATAATACCTCTCATCTTCCTCTTAGTCATGAAGATTGAATAAAATAATGCTTGTGAAAGTTTTTTAAAAGGTAAATTTCTATTTAAATGTGAGCTATTTTTATCACTTGTCAATGTCCTTCAGGCAAAGGCCACCAGTAACACACCTGTAGCTACACAAGCTGGGTTTATTGCTAGTTGCAGTACAGAAAAGACACCATGGGAAACATGGGGTGTTTCAGTAAGAGGGTGTTAGAAGGAACCTACCATAGGATTTGGGCTTTGGTTGGATGATTTGAGGGAGGTTTAGGGAAGAAGGGGGTTGCTCTAAATTGGATTCTGTACAAAAGTAGGGACAATTCTATGATTGGGTATCTCAATAAATCTTCTCAGAGAGGAAAGACTAGAATGAGGATCATGCTGCAATTGTAATTGGTAAAGAAGAAGTAGTAACTCATCTTTGTTGCAAGAGAGAGGTGTCTGGTATTTTGTATGCAGCACAGTGATCTTATTTCCATCAGTGCTTAGAAGGGCCCATGCTTTGTCTCATTTTATCATGATCTCAGAGTAACCCTGTCCGAGCTTAGTATTCTGTGTTCGTTTCTGATAGGAGAATGACGTGGCCGAGCTGTGAGAGCCAGGCCGGCTTCTGCATGTCAGGGGCCGCTCTTCTTTCTCACATCACACGTATTCAAACCAACAGTTTCCCTGTAGAACCATGGGCCTAAATGTAGTTTCAAAAATAGATGCACCTAGAGTAGGTAAGAGAGAGAAGGAAGAAGGGAGGGAAAAGAATAAGGAGGAGGGAATGAGACACTTAGAGGGAAGAGAAGTTACGAGGCTGTCGTGTGTCTGCATATCCACCCCAAGAGGCCCTAGGAAGAGAGGAAAAGCTCAAATAAATTGAGTTGATTCCACTTCATAATTGGTCACCATTGGAGGCAGCATCAAAAGGTCAGCCTAGAAAACACCAATGCTATTCAATTCCCTTAAGTGGCTCCAGTTTAACCAAATCCTATGGATTTGGCCCTAACTGTTACCTCTCCCACTCCCCCTGAATTCTATGTCACATAGCCCTTGGGGTCTGTGCTTGCTAATGGTTTGAGGAGAATTTCAGAGCCATTTTCTCCTCTGGTCTATGATCAAATTGCACAGATGTTTCATAAAACTTAAAATGACTAAGCCATTTACCTCAGGTGGCTGATCAAGCAGGTTTAAAGAATTTCAAGGTATCAAGGAACCACAAGTGCTGAGTGGAAATTGAATTGCCGTCTCAGATACAGTTTGTCCATTAAAAGCTCAACTTGATGGGCTAATAGAGAGTTATCAGCTGATGAGCAAACATCAGTATGATAGCAACAAAACTGGCCTCTGTTGAAAGGGGCTCTTCTCAAAGACCTCGTGATACCCAGTAGAAGATGAACTCTTGATACCTGCTATGTCTCAGTTAATAGCATCAGTTGAATCAGATTAATTTAAAGGGACTAATGAAAATGATGTAAGAGAAGAGTTTGGAGGTTATAATTTGATGTGGCAATATCAGCTGAAAGATTATAAAACCAGTCCCCTTGGGAATAGGTACAAGTGATAGAAGTTAGAAGGGAGCAAAGGGTCCTGGCCTCATTTCTGTCAGTTCACCATGTCTTCTCAGGAAGATGTGGCAAAATTGGTTGACATCTATCAGTAAATTTTTTAAATGACTATCAGATTTCTAAGGAGTTCAAGTCTTACTGATGGTTTTGTAATAAATGGATCTTACACTTTTCTTGCATTACTAAAAATGTTCTCTGGCTGTACCTGCTATGCCTTCTTGGCCTCTAACTATCTTTTTTTTTTTTTTTTTTTTGTGGACCAAAGTTATACTCAAAGTCAAATCTTAGCATTATTAAGTCCATGTCTTATACAGAAAAATAAAAATACCAAAGGCAAAGGTGGAAAATTAAATGGTCAACAAGTGGGAGGAAAGAATCTTAATGACCAAATGGATCCTACCTTTGCTACTTGTGGTAGTATGCTCAGGCTGCTATAATAAGAATACTACAGACTAGGTAGCCTAAATAACAAACGTTTTCTCAAAGTTCTGGAGATTGGGAAGGCCAAGATCAAGACACCAGGAGATTCGGCATCTAGAGAGAACCCACTTCCTGGTTTGCAGACAGCCACTTTCTTGCTATATCTTGACGCAGTGAAGAGAGGAAGCTCTGGTCTCTTCATCCCCTTATAAGACCACTAATTCCATCACGACAGCTCCACTCTTATGGCCTAATCGCCTCCCAAAGACCCTGCCTCCCATCACATTGGGGATTTAGTCTCCAAAATATTAATTTGGGGGGAAGAGTGGACACAAACAGTCTATAGCACTATAAGGGTTAAAGTTGCCAAAATCTGTCTAGCTGACTGCTCTTGACACAGTTCCTCAATAAAATTGGCAAAAGGGTGAAGCTTGTATTGCCTTTTGGAGTCAACTTTACCTGTATTCAAATCTTAGCTTCAGATTTTATTACCTCTGTGACCTTGGATAGACTTCATAAAACTTGTACAAACTTCACTATTCTTATGTTTTTATATATATATATATATATGTATATATGTGGGGGAGAGGGCAATACTTCACTGTGGAATTGCCAGAACCAAGTGAGATCATGGATATAAAAGCACCTAGCATTGCACTTGGAGGTTCAAAAACTTTGAGATGTTATGTTGTTCTCAGTTATCTTCTTGTTTACAGCACCCGGCAGGGCCACCTCTGACAGGCGTATAAAGGGATTACTCTTGAAGTAGATCCAGCAGAGTGGTTCTGGTGGGCTGAACACTGCTATGAGTCTTCATGTTGAGAAATGAGCTTTGACATTCCAGGTGAAAGAGTTTGATGACTATTTGGCATTTAATCATTTGAGTGCCAGGCATATAGTAGGCTCAATATATATTGTGTGTAATGAATGAATGTCAAGTGGTAGAAACTCTGTTTCCTTTAATTGATTAGTTCATTTCCCCTGTGTTTTGGGTCAAAGCCACAAAAATCTATTGGTAGAAATGGTAATGGCCCACTAAATTGGGAGCTTCCAAGGACACTGCTTAATACAAAGCAAGTACTTTCTTGAACTGTACTGGGTTCTTTAAATAGTTGTACGACCTTGGGCAAATCAGTTCAGTTCTGTAGTCTTAGTTTCCTTATCTACTAAATGACAGCTTCGGGCTGGAAGATTTCCACTATTCCTTCCAGTTCTAATGATCTGTGATCCGAAATTGTTTCACTGCAAATGGATTTCCTACTGACCTAATGGGAAACATACAATTGCCTTATCTCCCAACCGTGAGCCCAGCAATGTCCATTAGAATTAGAAAGCGACTCTCCGTTGTAAGTGGATGTTATATGTGTTGGGGAGTGATCAATGCCTTTCCTTTGTGAGCGAGGTGTGATTTTGATAAACGCCTATCTTATGAATTTTAATCATGTGGCTTGTCAGCGCTCCTCAAACTCTAAATACCAAACTATTGTTATTACTCATGGACTGATTTAGAACCAGGTCAAAAAAACAAGTCCCAAACATTAACAGCTGAAATATTTATGATGCAACTAGCGTTGCTTCCAAGTAATGCACACCATATTCAGGAAAAAACACATTATGGCAATCCAGGCCTTAAATTGATGAACATGTTTCCATTTTAGCCTGCAAATTGTTCATCAGAGAGCAATCCATGTGAATTTGATATTCCTAGGAGGCAAAGCTGGGGTGAGAGTGAGCCTTGGGACTGATTCTGCTTGTCACCTTTCAGAAAAGGAATAAGCTATCCCCAATATCCCATTGTAGCCCCAACCCTATTTTCATTAGTCCGTTATGCCCCTCCATCCTCTTTTTTAAAGGACAATGTGCCTACTTAGAGTGTATCATATAGATAGCTATATAAGATTGATACAGGAGTTTTTGAAAATATTCAGTTAAAAACTGCATGCATTCCCTTTGGAAATGTAACCAAGGATGATACATTAGGGATTCTTGTACAGGTGCAAGTGGTGACGTGATATGGAAAACATCCTTTATAAAACTGCAGGCAAAAGTATGCACCCCTATGCCCACTACTTCTTCACACTTTCCTTTACTTTACAAACACCCAGTGACTGATCCAGATATTGGGAGTTTGGGGTCAAAGAAGCTCTGAGTTTTGAAACATCTTGTAGATATTCCATTAAATTTGGCCCAAGAGATCCAGAAAGCCTTAATAGGAATTACCAGCAGGTCAGGGTGTGTACACCAGGTAGGAGAAGCCATTTAGGCTAAATTGGCCAAGGTAGTGAAGAAGGAAAGAGATACATTCTCTTGTAACTTTTAACAAAAGAGTGAAATCCATCAATCAGTGAGCAAGCACTTACTAGGCACCTGCTCTGAGCAAGGCCTTGGGGTAAGCACTTGGGGAGAGTACAAGTTAGCAGAAATTTGGTATTCTTTCAGATATAGTATCAGGCCTCCTAATACTGGTCTCTTGTCCTCTCATCAAAACCCTCCAGAACCTTGCTACTCAAAGTGTAGTGCACATCAGCATTACCTGGGAGCTTGTTACAAATACAGAATCTTTAGCCCCACTCTAGACCTACTGAATCAGAATCTACATTTTAACAAAATCCTCCTGTGACTTACATGCACGTTAAAGTTTAAGAAGCACTGTGGAGACCAGAGGAGTCTGAGAAACTGTCACTTAGCTAAGCAAAGGGTACTTACAGGGGGCGTCCTGAAGTCCCTACCATGCATCCAGTATTGTCATAACAGACTTTTATATCAGTAGTTGTTAAACATTGCCTGGTCACTTGGGAGACAGAGATTTTCTCTACAAGTCTGATAAAGAGGACATTTTTGTTGATTATGTGAAATCATAGATGGTCCAGCTGGGTAGGATCTTACTGACTACAGATTCCCTCCTGGTAGAGATAAGGAAGCCCAGAGCAGGAAAACGATCAATGGCCCATGACTAGTAAGTGGGAGAGCTGGGGCTAGAACTGAGGTTTCTGAACTCACTGCTTATTCACCTCCACTTCACTGAGAAATGAGGACAGAGGCCCAAGGGCATGTCTGGATGAATCACTTACAAATCAATTGCTGGTCGATGGATCAGATCGGCAAAAAATGACATCTAATTTACCATTAGGTAATCCACTGCTTAGAGTCGAATTCTCAAGGGGAAAAAATGGAATCATAATAACACAGTCATTTGTACTGTAATCAATGCCATGGCATGAGTAAGGACAAAATTGATACTGACCAAGTTTCATCAAATAAATGACCTAGTTATCATAAAATCTAAAGTTATTTGTCCCAGTACAAACCCAGGAAATAACTGTGTCAGAGAGAGGCCTACGTACCTGTAACCTAGGCTTCAGGGATTGAGGGGGTCTCCCCAAAGTTCCTTTTATGCTAAATGTCCGCCCTCAAGTTCCATCCTTCAAGAGCCCGTAAAATGCTGCCTCTGCACTCAGCGAGTGGGAATGAGAATGGAATGAGATGAAATGGTGCAGAACACTTGCTCCTATACTGACCTGGGAGCTCCTAAAGACAGAATGCACATCTGATTCATATCTGCTTCCCAAAACATCTAGTACTTAGTAGGCTCTCAATCCCTATTTGGTTGGTGGAACTTTTAGGGGGGTGCTCTTTTGTAAATCACAGGTCGATTCAGCTTCTATAGCAGGAATCACTGCAGCAACTTCGGGGAGCCTCAAATCTGCTGGCAGCCATCACCAGAGGCACAGACCTACCTGAACAACCCCAAAGTCCCTGTTGCTGTTCTTGCTTGCAGTTGGTGCAGTACACATACCTGTCAGTCAGCTGAGTCAAGGGGCAAGTAGACAATTTGCACGTAATCCTGAGCAAGAAGAAAGGTTTAACCAGATTCATTAGTCAGTCCTCATGTGCCTAGAATAGACCATTATGAATGGAGAAGACAAATCACTTCAGTGGTTTTGATTTGTGATTTAGTTTTGGCTAAAATTCAGAGTTAGTTGCTTACAGGAGTCAAGAGGATTGACTCTCACCTCCTAGTTAATCCATTAGCCTGAATGTTCCGCTCTTCACCCTGTTGTTTTCTGTCTTGCAGACATAGCCTTGAATACAAAGTAATGACTCTTGGGGGACACAACCTGAGAGCATGTTATCTTCTCATACTTCTCATTTGGTTTGATTTTCCAAACTCCTAGGTCCCTCTGTGTCTTCAGCTATTTTAGTGTTGTCCTTTCTGGTTTGTTCCTTATAATAGTTCTCTTGTCTCTGGCATCTCCAAATTTATTTTTTGCGGAAGTGATTATGTTTCCAAGAACTCTTACTTTTACCCCCTAGTTATAGAAAAAAGCCATCCCTTTGCAACCTAGCTCCTTGACCTCACCTTGCATTGCAGCCCAGCTGCACTTCATCTGGAATGCTGACAGAGTGTACCAGCACTGCCCTGACTGGGCTCTCAATCAAGATGCCCCCAAACATAGGAGATTTGTGTGGAATCTAGCATCAGAAAACATGGGAGACCATATACAATATGTGGCCTATGCCTTGCACATTCATTTCTTTGTTCATTCATTAAACACTATTCATTAGTTGTTCTCTTTACATCAGGCAATGAGCACCTGTCACAGTCTGGGTATGCCCATAGGGTCCATTGTATCTCCACAGTTGACTTATTAGCTTTACCTCTTTGCTTTTTTTATTTTTTAGGAGTTGCTGTTGTGCAGGGATTGGCAAACTATGACCCTCAGGGCAGCTACCTGTTTTTATAAATAAAACTTTATTAGAATACAGCCATGTTTATCTGTTATACATGTTCTGTTGCTGCTTTTGTGCTACAATAGCAAAGTTGAGTAGTTGTAATAAAGACTGTGTGACCCTCAAACCTAATATATTTACCATATGGCCTTTTACAGAAAAAGTTCCCCTACAGTTGGTTTACAGCATACTTTGCACATTTTAAAATTGGCTTATATGGTTTTTTGTTAATGAGTTCTAAGAGTTTTTTGTATATTCTGGATAACACGCCCCTTATCAGTTATATAATTTGCAAATATCTTCTCTCATTCTGTGAGTTATCTTTACACTTTCCTGATGATACCCTTTAAAATGCAAAAGTTTTTAATTCGGGTGAATTCCAATTTCTCCATTTTTTTCTTTTGTTGCTTATATTTTTTGTGTTATATCTAAGATTCCATTGCCAAATATAAAGTCATGAAGATTTACTCCTATGTTTCCTTCTAAGAATTTTATAGTTTTAGCACTTAATTTAAGCTTTTGACTCTCTTGAGTTAACTTTTCTATGGTATGAGGTAGGGCTCTAACTTTATTCTTTTGCATTCAATATCCAGTTGTCTCAGCAACATTTTTTGAAAAGACTATTTTTCCCCCATTAAATTGTCTGGGTATCCTCTCAAAAATCAATTAGCCATAAATGTGAGAGTTTATTTCAATTCTATTCCATTGATCTATGTATTTATAGTTATGCCAGTATCACATTGTCTTGAATACTGTCACATTATAGTAAGTTTGAAATCAGGAAGTATAAATCATCCTATTTTGTTCTTATTAAAATCTGGGTCACTTAAACTTTTATATGAATTTCAGGATCAGCTTCTCAATTTCTACCAAAAAGTCACCTGAGATTCTGATAGAATTACACTTAATCTGTAGATCAATTTGGAGACTTTTGGCATCATATCAACAGTGATGATGAACATGGATTTTTTAAATTTATTTAGATATTTTTTATTTCTTTCAACAATATTTTGTAGTTTTTAAGAGTATAAGTATTGTACTTCTTTTATTAAATTTATTTCTAAATATATTTTTGATACTATTATAATGGGATTGTTTTCTAATTTCCTTTTTTGGATGGTACATTGCAAGTGTATTGAAATACAATTGATTTTTGTATCCTGCAAACTTGCTGAACTTGTTTACTTGTTTACTAATTCTAATATTTGTTAGTGAATTCCTTAGGATTTTCTGTATATAAGATCATGTCATTTGCAAATAGAGATAGTTTTACTTCTTCCTTTCCAATCCTTCCTTTCCTTATTTTTCATGCCTAATGCCTTGGCTAGTACCCCCAGTGTTGAATGGAAGTGGCATGACCTGATATCTTTCTCTTCTTCCTGATCTTAGAGGAAACCATTCAGTCTTCTGTAATTAAGTATGATGTTAGCTGTGGATTTTTTGATAGATGCTCTTTATTAATTGTCTTATATTCCTAGTTGTTGATTATTTTATCATGAAAGGGTGTTGGATTTTGTCACATGTTTTTTCTGTATCTATTGAGATGATCCTGTGGTTTTGTTTTGTATTCTACTGATATGGTATATGACATTAATTGATTTTGAAATATTAAACCAATCTTACATACATCCCACTTTGTCATGGTGTAAAACCCCTTTCATATGTTGCTGGATTCACTTTGCTAGTATTTTGTTGAGGATATTTGTCTATATCCATGAGAGATACTGCTCTGTAGTTTTCTTTTCTCATCACGTCCTTGTTTTTGGTATCAAGGTAATACTGGCCTCATAGAATAAATTGAGGGGTTCCCTCCTCTTCTATTTTTTGGAAGAGTTTGTGAAGAATTTGTATTATTTCTTTAAATGTTTGGTAGAATTAAGCAGTGAAGTCATCTGGACCTGAGATTTTCTTTGTGGACAGGTTTTTTTCTTTATTGCTAATTTAATAAACTTTCACATATAACCTAGTTGGTGTCTACCTAGGACTTTGTCTACTTCATCTAAGTCATCTAATTTACTGGCACATTTAAAAAATAGTATTCCATTACAATCCTTTTTATTTTGTAAGGTTGGTATTATAGTAATGTGCCTTCTTTCATTCCTGATTTTGGTGATTTTCGTCTTCTCTATTTTATTCTTGGTCAACCTAGCTAAAATTTACCAATTTTAGTGATGTTTGCAAACAACCAACTTTGATTTTCCCTATTTTTTCCTGTTCTCTATTTCATTAATTTCTGCTCTAATCTTTATTATTTCCTTCCTCTGATTGATTTAGGCTTAGTCTGCCCTTCTTTTCTAGGGTCTTAAGGTGGGTGGTTAGGTTATAGATTTGAGACCTTTCTTCTTTTTTAATGCAGGCATTTACAGCTATAAATTTCCATCTAAGCACTGCATTAGCTGCATCCCACAAGTTTTGGCACATTATTTCTTCATTTTAATTCACCTAATTCTTCTTTGACCCTGCTATTTAGAAGTGTGTTGTTTAATTTCCATGAATTTACCAAATATGTTTCTGCTGTTCTTTTCTAATTTTATTCTGTCATGTTCAGAGAAAATAATTTGTGTGATTTCGATCCTTTTAAATTTAATGAGGCTTGTTTTATGGCCTAGTATGTGGTCTATCCCAGAGAATGTTCCATGTACACTTGAGAAGCATTTATATTATGCTATTGTTGGATTAGATGTTCTATATCCTTCTATTAGGTCTAGCTGATTTATAATGCTGTTCTATGCTTCTATTTCCTTGTTGATCTTCTGCCTAATTTCTATCCATTGTTGAAAGAGGATACTGAAGTTTCTATTATTGTGAATTGTCTATTTCTCCCTCCAATTCTATCAGTTTTTGTTTCATGTATTTTAGGACTCTATTGTTACATATGTTTATGTTTATAATTTTTATATCTTCCTAATATATTGATCCTCATAATTATGAAATATCCTTTCTATATATAATAACATTTTTTGTTTTAATATCACTTTTGTCTGATATTAGCATACCCACTCCAGCTTTCTTATGGTTCCTGTTTACATGACATATATTTTTCCAGCTTTTCACTTTCAGCCTGTTTGTGTTTTTAAAATAACATGTATCTCCTAAAGACAGCACGTAGATGGATTTAGGTTACCCGCTAACCTTTCAGTATTTTGTATATATCATCCCACTGTCTTCTGGCCTCTATTGTTTCTGATGAGAAGACAGCTGTTCATCTTATTGGGGTTCCTTTGTAAGTAACAAGTCACTTTTCTCTTGCTGCTTTAAAATTTTTCTCTTTGTCTTTGACATTGAGCATTTTTACTGCAATAAGTCTGTGTGTGGATATTATGTGTTGAATTGTGTCCCCAAAAGAGATATGTTGAAGCCCTAACCCCCAGTGCCCGTGATGTAACTTTATTTGGCTTCAGTGAGGTCTATTTCCCTTGCAGGGTGAAGCATCTGAAGTCACTCTTCAGTCTTGGTTATGCTAGGATGACATCCTGCAACGTCAGTGGTATTAACAGGGCTCTCTTGAACTGTCTCTTTCCCTGACTCTGTTAAATTGTCTGCTTCTAGCATCACATCCAGCTGTTGGCTGCCACAAATTATTATCTGATAGCTCTATTGTTTTTGGCAAAGTTCTGGGGACATATATTCCTCCAGTCTGATCCAATTAAATGTGGGTCCCTTTGCGTTCTTTGAAGTTTCTTTTGAACTCAGCTGGGCTCTTCCTAGCTGTCTCTTTCCCTGGTTCTCTCTGGTAAAATAGCTGTCCTACTGTTTACCTTCTGCTCTCATGAACCTACCAGTCTCTCAATTATTTACCACCAAAATCACCATTGTTTTCAAGAGCATCTTTAGGCCTGAACTCTTCCACACTGTTTCAGATAAAGTCAGTTCCTTTCAAGAGAACTTTGGAGATATCTGTTCTTATAGCCTGCCTCTCCCTGGGGCTGGGGACTGTTTCTCTTGGAGTGACACCCTACTTTATGGGCAGGGTGCTGGGCAGGGTTAGTAGCTTCTCTTCTTCTCAACTTGCCTATTCCAGCTTGGCACCTCCATCCTACACATGAACTGTGGTCAGGGTAATCAAGACCCCAACATTCTCAGTGTCCCATGTTTCAAGTAGAGCCTCTACTCTATGAGTGGGGTTGGGTGTGGTAAGAGAGCCTTGACCTCTTGACCACACTTGCCTGGAGTTTAGCCTCTACTACACGTGGCTGGGGAAGATGAAAACTGTTATTGGCCTGCCCCTCCTGGAGAGGCTCCAGAACCCTGGATCAGGAGCTGGGGATAGAGGGAGCCCTGTGTTCTTCGCTGAAACTGCCTGGAGTGGAGTTTCCATCATGTTGAGCAGGGAGAGGGAAGGAGGGTTCAAATGTCACAGATGCTCACTGTTCTTACCGAGTTTTAGTAGGTTTTCTTGAATAAATGTTTTTTCATTTGCTGTATGTCCTCAGACAATTTCCAGAGGCATTAAATGATTAGGTTTTTTAAAACAATTTTCACCAGTTATGCGTCTTTCACTGGGGAACAGGTCTTCAGAGCTCCTCATGTCACCATTCCAAAAGTGGAGCCCCTCTGCAATTCTTTATCTTTCTGTCTCTCTCAGACCAGATGGGGAGCTCCTTTGGAATAGGGGCTGTATCCAAATAATAATTGCTGCCTACATTTACTCTGAACTATGCTTGGTGCTCTGTGAATATTATTTCTAATCCCCTCAATAGCAAGTTGGTTATTATCATCCCTCCATAGGTGAGGAAATTGAAGCTAAAGACAGCAAGTGACTTGCCTGAAATCTCGCTGTTAGTAAGTATTGGAGCCAAGAGCCCAAACCAAGTCACTCTCTCTAACGTCTGTGGTCTTCCCACTTCACCATACTGCCATTGTGCTCTAGTGTCTGGCATAGTGCTTGGAATACAGGTACTGGCTGAATGAATGAAAAAAAATTACAAATGAATGGATAAATAATTGAACTCTCAGGCATAACAAGCCCAAGAACATCTATCAGCACACAGCTCTTCTCTCTCCTTTCACGTTTTGCTTTCAGCCTGATTAGTGCATCTTCACAGCAACTTCTCTGACTTTGCTAATTAGTTCCTTTGCCTTAATGGCAATCATAATATGTAAGAACAACTTTAATCCTAAATTTGTTAAATTAAATCAATGGGTACTATATAGTCACAATGTTCAGGAAGTATAGTACTAAGCTCTCTGGAATTTGCAAAAGGTCTTCCTTTGAGTTTATTTCAGCAACAGATCATAGTAGTATTATTTTGTGCTATCTGATTTTTACATAATTCGTCAGTTTGGCACCTTTTAGGTTAGTGATCTTTAATGCTGTATTGTTCAGAAACTCAGATCAGGTATGTCATTAGCAGTATGACTGTACCTGAGTCTATTTCTGACAAATACAATGATCTGTTGGACACCCTAAAAGTTGAATCAGTAGCTTCATTCCTAAAGTGAGCTTTATTTTTTCTAAGTTTCACTTTTTCTTTCTCTTCTCTTTTCTTTTTTTGAATTAAATTTTCATTACCCAAGTAACACATGAATTTATTCTTCTTGTGGAAATTTCTATGGATACATATTTGTGTGTGCATTTGTAAGACACAAGAAGATACATACCCAAACTTAATATAGTGATTACCTCTAGGGAAGGGAGTGGGAAGGGGAAGAAGGGAGCCTGCTGGTGAAAGAGGACACTAGGCTGATCTGTAATGTTTTAATATTTTACAAGGAGAATGTTTCCTCTTCCTCTTTGTTCCCTTTGTTCTCTGTCATTCTTAGTGCAAACATGTGAGGATGTGTAAATCCCTACCTGTACACGAGGTAAGTTCAGCCAGAACCGCCGAGTGAGCCTCCCCAGTGGCCAGAGGAATCATTCACCCCCTCTTAATTGTTCTTATTGAGTCGGAGAATGGGGGTGTCATTATTCTCGCCTGTGCCTTTTTCATCTACAATGTACATTTTCTGTTAGCTTGTCCTGCTGCAGTTGATGGCGGTTTTATTGATTAGATCATTTGCCTGTAAACACCAGCTTGATCACGAAGAAGCAGGGAGAATTGAAGACGTACTTCTAAAGGCATATTCTGTTACCAGTAGCAAGCCGCTGACTTACTTGCATCTTCAAGCTGAGGCAGCCTGGAGAAGACAGATTGAGATGTAGCATAACCTAGGCATTGACTCTGACTATCTTCCCAATTGATGCTAATTGATCCCATGTAGTTAGTCACAAAAGGATGCAGATTGTTGGTTAGGTCGATGCAACGTGGTGGGGGAGCCAGGACTTTAGGGTTTTGATCCTGATACAAATCCTAGTTTCACCACTAGCTGAAGGGATCATAGGCAAGTAACAGTCGTTTTTAAGTCAGTTTTAGTATCTTTCCTCCCCTTCCTCCTCTTCATTCTCCTCCTCCTTTTAGATTTAGAATTAAGTGAAATTACATGCGAAAGAATGTAGTTTCATGAACGCTGGGGCACATAGAGATAGTCTGTGATCGACTGCCAGATTTGTTTCCCTGGGCTAAGACAAAAAAACAAACCAACAAAGAAACCTCTTCTCTTTCTCCTTCTCACACTAATGTGCCCTCCATTTCTCCTCCTAAAAATATAAGGAGTAGTCCTCACCCATGCCCATCTCCCCTGGCATTGTTGGTGACATACTTACAGGTAAGATCCCTTAGACTAAACAGAGATTTGATGCAGAAAAAAAATAAAGTACCAAATGCTGTTCTGATTGAGGTTTGGGGTTGTCATAGACCCAGGCACCACTTCCGAAGCAGTTCCTGAAACAACTTTTAAGATGAAAGACTTCCAATATCTATAGAAAGAGTAAGACTTGGGATCCTTGAGGAACAATAACCCCAGGCCATGCTGAGTGCTTCCATCCTTTATATGGGGACTCTCATGAAGAAACAGCAGCTGGCAGGAGATGTCACTGGCATTTCTTATTTCCATTTGATGAGCTTGGTGTAAAGGATATCCAACAAGTCTCAAAAAGAAAACAAACTAAATAAAAGCTTCTTGAGCAGCTTGTTGCTTTCATCAAACATTTCCTCAGAAAGTAAGTGTCAGGGCAGCTGGAAGAGAGAAAGGTGAGTGTCGCATTCGACTGGCACCTCAGGAAACACTCAGACCTACTAAGGCCGAGGTGCTGCTCCAGGTGGTAAGAAGCCTGGGACCAGAGAGGCCTCCCATAGGAGCAGGGATGAGGTTTTTCTGAGTGAGTAGATCCCACCAATGTGCGGCCTGCAGTTAGTCATTCCTAAGGCTGTCCCTGTGCAGAGGGGGACTGTGTTTTCTGTTAGTGAGAAAGTAACCCTCCTGGATCTCACCCGATTTTGCTGGGTACCTTTAGGTTCTTCTGAAAGGACTGGACTATCATTAAAGTCAGCCCTTTACTTCTGTGATCCTGGCCTAGAGGGACTGAGCCACACCTACCTTACCTCCAGGCTCTTAAGAGACCACCTGGTTTCAGTCTCAGACTCACAGCCCTTGGCCTCTCCTCATAGACAAAGCCCAAGGAGCCTCAGTGTGGAATGAAGTTGTCCAGGAAAATTCCAGATTGGGGTTCCTCTAACAGCTGATCCTAATCATTCTTAGAAGTTAAGAAAAAAAGAAGTTGACTATAAAATGAGTTGCTTTTCTAGGATTTCTAGCAAACAAAGGCTCTTCTTGACAGTGAGGTGTCCCATAGAGTTTACGATTTGCAGAATGGGGCTTTGCAGGGAAGTTCAAAGGTAAGGGCTCTTCTTTACCCCCACTGTGGCTGTGATCTGGGCAGAGGTGGCTCAAGATGCCTGACCAAAGCCTGGCACTTAGGGTTCTCCTGCCTGACTCAGATGCTCTGGCTTTCTGAGACATACGCGGCAGCCAAGCTGAGCGTGAAACAGTGAACTCGGAGTCAGGAACCACATCTGTAACCCATTGCTCATCCCTGGTGGGGTCAGAGAGCCCAGTCTCCCACTCACATACTGTTGGAGTAGGAAGAGGCCTTAGAAATAATGTCCAACACCTTTGCGTTTAAAGGAAACAGGCCCGGAGACATCAAATAGCCTTCCAAATGCCTCCTCTCCCAGAATACCCCTCAAAAATCTCATTTATCTTAATATTCTCAGCCGCCTGCAGACATATGACATCCGCTCAACGAATGTTGAATGAACGAATGTACATTGTGGTGGTGACTCAGTGGCAGAGCTGATATTAGCACACAAAACTCTCTTTCCTACCCCATCACTCATTAAGTCAACACTTAACACGACTTAATCAGCACGTGCAAGCACAGTCATTTGGAGCCAAAGGCAGACTCACAGAAGGTGGCCTCCTGCTTGCACTCAATCTGGACAGCTTTTCCTCTCATTGCTCAGTTGACTTCTGGATTGAGGGGCTGCAGCTTGCAGTACCAGCAGAGGATATTCATTGACTCAGGGAATGGATTGGAGCCAGTTTCCCCTTTGGATACCAGGCGCCACCAGGGAAGCCCGATCACTCATTCATTTTATATTCATTCATCATTTAAAAAATTATTTATTAAGAGTATGCATCATGGGGCTTCCCAGGTGGCGCAGTGATTGAGAGTCTGCCTGCCGATGCAGGGGACACGGGTTCGTGCCCCGGTCCGGGAAGATCCCACATGCCACGGAGCGGCTGGGCCCGTGAGCCATGGCCGCTGAGCCTGCGCATCAGGAGCCTGTGCTCTGCAACGGGAGAGGCCACAGCAATGAGAGGCCCGCGTACCGCAAAAAAGCAAACAAAAAAAAAAATGAATGAGTGATCAACAAATTAGTTAATACTAGACAAACTTCCCCTTAACCTCTAATCTCTATTTTCCTATGCCACCCAAAGCAAAGAAACTCACTTCTTAGTAATATGATTTGAAAAGCAAGGTAATAAAATATCTGTTAGTAATTATGCTTTTTTTTTTTTCTCTGAACTCCTTGTTTGAAAAAATACTATAAGGGAGTAGAGTATAAAAGCTTGGAACTAAAGGCTGGGTTTTCTGGTCCCAGGAATCCCCAAGGAGCACTGAGGTGTAGAGGTTGGAAAACATAAGGAATTAGACCAACCAGAGCACATAGAGGCTGACTGCTTTCTGGTCTAGGTGAATATTTTTTAATTGCAGAGTTGATTCAGGCCTCAAAGGTCATGAACTGGGAAATCTAGCTCTCTGTGGTTTTACTCAAATTAAGGACTAATCGAATCCAGCCAGTAAAAGCAAACCACTTCTTGTGGGTTGTGAGTATAGGGTAAGAGAAGAAAACCAGCAAGCAAGAACTTATAGGGGTTCTGTGCCCCAGGATTGTGAAGCTTACAGGTCTCTTCTGTAGATTTTCGCAAATAGAATTACAACTGAACTTGTGGCAAATAAATACATAAAATAAACATGTCCTGAAGCATACTAATTAAAAGCCCAGCCACTAGGGTTAGTGAACTCTCAATGTTAAGCATGGTATTCGGCTGAATTCCAGTACATGGGACCATGATTCTTAGCAGCTGCAAGACTAGAACACAGCAGTTCCATTCCTTATGCATGTAAAGCACAAGGGATGGGACAGCATTGGGGAAGAGTCTCTTCCTGGTGTCATATCTGGGCTTTTTATCTGGCTTGGAAATTGTCTAGTTGGTGATCACAGGATGTAGGCTAGAGGCTGCTTAATCAGAAGAAAGAGCCTTGCCTTGGAATTAATATACTCTGTCACTAGCTGTGTGGTCTTGGGCAAATCAGGTCCTTCGCCATCAGTCTCTTCATCTGGTGAACTAAGGGATTAGAACAGAGGGTCTCTCCTTTCAACCCTAGGGCTCTCTTTTGTGGATGAAATTCTATGTGTCTGTGAATATTTGTTCTTTGTAGCATCTATAGGACTATCACTTTGAAGTATAAGTTTGCCTCTTGAACAGATTCAGGAATTTTGAGGAAAGGAAGGAGAATGGGTTTCAGAGGTTGATTCACAAAGCAAAGGAAGGATGCTAACATTGCTTGACCTGAGAGAATCTCTAACAGGAGTAATTCTTGTCTTACGAACAAATATTTATTGACTGCATACTACAAGGCAGGTGTTGAGTCAGGTATTGGAGGTGCAACGTGGAGCTTATAGTCTAATGCCATTTTACGCGTGGAAAAGCTGACTTTTAGAGGGGTTAAGTAATTGGCACAGGGTCAGGTAGCTATTGGTGGATGAAATCTGAATTTGAACCCTCATCCCTCTGACTGCTGTAGTATATCACATTGCATCCTGGGAATCGAGACAAAAGGACCAAAAGGAGCCTGAGACTGGATCTGAAGTCTTGATATTCTTCCTCGTGGCTCCACGAAAGTGAGTTATTCATGCTTCCTGACACTATCCCCAAAGTCTGATAGCCTCTGAAAATCCCTTGTCTCCCGTAATGATTATTGTTGAACCATCTTCTGTTAACTCATGCTAATCCCTTGGAAAACTGCTTCTGGAAAACTCAAAACTAAACTTCTGAAGCCTGGCCCTTGGGTGCCATATTTGATATTTCTAGAAGCTAAAAGGGGACTTAGTCCTATTTCACATCACAAATCAGGTACAGGAAGAAATAGCTAAAAAGATGGCTCTCCTGCAAATTGGAGTTCCATTCCCTAATCCCATTCCCCAAAGCCCCTGGCTTCTTGTTGGATTGGCATATAGGCATTCAGGCACCTGGCAGAGATTGTGAAGAGCGGGTTCTGTACCCATCCCACCCTCCCACTTCTGACCTGCAGCCTTCGGGTCTCAAAACAGTGAATCTGACTGGGGAGCCTGCTCATTACAAACCAATGGATTGAAGAAGTAATTCACCACCCTAAGGTCACTCCTTGCTCACAGTCTCTTGTAGAGATGCAGGGTAGAGATCTGAAGGATCTAAGGGATCAGGATGGGGCTGGGGAAAGGGTAATGACCTGAGTTTAGACTCCATCTTATGCTAAAAGGATAAAAAGAGTTTTTGAGAAAAGCATGCCAGGTTAGGTGACCCAAAAGAGCTTTAGCAGAAGGATGTGCTTTGGGAGCAGAGTGGAAAGATTATGGGTTTGAATGCCAGCTCAGCGTACTAACCATGCACTTTGGGTTACTAGGCATCAGTGTCTGTGCCAGTTGAATGGAGATAACACATCCTGTGGAAGGTTGTGAAGATAGTTGCTAACAAAAGTCGAGTTTGCAGTAAAAGTTTCCTGCTATTATTTTGCTGTATTTGTATTGTATTATCCTTCATGAATCAGGCAGGATTTCAGACCCAGCATGTCAGCACCATAGCATTCTGGATAGTCACTTGTTAGTGAGGGAAGGGGAAGCTTAACTGTGAACAGAAACATGTGATTTTGTTGTACAAGTATGTATATATGTGTGAGGTGCATATATGTGCACGTGTGAGTGTGCCCATATCCTGTGCAGACATGCAGGTGTATGCGTGTCCCTGGGCCTGGAGCCACACCTCCAAGTGGCATTCTTTGAAGTGACTGGGGGTTTCGATAACCTCCCTTTTCATGCAGCCTGCCTTGAATGTGGCAGTTTGAGAATCCCAATTATAGACTCTGGTCTCAAAACAGCCTAGAAAAAATCAAGACAAGCCTCACAAACATTGTCTCATTAGTTCAGTGAAACCTTACTAATTTACCCTAATTGTGGGGAAGGATTGTTTTCATGCGGGAAATGTCTGAAAGGGGCTTGCTTTAATAAATAGACAGGACTTGTTTGTAATTAGTGGTGCCACTCACACACAAACAATCAATGTGCTTAGTCCTTAAAAACGCTTTGTTCTCGTAAGCGGGTTGCACATTCCCACTGCCGTCTTGAAGCTGCTAGTGTAAGGGGTGACCTGGGAGCAAGGGTCTTTTATTTTCCTTCTTATTTCCAAGTAAACAACAACCTAACAGACGGCCAAGGGGATTGAACTAGGGCTCTTTACAGGGAGAGAGGGAGACAACAACAGCAAAGCTGGAGAGTTTTGGCAAGAGTTAAGACTCAAAAATCCTAAATGCTAATCCCAGCTCAGTCCCCAAGCGGTCAAGTTACTTTATCTCTCTGGGTCTCAGTTTCTTATCTCTCAAGTGAATGAGTTTACCACAATGGTTTCTCATTGCTGTTAAATCATAGCATTTCAGGGCTGGAAGAGGTCCTAGAGATCATCTGATTCAACCCCTTGATTTCCTTATGTTCTTCTCATACTCTGAAGCTTCCTGAGCTGCAAATTATGAAGGTTGAATATATGTTTAATGACACATGTGACTGAGATAAAGGCTCAGGCAAGAGGGTGGGACTCGAAGAACTTGACTTGAATCAAGTTCCAAGCAGAGAACAGATGAGCAGCCAACAGGGCACCTGGAGAATGGGCAGCCAGAGAAGCCAGAAAGGGGCAATGGGGTAGAGAAGTGGGCAGGAGGACCTAGGGTTCAACAAGCAAAATAGGTCACCAACAGAGCAGGCAGCAGGCAGGTGGGAAGCCCCTTAGGAATCAAGAACCCAGAGAAGAAGAGCCTTAGCAATGAAAGGCAAAAGTCAGCAAAAATATAAGGCCACAGCCCCAAAGTCCCAAAGAAGAGGATGAGGCCTGATGGAGAGCCATTGGCCCTGCCAATTGTGGTAATTACAAGGCTGGAGGTCCAAAGGTCTCTTCTCTGATTAAAGCAATTCAAGGAAGCCCTGGGCTTGTGAATTGTTTCCTACCCTCTGGAGACATGTAGAATAATGGATGGGAGGACTGGCTGATTGAAGGGAGCACCATGTGGTGGGGGACAGCCGGGAAGAAATGGTTCAAAGCAGCAGGAAGTGCAGCACTGGTGGCCCAGGTGACCCATCGGATCAGAGCTGGAGCTGAAGATCTGAAAGTCATCTGCACAGAAAGCAGCACTGAACCTGTGAGAATGGGCAAGCTCTCTGCAGAGAGAGAAAGAAAAAGGTCAAAGACGACCTCAGAGAACACTTTATTCTGGCTGGATAAACAAATTGAAAGGTGACCTATCCTCTTACCTCACTTGAAGCTAATAGTGAAGTATGTATTGAGGACAAGTGGAGAAAAGACAAGTGACATTTTAGAGGACACAAGAATAAATATGGGCTTTCTTCCTTGAGTTGCATGTTACCAGGTCCACCTGTCTGTGCCTCCCCTCCACTTGCATTACTGTCCACCGATGAGATGGCATCTCCATTGTCTCCAGAATGCAAACAACAACTAAATGAGTCCCTGGTTTTCTTTTCCTTTAGAGAATATGGGTTGAGATGTGGAAGACACAGAAATAAATCAGCCTCTCCTTGTGGTTGTTTGTGTGTTTCCTTCTGCCTGGGCAATTCTATGCCAAAGAAAATATCAGTTTTCTAACTGGGCATCTTCATGCTCAAAACTGGTGACCTTGAGGCAGTTGTCTGGGGCAGCAATCTCAGAAAGGTCTGCCTGCCTCCTAAATGCTCGTCTTCTCAGCCTGAAATTCCTAGAACTAAAAATTATCTCATCCACTCATCCTCCTTTTTTTTTTTAACATGAAGAACCAGTCCAGGAGAGATGAAATGGCTCACTCAAGGTCATTAGTACATATAATGGTTAGATAATATTTCTCAAATCAGAGTATTGTATGAGCCCTTTTTAAAGTAAAAAAAAGGATACTTTATGGGTCCCTGTAACACATGCTTTTTCCTCCAGGGAACCCCAGACTCCAGGTTAAGAGTGCAGAGATTAGTTCAAGGTGACTGGTGGTAGGGACTTGTCTCCCAAAGGGCCAGGCTAAGACATTTTGTGTGCTCCTCTCTCAGCGGCATCCTGAGCTCCAGTTGGCTCATTGCCCTGTATGGCCCACGCCCATCCGGAGCTCCTGGCACATTCTATAAACAAGGTCTTTTCCTGAATACTTTGGCCTCTAGGAGTCTTCCCAGACCCCACCCCGGAGCCTGCTCACTCTTCCTCCTTTGACTATGGTGATACATGTTTCTGTGCCTCCAGTCCTAAGGGTGTCTGTCACTGTTTGGTTTCCAAGGCACACCATGAGGTATTGGCCTTTGTTTGGCTCACCTGCTCTCTAAAATCTACACTCATCCAAGGTGAGGCAGAGGAGGATGGAGGAGATGCCAGGCGATGTGATGGCTGGGCCGCCATGACATGGCACGTGGGGGAGAGAAAAGTCAGCGGCCCCATAGGAAGAGGGCACAAGCCCAGGAAGCTCTAAATGGAATGTGGGTAGAAAAGGCTGCTGGTCAAAGAGGGTGTTGTGAGGACTTGATCTATAGCATGTGGGAACTGGAGGTCCCATGGGAAGGCCTAGACCTATGCCCCTATTTTGCAAATAAAGAAGAAACCAAGTCCCAGAGACCCAAAGGAGCTTGCCTGGTCCCACATGGATCAGGAGGCAGTACAGGTAGTGGTTAAGAGCAGTAGTTTTGAAGTTGAGCAGACCTGAGTCCTCGGTTCACACTCTACATCTGTTACTAGCTGGGTGACCTTGAGCAAATCACCTAACTTTCTTCAATTTCTGTTTCCTCATCATGATAGACCTACCTCATATGGTGAAGGTTGAATGAAAAAAATGGATAGAAGTGCTTAACACAACATCCATTAGAACTTAACACAACATCCATTAGAACAATTAGAACTAAGTAAATGTTGACTATGAACAGCAGCAAAGGTGGAATTAGAAGCCAGGTTTCCTGAAGCCCTTATCTGGGATGTTGCACATCTCACCCATAGGGGATAAATTCATAGGTTTACTTATGGTTGAGCCTGGGTGGAAAATATGGTCTGCTAAGAAGATAAAGAACTGCCTCAGATCAGAAAGTTAGGAATTCTAGGAAGCTGGAAGTGTTGCCTAGAGAGCTGAGGGACAGTTCTGCCTGCCCAGGCTTGAGCAAGGAGCACAGGTGATGCCTGTGGACTCCAGGCACAGAATCAGATGTGCTGCTAATTGGGACGGCTGACACACGGACAAGATCAGAGTCTGCCACGGATGGGGGATCAGGAAGTTCTGCCTCCCCATCAATATTCATGCCTGTTCTTTCCTGAAAATTCTGTTTTAATTTCATAATACAGAAGGTCCATGAATTGGGCAGCCATCTCAGCTCTACGCAGACTCTGCAGATGAGTAGAGAAACCATCAGTGATGGTTGGACCTGACTTCAGAAGTGTTAGTCATCGGTCAGACTGAGGCCCCTGAGCCTAAGAGGGACCTCATATTTACTGAAGGCAATCTTGAGAATGGGCTGGGAACAGTTCAGCTCATAGCCTCACAGATTTTCATTCCACCTCAAATTCTAAGGAGTCTCAGTACAAAGGGGTTCTGGGCAGAAGGAATGGAGAGTGAAGAGGTGTGGGAGAGGGGCTTCAGGAGGTCAGAGTCCCAGAGAAGCCTAGGGAAGACACAGGCATATCTGGTGGAATGATGTGTTCGTTCCTTTGACCTTTTCTATAGAAGGTGCCATGGCCTTCCCTGAATTGCATCCCCAGGGAACAGTAGAGGGTGACTTGTCCCAAGGTCATGCTCATCAGTGATAGGGATGGAGAAATGTCACTCTGGGCCTTGCTGGCTCTGCAATTAGTCAAATGCTTTGCTTATAATACAATCACAGCTCTCAGCTCTGATTATTGGCATCATCAACATCATCTATTAATGGATTTTGAGCTGCTCTGGGTACAGGGCATTGTACAAGATGCTAAACAGTGCCAGATTCAGAAAGTGAAAGACAGAAAAGAGCAGAAAGTGGACCAAATCAGGCATCATTCTGTGTAGCAAGATTTAAATCAGCCTGAATCCATTCGTGTGTGCTAATCTTAAAGGGCCAGGGCCTTCTAAATTTCAGAAAGGCATTAATTATTCCAGAGTCTTCTGTATCATTCCTCTCTCCATTATTTTCAACTGCTTACTTTTAACTAGAAGTATTTAAACTTCTATTAGTTTTCTTTTATCCCTTTTGTTAAATAAACTTTCCTTTATCACCTCACAGTCCTGGTGAGGCTGTCTGCAGGAGGAGAACTAAGCAGAAATCCAACAGTTAGAACAAAATAAATAGGTAAAGGAGGACTTGCCTCCAAATGGCCGGAGCGCGCTGTGTTTGCACAGTGGTGCCTTGCCACCTGGCATTTCTACCTGAGGTTTCTTTAGTAGCTTAGCACAGTGAGGAGACACACTTTGCTGAAAATGCCCATCACCCTGGCATGAAATGTGCTCAACCAGCTACGAGCTCCGAACATCTGTTCTGCCTCCTTTCATGCATGTGCTTTTAAGCTGATGGTGGGAGACAACCTGCCAGAAATGTCTGAGTTTCCACCAAAGACCTATTATAGGTTAGAAGGCAGACGGCATTGTTGTACTGAAAACCTGTTCATCAGAATTTCCAAAAGGAACAGATATGAAAGGTTCAAATGAACTCTTCAGGGTTTCTCCATCTAACCAGGCCTGAAGCTCTGCCCCTCATTAATCTTTAATGAACAACAAAGAAAAATGTGTCGCTGGCCAATTATCATGTAGGGTGGCAGATGCTGAGAGAGGAAGAGTCCCCAGAGTCACATCATTTAAAGGGACACTGTCAAAAAGAAAGTCTTATTTTGAAACGGATTCCCTGACCTGTAACATTATCTATTTCTTGTTAAACTTGAATTGTGCTTCTCTCTCGACACTTCTACCATTGTCTCTGTCTTGGGGATTTGAACTTTAAAAATCTGGAGCAATCAGGTGACAGAAACTGAAGGACTGACGTGCTTTTCCTTGTGTCATGATGCCTACTTGGACTGTCTTTTCCCTGCCTCTATTTCCTTCAGATTTCCTCCTAATTAATCTTGTCCCATGCTGAGCTAGGCTCTCCCTGACTTTGAGTTTTCTTAAGCAGTCTCAACATGTGAATATAAGTCCCTTTAGGGCAGGATCTATGTCTCATCTATATCCAGGACCTACCACGTGCCTGGTACACAGTATGCTCAGTAAGTGTTTATTGAATTCAGTGAAATTGCTTGTATGCACCTTGGGCTAATCTATTTCTTATTCCATGCTACCTCTTTAGTCTTCACAATTAAAACGTTCCTTGAGGGTAGGATTCCTGTGTTATTCTCCCTTTGCCCTACCGCTAAAACACTTGCTACAGATTAATGTAACAGGACCTCCACATGTTGTGTGGCCACATTAATTGTTGTTCAAAGTCATATTTTTATACCAACCCAGCGTGAACTATAAAGTGTCCTGTTGGAGTGCACAGTTATGTGCTCTCTATATCAGATGAAACTAGGCTAATCTGACTAGATTTCCTTTTATAGACAATTTTATTTTTAGGTTTAAATGCAGGGATCTCAATGCTATATTTTTAGGATTCTATTTACATCAGGAGTCAATCAGAAAATGTTTTGAATTTAAAAATATTAACCCCGGTTAAATTCTAAACAAGTTGCTGAAGAAGTAGTTTTGGAACTTTTAGAAAAGAATGCGGCGATTCCAAGAGTCAACACAGGCTCACCTAAAGCCAGTCCTGGAAAACCCTTTCTTCAGAAGGGGTGTGAGATTAGGAGGATAAGGGAAAGTGACAGAGCACCTTGATTTAAGCACCCATTTGACAGTGTTTCCCTTAATATTCTGGTAGATGAGTCTGCAGCAAACTAAACGCTTGTATCCAAAGAGGCATAGTGAGTGAGCTCTGTCCATCTGAAAGGTGTCTCTAAGAGAAATGAGAAAGGGCTTTGCCTTGACCTTTGATGACTCTTCCATGTTTTTAATGCATGACCGAAATGGTGGCAGAGAGGGGATCAACATTTGTTCAGACCTATGACATTCTAGAAGCCACATGTTCATTATCTCATTTCATAGGGGGGCTGATCTACTGATGACACCAAGCTTGGTAGGAAGGCTAATACTACAGATTCTAAATTCTGGGAACCAAACCCGTTAAAATTTGCTGCAGGAAATGTGATGGTCCTGCACTCAGGTTCTAAACAATCTGCTGCTTTGAGCCACAACCTATAAGATCTGGCTTGGAAACAGTTTGTGGGAAGAGGATTAGAGAGGGGTGGGAAGGTGGAGAGATTCCGATTGATTACAAGTTAACATAAAGCCCTGGTGTCCTGCAGCTGCTTGAGAAGACAACGCCCTAAGGGGCAGCAGGTGCAGAACCAAATCCTAGGGAGGGTTGACCAGTATTCCCTGCATCAGCCAATCCAGTGCAGGGCACTGTCAGCGCCCTAGTATCCAGGAGCTGAAATCAGCTTCAAGAGTCATCTAGCTGTATTTTTGTCGACGAATTGTAAAGGGACAAACTTAAAAGACCTCCAGAGGAGAACGACCACATCAAGGCAGGTACCAGATATCAAAACAATAGAAATCTATTATAACATATATTTTCAAAGCACTCTCCTATTCATTCTACCATGCAGTCCTTCCAACAGTCCTGTGAGGAAGTCAGTGAAATAGAGGAGCCGTGAACAGAGAGGTGAGGTGACTTGGCCAAACCACCAGCCAGTGAAAAAGCCAGATCTCAAGCCAGGATCTCTGGACTCTCAGCCCAGTGCTCTTCCTAGGAGCCATGCTGCCTGTCCAAGTCAGCTCCCGGGCCAGCCCTCACCCAGCAGCTGCTCCCTGCAGGGCCTGGCGCAGAGCAGCTGCATAACAGACAACTGCACCCGTGGCTTTCAGCAGAGCTGGAGCTGGAGTGCCCTGGGGAATGGCTCTGCCAGGTTTTCACTCAGCACCCTTCTGCCAAGCCCACCCTCCCTGCCTGCACTGCTGTTTCGTGAAGTGAGGGATGTAAAACACAACCAAATGCAAACCTGTGTTTCCCTGCCGGCCTGGCCCTCAGAGCTGCCCTGACTCCTAGAAACAGCACCCTGATTATCATTCATTATTTCTACTTCTTAGTATTAAAGCTCTTTTAATATGGCATTGGAGACCACTGGGGAGTTTTAAATTTCATGTCAAATCAGAATTTATGGGCCAGTTCTGAAATGTTACCTCTGGGCTCAATAATTGCAATTCCCTTTTAATCGCTCTCTTAGACACCTCTGTTAAAAGACTTCAGTTATTTGCACACAGTGGCCCCCGGGATTGGGCCAATCTGAATACTCAATTTGTGTCACCCTCTTTTGGAATCTTGCATATGAGGCTTTAGCCATGGGCCCAGTTTGAGGATACCAGGTCTAACAAACAGTCCCACCAAGGAACCTGGGAGGGTTCTTAGGAATCTCCCCTCACAGGGAGTTGGAAGTTCAGGGATCGTACCTCCATCTACCCCTCCCCCTCCACTCCCCAATAGGAAGCAAGAAATGAATGCGTCAGGATGTGCATGTTCCACCATGCTTGTTGTGAAAGCTGTACAATTCTGGAAACATGCAAATGATGTTGGGAATTTTTCCATGGGAAATAGCTTAAAGGAATATGATTTGAGGATTCAGGTGGGAGGGTCAGGGAGGGGAGAGATCCTTTAACTGAGCCCTAGGGAGCCCTGTGATGTTTGGGGGAAAGTGAAAGCAGGTGTTATCTGAGGGGTTGTACAGTATTGGAAAGGGACCCCCATCACCAAGGACAGAAAGAGGATACAGGAGCAGCAACAGCCTGTGAAGGGCAACCATGTCACAGAGAAGAGAGAAGAGCTGGAGTGACAGCAAGCTCTTACCCTCTTCCCAAACATCCAGCTGGACCAGGGTGTAGTGAAGGGGCTAAGACACAATGCTGGGGGCAGGAGTAGCTAAAGGAGCTACCTCTGAGGTGTCACTAGTGCTTTATATCTGGTGACAGCAATCTGTATGGGAGAAATGCACCGCTCTGTATCCAGAGTCACCAGTTGCTGAAAGAAGGTTTAATTGTGGGGCCAAAAACATTTGCTTCTGTTTGACAGTGGGCTGGGTGGGGGACAGAGCTCAGACTGGGAAAAGGGGAATTCACCAAAGAGGCTTGGGAGGAAAAGAGAAAACCCAGGACTCAGGGCCTCATACACTGATGCTTCAAGTCCTGACCTTGCGTGAAGGCAGCCAGGAGGGAATGAGACTCCTCGACCTTGGCGAGGAGGTACCCCAGGCCCTCTGTCATCAGCCCTTTACAGCCTACGGAGGGATTTTCTGCACTGGCTGGCGCAACCTGTGAGAAGACAATTAGTGGCCTGGTCCAAAGCACGAAGAGCCTTCATCACTCAAGAGTATTGATCTAACAAGGCAATGGACTAAGGGGCATCTCCAAACAGAGTGTAGTCACCCCATGGGCAAAATGATTCATTGGGGGTACTATTAACATAGCAACTTATATGTATTACTCATCTAAAAATAAGATATTAAATTCTACTAATATTTGATATCAGATTGACAGGGGTATGTGTGCATGCTCTAAAGACTTTTATAATAACGGAAAATAAGTAATAAGATCTTTTAAATTAGATGATGTACTTGATACTAAAGGATACAGTGACATATAATTTAATTCAATACGGGACTTTAGCCCCTGGTCCACCCAAGGCACCTGCCCACAAAACACAAACAGAGCCAAGTCATAGGTGAGGACTAAAGGACCCCAGTTACCTTTACTCAGTTCAGTAAGAGGCAACGAGGATTAGGTGTCAGATACTGGCCCTAAGTTTCTAGCGTCTGTGATCTTTTTCTATTTAAAAAACTGAGTTCCATTTCCTTCTGCTTTTCATGCCTCAATTTTCTCATCTGTAAAATGGGAAGAGTTATATATTATCCCTGTCCCGTAAGAACTGATATTTATTTTCATCCATGTAAAAATGCCAGGGAAAGAGGAGGCTCCCAACTCAGATTTTTCCCAGGCCCCTCCCTACACACATGCTTTTCATGCCCCCGCCGAGGGATGGCTCTAGAAACAGAACATCATTAGCGAGGCTCCACATGTACCAATGTCAGGCAGACATCATGGCAGCCAATCCCCACACGCCGAGGCCCTTCCTGTTTCTGGAGTCTTCAGGGGATGGAGAAGAGAGCACCAGCCTGAGAATCACGAGACCAAGCCCTGGCACTTCCTATCTAGTCCTCTGAGGAAGCCCTGTAACCCTTTATTCCACTCTACCTGGCTGTGGGACAGAGGATAAGAGCACCTGTGTTCTTGTCCCCCAGGGGGGCTGTAAGAATCAGGTGAGAGGGTGTGTGTGGAAACATGGAGCCACTCAGATGGGAGCCAGTGTGCTGAGGCAGTGGTCCCATGGCTGTCTCAAGAAGCACTCACCCTGTGAACCTGAGGATTCTGGCCTGGGGGTCCATCTTCACCCTGAGCCCATCTCTGGTCTAGATCTCCTGATACATGCAGTAAGTTCTGTGCTCTGCACGCAGTGGGCCCTCAAGAAACTATCTCAGCCGTCTCTGGGATACCTCTCAGCTCTGAAGATGTGGGATCTCTGAGTGTCTGAGGCCAGCCTCCCCATCTCCTACAGCAGCCCAGGCTACATCCTATTTCTGTGGGAAGCCAAGGCATAGAGAGACATCCACGGACTTCAAGTTTGACAGGCCAGAGTTTGAATCTCAGCTTATGAAATGTTGCTTACGAAATCGAGAGCAAGATAATTCGCCTGCTGGAATCTCAGTTTCCTCATCTGTACAATGGGGCACGAACTCCTACCTCTCACAGCCCCTAAGAGGATTAAATGAGATGACTGTGTAGAGTTCCTTTTTATCCAAGAGTGGTCAGTATTATAAAAGTTATAACAATCAAATAACAATATAGCAAGTATTACCATCATTGCTGGATGTCACCACTGGCGGGTTTCCAAAGGCAGAGATGCTAGCAGAACACAGATTCCCTTCCACATCCTTCAGGGTCCACCGACAGCAGCACCTGCTACCCAGCCCCTGCTCTGTGAGCATGAAGAGCCAGAGATGAGTGTCTGCCACCTGCTCGGTGCAGAGGCAACCAGCCCCTAGAATCAAAGGCTCAGGGCTGTTTTGAATGATGTCTCTGAACCTGCTGCAAGCTGTCAGCAGAGCTTTGGAAACACCCACAGTGCTCACACTAGCCAGGAGCTCCTTTGCCGGACTCTGCCCAGCCTTTGTCACCGTCTGCTCCTGCAGTCCTCTGTCCTTTGAGGATGCCTTAGACTGAGGAGGGGAAGAGGACTCTGCTTGCCCTCTGGGCTCCACGAGAAACATGCCAACCATTGGATAGGCTCCAGCTTCCATGGTCTATCAGTACAAGGCCTGAGCAAAAGGGTGGGTCTTACAACCTCATCCCCAGGAGTCAGTTGTTTTGACTCTGTAGGTCTCTGCTTGCCTTGGTTTTAACAAAACTGCATTTCAGCCTCACTGGTGGCTATGGTGACCTTTGTAATACAGTAGGCACTCAGGCAGCCCTTTCTAAGGCACTCTGAGAGGCATACATCCCTTGGGAGGCAGGTAAAGGAAGATGGGCTATTCCTGTCTTATAGGTGAGTATTCCCCAAGCCCTTGTTGATTAAATAGACCCCTGAAGGGGGAACAGGGAGCCTGCCCTTTCCAGAAAATTGCAGTTTCCAGTATATAGGGCCAGGGCCAATGTCAAAAGATTCTGAGTGTTCAAGGCTTTCTTATTATAAATATTCACAGTCCAAGATGAATTGAGAGGGGGGAGGAAAGCTTAACCCACGCCTAGGGATTCCTGCCCACCCCTAACCTCAGCCCACATCTTTCTGGCTCTGCTTCGCAAGTGCTCTGCTTCTAGCGCATCCTTGCAAAGCTCCAGGTCACTCTTTTGAGCTGACCCTTTCCTGTCGTGTGAGAACTGGTGATGGAAATTGCAGCCCAGAAATTGGCTCCCGGCTAAACATACCATGGGCACAATCTCAGGGCCCCTCAAGTGGTTCCATCTGCTACGTTCTAGAGAGCTCCCACATGGCTGACACAGTAGAATCCTGAAGTTCAAATTCCATTAGTTTCTTCAAGCATGGCTTAAAGGTATGAGCATCACCCAGGCGAATCTAATGGGCCCATGGCTCCTGGGTTAGTAGCCAGCACTTTCTAGTATCATTCTAAAGTGGGGCCTCCCCGAGGCGAAGGTGATATTGCTCATCTGGGAGCCTGAGGTAAATGTGTAAGAAAGTGCCCAGCGCTCTTTCTGGCCCCAAGGAAAATGGGGCTCCTCTGCGAGAAATGAACTCTTTTCCCAGCAGCCTGTGGGCTGCCTGTCCGTGGCGGGGCTCGTCACATAGAGGGGTGATGCCATGCGTCATCCGTCATCAGTAAAAATTTTGTAAAGTTTGTTTCTCCACTTGCGGGGGGGATATTTTTTCTTTTCCGTTATCGTTTATCATAAAATACTGAGTATAGTTCCCTGGGCTATACAGTACGTCCTTGTTGTTTATCCATTCTGTATATAAAAGCTTAAATCCGCTAACCCCAGCCTCCCAGTCCATCCCTCCCCCAACCCCCTCCCCCTTGGCAACCACAAGTCTGTCTTCTATGTCCCTGAGTCTGTTTCTGTTTCGTAGATAGGTTCATTTGTGTCATACTCTAGATTCCACATATAAGTGATACCGTATGGTATTTGTCTTTCTCTTTCTGACTTACTTCACTTAGTAGGATAATCTCTAGGTCCATCTGTATTGCTGCAAATGGCATTATTTCTTTTTTATGGCTGAGTAATATTCCATTGTATATACGTACCACATCTTCTTTATCCATTCATCTGTTGATGGACATTTAAGTTGCTTCCATGTCTTGACTATTGTCAGTAGTGCTGCTACGAACACAGGGTTGCATATATCATTTTGGATTAGAATTTTGTCTGGATATATGCCCAGGAGTGGGATTGCTGGATCATATGATAATTCTATTCTTAGTTTTTTGGGGTGTTTTTTTTTGCGGTATGCCGGCTTCTCACTGTTGTGACCTCTCCCGTTGCGGAGCACAGGCTCCGGACGTGCAGGCTCAGTGGCAGTGGCTCACCGGCCTAGCCGCTCCGCGGCATGTGGGATCTTCCCAGACTGGGGCACGAACCCGTGTCCCCTGCATCGGCAGGCGGACTCTCAACCACTGCGCCACCAGGGAAACCCCTATTCTTAGTTTTTTGAGGAACCTCCATACCGTTTTCCATAGTGGCTGTATCAACCTACATTCTGGTGGGGATGATTTTGAACTATCCACTTATATTGGTTTGCTAGGGCTACCATAAGAAAGAACAAGCTATAACAAACTGGATGGCTTAAACAACAAACCTTAATTGTCTCACAGTTCCGGAAGTCCAAGCTCAGGGTGGCACCAGGGTTGCTTCCTTCTGAGGGCTGTGAGGGAGAACCTGCTCCACACCTCTCTCCTAGTTTCTGGTGGTTTGTTGGCAATCTTTGGAATTCCTTGACTTGAAGATGCATCACCTCAAACTTCTGCCTTCATCTTCATGTGGCATTCTCTGTGTGTGTGTGCCTGTCTCTGTGTCCAAATTTCTCCGTATTATAATCCCCTTATTATAAGAACATGGTCATATTGGATTAGGGCCCACTCTGATGACCTCATTTGACATTGATTACCTTTCTAAAGACTCTATTTCCAAATAAGGTCACATTGGGAGGCACTGGGAGTTAGAACTTCAACATAGCTTTTTAGAGCAATACAATTCAACACAAAACAGCACCATTTCTAAACATCCCTTCTAGGACCAGAGTAGACCAGCCAAAAATAACAAATGTCACTTCCTTCAAGCAGCTTTTCTACAAATGTCTCAGGGAGAGTCAGGCACGTCTTGCCCTTGCTCCCCTGTACCAGTCATTCAGTCCAACCTGGAAGATGAATTCCCTAATCAGTGAAGAACAGCCCAGTAGAGAAAACATAGAAAAGGGATGCTGGGTACAGGGAACCCCCTGAGCACATGCACAGGGGCAGGAAAGAGCCCTGCCATATACGGGGAACCAGAGGCAGGTCTTGAGGGCAATGGAGAGCATGGTCATGCTTGAGTTTTAAAGAAATTATTCCAGACACAATGTATAGAACAGAACCCTTCTGTGTCTACAGAGTAGAGGAGAATAGTTCAGGCCTCAGTCCTTCTCTGCCACGTGACAGGATTGAACATGGTGATTTCCAAGGTTTCCAAGATTCATGCCAGATTTACATCTTTCAACCCCACAATAACGTCATCTACTATACCTGCCACAGTACAGTTTAGGCTCTAGCAGGGCCACTGAGCCTCTCTGTGCCAGGGGCTCGGGATATGGTCCATCAATGCCTCTGGCAGTTGCCTCCATGCCCCTGGATGGCCACCCAGCAAAGGGGCAGTACAGGAGCAGTGTGTGAAATGGGGACAAACCTGTGGGCTGTCCCGGCCCCGCCCAGCCAGGACCCTCCATCCTTTTCCAGCTGACCACTATCCCAGCCCCAGAATTTGCTTACAGCGCCACAGTTTATGGCCAGGTCTACCCTACCGTATACGGTTTCAGTACAGTGGCCTGACTTGGCCAGAGATTTATGACTGAAATGGAGCCTCCTCTGGGCTTGGGCATCAGCATTTTGCTTGACACAGAGGCTTGAGTTCACACTGAATGAATCAATACATTAACGCATTAAATGGCATTTAGGCTGGTTCTCTAGGGAGCGAGATGGGAGACTGGATCTCATTTGAGCACAGGCAAGGAGGACAGCTTGCCTGGGCTCAATTCCTGGGCCTTGAGGCGGGGACACAGGTTTAAAGCTCCAACCCCTGCCCCATTCAGGACTCAGGGCTCAAGCTGGAGGCAGACTGGGCCAAAGGAGGGATCCTCCAGAAAATGGCCACATTTCAGGTTTCAGTGTTTTCTTCATCTTCTTTATCTGGCTCTGCGGAGGATGTATTTTAAAAAAACAAAAACAAAAGAACTAACTGCATCGAGTTGGCTTGAAAAAAATGATTGTATTTGAAAAGAACAGGTGGTGCTAAAATTTTATTGGAAGGAAGAGAAAGTTAGGAAAACAGATTCCAGACTCCCCCTGGCTGCTGGTGGGTGATGTGCCCAAATCCCCATACAGAAGAAGTTCCATGGGCGAAATGATCACCTGAGCCTCTACTCAGAGAAAAGCCACCACCCACCCTGCCAGAGAGACTGAAGAGTCTGTGGAATGGGGAACCCCTCTGGGATCCCCTCCTGTGCTCTCTTCTGTAATTTTAAATGATTCCTGGAATGCTGGTACCAACCAAACTCTCTCCCTTCTCACTTCCCCGGCCCAGAATCCCGCTGGTCCCTCCACACAGCCCCCGATGGGGGAGGCCCATGGGATGCTGGAGGAGATAGTGACTGGCATGGGACCTAATCCAAAATTCAGAGAAATCAAAGGGGGCCTCAGGGCTCTCAGGCTCACTACTTCTGACTCGAAGAAGTTTTCTCTCACTTGATTTTTTGCCTAAGTAATCAGTGTTCCCTCCTTTAAAAAAAAGAAAACCGCTAGTGAATCCTCTGTGTATTTTTTTTTAATCTTATGTATTTATTTATTTTAGCTGCATTGGGTCTTTGTTGCTGCACGTGGGTTTTCTCTAGTTGCGGTGAGCGGGGGCTACTCCTCGTTGCAGTGTGCGGGCTTCTCACTGTGGTGGCTTCTCTTATTGCAGTGCACAGACTCTAGGCACGCAGGCTTCAGTAGTCGTGGCACTCGGGCTCAGTAGTTGTGGCTTGCAGGCTCTAGAGCGCAGGTTCAGTAGTTGTGGCGCACGGGCTTAGTTGCTCCGCGGCATGTGGGATCTTTCCAGACCAGGGCTCGAACCCGTGTCTCCTGCATTGGCAGATTGTTAACCACTGAGCCACCAGGGAAGCCCTCTAGGTATTTTTAAATACAAACTAGAGCAAAGAAATGTTCTTGGACAATAAGCTTAAAACCAATAGTTGCTTGAGAATCAACTTACACCCTTAAACATTTTATTTTAATTTGCAATTTCTAAGCATATGCTAATTCACCAGTCTCTTGCTGTAGGGCCAAGGCCTTTGCTTCCAGTGTGGCCCTGTTGATTGAGAGTTTTGCATTGTCTTTCCATGTAAGTCACATTCATGACACCATGACACCACAGCCACGATTTTCAGTTTCAATTTCTCTAAGATGGAAATAATTTTAGAACGCTCGTGAACCAATCTGAAGGTTTTGGGATTTTTAAGGTTTTTTTCCCTTGATCTCTTCTGTTGCCCCATTCACATCTAGTTAAACAGCAATTATTTTTAGTGACTTACCTCTACTAGTCTTCACAAAGTAATTCCAATTTTTCTTGCTCACATTGTATCAACTTAATGAGTACAGTTGGCATAAACAGAATTGGGAATAGCTAAATTAGCTCAGGTGATAGGGGTGGAAAGTATAGGAGCACTAGAGAGTAACCTTGAACATTCAGTAACCTTAAACATTCAGAGCAAGTGTGTTCCACTGAAAATAGAATGTAGAGATTATGCTAATCCAGGAAGCAAATTGGTCACCAGGAGGTCATTTAAGAACATTTCTTCTACTAACATTTTTTCTTATAACTGTGGCTATAATCAGTCTACTCCCCTCCACCCCACCCCCAGTGGTTTAGGGGTGAGGTCTGCAGAGGTCGACTCTCAGTCTCCTCTTCGTGGCCTGGTATATAGAATGTAGGAAAAAACTCTCAGCCAGGGACCGGGGTGGATATCTGCCTCCCTCCCACAAACCCATGTATTCCAACCTGGTTATGATGATGTGGAACTAGAGGAGAGAAGGAATAAGACAGCCTGGGGCCTCACTGGGAGAAGCCAAAATATTTCTTGGAGAAGGCCTTTTCTGAGCACTGCTACTCTTCAAATACTAGCCACCCCCAACCCACTAGAAAGCTCTTCTATAAAACTAGCTATTTACATTTAACATAAATTTACACCCATGTGCAATATAGTAGAAAGTGCAACAGTTTTGAAGATAAATCATCTTTGGTTCATATTGCCTCTTACCATTTACTACATGGGCAAGGTTATAAGTTCTCTGAGCCTCAATTTTCTCTCTTATAAAATAAGGATGACAATATCTGTTTCATGCATTTATTGTGAAAATTAAATGAGATAAAGTAAGATAGCTGCCTTAAATCCTTTCTGGAATGAATAAACACACACACACAAATAAATGAAATGTATATCGAGTGCCGGGCACAATGTTCCCTGGGGTATCTGCATTTGTGCATTTGTCTCTTCAGCTCCCCATGGGAGACTGGAAGGAATCCCAAAAGTTTTGGTGTTCTGGGGTGGGAGGCTCTCCCCAAATCCCTGAAATCCTGTCACACATGGTCAGTCTCCTGTTTCACCTTCTTGTAAAGTCATTCCTTGTAAGGTCATCCGCCGTAGTGGGTGTAGGAGAGAAAAGAAACACTAGCATAATAATAACAGTATTAGCTAATGCATATTAATAACAGTATTAGCTAATGCTTACTGAGTGTCAGCTAAGTACTGTACATGTCTTAACCCACATGGTCTTCACCACACCCCTATAAGGCTCTATTATTATCCCCACTTCTTAATGATGGAACTGGGCACAGAGAGGTTAGGTAGGTAGCTGGCCAGAGGTCACAGCCAGTAAGAGGCAGAATTTAGATTATAAAACTGGAAGTCTGCCTCCAAAGTTTCCACTCTTAATTAATATATTTCTCCTGAAGGAAGGAAAGAAAAAGGGAAGGGAGGGAGTGAAGGAGGAAGGGAGGAAGGAAGGAAGGAAGGAAGGAAGGAAGGAAGGAGGGAGGGAAGGAGGGAAGGAAAGAAGGAGGGAAAGAAGGAAGGGAGGATGGAGGGAAGGAGGGAGGGAGGGAGGAGGTAAAATTAGAAGAAGCTAAAGAGAGACCAGAAAAAAGAGCCCAAACCATTCAATTTTGTTCTTTGCTCAAAACCATGGCAGAAGAATTCGGGGAAACGCAGTCTGGGAACAGTGTCTTGGCCCCCGCCTCAGGAAGGCTGGGCCACCTCCTGGATGCCTGTCACCCATACGGTATCTCTGATAGAAATCAAAACTGCTTTCCAGCCGCCAGTGCTAAGGTCGCAGTAGAGTCCACTGTGGCCCCAGGGAGCCCAACCCTGTCTCAGCACCCCTCTGCTCCCACAGCTCCCCTCCAGCAGAGCCAGAGGCCACCCTCAGCCTCAGGGCAGCTCTTTTCCACCACAGGCTCGTGGGAACCACATCCTGAATCAACCTGAAACCTAGCTTCCATCCAGATCCAATCCTCTCCAGGACACATGCATCTAACTTCTGGGAAATTTTGAAGGACAAGGAATAACAAAGCCAGGGCTACTTGGGTAAAAGACCCCACGCCACAGGCCAAGTGTTATTATTATTACAGAAACTTCACTAGACAAAGGACTCTCCAGTAAAATTTACATTGATCTGGCATTTTTCACTCCTGCTCTCTCCCATAAAAATGCTTTCAAAGCAGGCTGGTTTAATGGAAACAATAAAAAGTAGTGCTGAAAGGTTTATATTTGCTGCAGAACTACTACAAGGTCTGTTTTTAAAAAACCTTGAAAGTTATGTGTGTTTTTTTCCTTTAGGATGAGATTAGGGAGAGAAGTGCAATTGAGTTTTTTTTTTTTTTAATTGATCTAGACAAGCTCCCACAGGCCCAATTCCTTATTTCTAATGAATCTTCACACGGACGTCCGGCCACTTGTCAAGAGAGAGTCTTAGCAAAGGGACATGTGGAGTGATGTCAGCTGTGAGGCCTGAGTCTTGACAGTGTTACGCTCGGTAGTAATAATAATCATATGACTGAGCTCTGTGTGAAAAAGACGTTGCTGGCTATCTAATTTGTGTGGTTTCCATCATCCTCAACTTAACCCATGAGCTTGGCTATCCCAGCATGGGGTTAGTCGCCACCTGAATGACTTGGCTGTTGTAGCCACTACAGAACGTGAGAGTGACCACATCTTTTAGCTTCAGATCCCCAACCGTGTTCACCAGGGCCAGAAGTTGAAACAAAGGCTCAGGAGGACATGGTTTCTAACCTTAAGAAGCTTAAAAGAGACAGTTTAAGGGGGTGTTCAAAGGGACTATGGAGTCACATGACGCTGGGTTTAAAATTCAGCAAGAAGAGCAGAGCATACAGTAGGCCGTCAATGTTAACTGTTGCTGTTGATCACATTATTAGTGCTGTTATTATTATCACTGGAATTGTTGCTCTTGTTAATATTCATATTGCTAAAGATGGCAGTGTGGGAATATGTGGAGTTAGCGTCTCCCCACAACTAGGGTGCCTGCGGCCGCTGGTCAGGAACCCTGACACCCAAGGAGATGGGAGGAACCCCAGAGTGAACCAGTAGCATGTAGGGGGACTGAGGCGGGTGGAGAAGTGGAGGCCAGACAGGATCAGCGCCCCTGAGGCTGGAGAGATCAGGAGAGGCAGGCAGGAGGGACTCTCCGGGAAGAGCAAGAGAGGAGCAGAGGGCGATCGCCTGATCCACTGGGGCCCTGGGAGCCTGCTGAGCTCCCAGGCCAGTACCCTGCCCTACAAACCCCCTCCAGGCCACGTGGGTCTTTGCGGGCATAGGAAGGAGGCTGAGGGGAGAACAGGAGAGGCAGGCAGGAGGGGGCCGTCAGAGACCTTTCTCTGATGGAGTCTCTTACTGCTTCACAGCTGAGCTGTGGTTTGTCACGTCTCACTGTCTTTTGTGTACATGGTTGTCACTCTGCCCGTCATACTTTCCCTATCTCTCTGGGCAGTATTTGACTTCTGTCTGAGGTTTGACTCATTCTTTACCTCCTTACTCACATCCTGTTTCTCCATGAAAACCTCCGTGATGACCCCGCTCACTTCGATCTCCTCGTTCTCTAATTTCGTATACACTCTGATCCGTACCAGCCTGTTGCTATTTGTTATATTGGGTTTTGTCCTCTGATTGCTTTATTTGGGCAGATCTTCTATTCTGTTAGAAAAATCTTCAACTTTAAATGGACTGTGAGAGCATTTTGTACTTTCGTATTCACTGTAGCACATAGCACAGAATAGGTGCTTAATAAATACTTGCTAACTCATCAGTAACTGAAGCAGAAAGGCACTCTACCACGACTAAAGGATTTTGTCTACAAATTTGGTTGACCTTTCTGCTCTGTTCCACTGGCCTATTTGAATATCCCTGTGTTAGTACTGAACTTCATAATTACTATAGTTTCTTAATTTATTTTTTTCTTTTCTTTTTTTTTTTTTTTTTTGCGGTACGTGGGCCTCTCACTGTTGTGGCCTCTCCCGTTGCGGAGCACAGACTCCGGACGCGCAGACTCAACAGCCATGGCTCACAGGCCCAGCTGCTCCGCGGCATGTGGGATCTTCCCGGACCAGGGACGAACCCGTGTCCCCAGCATCGGCAGGCAGACTCTCAACCACTGCGCCACCAGGGAAGCCCTATAGTTTTTTTAAAAAATAAATCTTGATATCTAGAGGAAAGCCTCCTATCTTTTTCTTGAACAGTGTCCTGCCTGTTTGGCCCTTATACATTCAAACTTCCTTATAAATTTTAGAATAAGTTGTTAAGTTTCTTTAAAAAAAATCTGTTGCAAGAGGGATGGGGGGCTGGGCGAAGTAGGTGAAGGGGATTAAGAGGCACAAACTTGTAGTTAAGAAATAAGTCACGGGGATGGAACCTACAGCATAGGGAACATGGTCAGTAATGTTGTAATAACTTTGTAGTGACAGAGGTAACTAGACTTATTGTGGTGATCAATTCATAATGTATATAAATGTCGAATCACTATGTTGTACACCTGAAGCTAATATAATATTTATGTCAACTACACTTCAATTAGAAAAATAAAAAGGAAAAATAAATAAATAAGGTGATAAATATATCTCCAGGGCAAGAAAATATTATTTTGCAAGTACAAACTGGAATTATATCTCAAAAGAAGTGCTTGTCACAAAATTAAAGGTTTTTTTGCGCCTTAATAGAAAGTTAACTTTTAGACAGATAAATTAACAAATTATGTTAATGTTATTTTTAGTGTCAAAAAATAAAAAATATCCGTTGAAGTTTTAGTTGGTGTTACATATAAACCTTAAATCAGTTTGAGAACTGACATCTTTACAATATTCAGTCTTTTAATCGTAAGCTTGGGCTATTGCTTTATTTAATTGGGTCCTTTAAAAATATCTCAATAAAAGTTTATGATTTTCTCTACAGATATTTTGTACTTGTTTTGTTAGGTCTATTCCTAGGTACTTTAGACTTTTTGATGCTCTTGTAAGTGGTATCCTTTTAACTTGAAACCCAGAAGTACACAGCAGAGATGGAAAGAAAGCTCAAAGAGAAGCCCTCTATTTGTGGTCTGAGGAGCAGGAAAGGGGTCTCCTGCTACACAGAAAGTGGAGGAAGTCCCTGTTTTCTTTTGTGATTGCTCTTTTTTACGTCTTTGGTTCTTTCCCACCGCAGTCCCTAGGCAGTCCTGCATGTTGTAATAGCAGCAAGGGATGGCCACGCACCTAAAACCCCAAGGGAGGGGAACCCTTGTTTCTGGCCAGAGAAACTGTGGTCCCAGGAACAGGGATGGAATCCCCATTAGTTTTTCTTCTTTTTTCTTACTGCTTGGCCCCATAGGCAGAGTCAATCTCAAAAGGTTATATGACAGGGGCTCCCCTGGTGGCGCAGTGGTTAAGAATCCGCCTGCCAATGCAGGAGACACGGGTTTGAGCCCTGGTTGGGAAGATCCCACATGCCGCGGAGCAACTAAGCAACTAAGCCACAGCTACTGAGCCTGCATGCCACAACTACTGAAGCCCGTGTGCCTAGAGCCCGTGCTCCACAACAAGAGAAGCCACCACAGTGAGAAGCCTGCACACTGCAACCAAGCGTAGCCCCCGCTCGCTGCAACTAGAGAAAGCCCACGTGCACCAACAAAGACCCAACGAAGCCAAAAATAAAAATAAATAAAACAAACAAACAAACAAGAAGGTTATATGACAGAGCAGGGAAATTAAAGCCTAGGCATTCTACCCAGAGTATCAGGAAGGGGTGCCTCTGGGAGCAGGAAAGTGTCAAGGAGACCGTGGTGAGGAAGGAGCTCAAGAAAGTGATCTCAGAATGGTGGGCTTACTGCCAGGTTGTGTGTGCATGCGTCTGACCACGGGCTTCGGTCTCCTGCACAGACCACTGCCCAGGTCTCAGACTGACTACTGGGTGGCTCAGCACACGAGACAGATCCCAAATAGGCTTTGGCAACTGAACTGACGTTGGAGCCACAGTCACAGAAGATGGGTAGGAACTGCCAGCCTGAAACTAACCGCCTGCTAACTGTCGAATGCCAGCTAAAACAGAACAGAGCAAAACAGTCAGCACTCTCCATGGAATTTAAGCAAGACCCAAAGTCCTGTAAAATAATGTTCATACTGTACAGGATACAGTCCAAAATTGCTCCAGATATGAAAAGCCAGGAAAATCTCACCAACTCTCAAGGAAAAAGACGATCAAAAGATGCCAACCCTGAGATTATACAGACGTTTATCAGATAAAGATTTTAAAGAATATATTATAACCCTCTAAGAATTAAGGGTGAACCCTCTTGAGACAAATGGAAAATTTCAGCAGAGACATGAAGGTATAAAAAAAGAACCAATAATTCATATACACACGCACACACACACGAGTACAAGTAAAACTGAGGTAATCTAAGATTGGTGGATTGTAGCAATGTCGGTATCCTGGTTGTGCTTTTATGCTATAGTTTTGTAAAATGTCACCTTTGGGGAAAACTGGGTAAAGTGTACAAGAGATTTCCCGATACTGTTTTTTACAACTGCATATGAATTTCCAGTTATCTCAAAATTTTCAAATAAAAGGAAAGACTCAAACGGATATTTAGGACTGAAAAATATAACTGAAAATAAGAAATTACTCTGTGAGTTGACTTCACAAAGTCTCTCTCCCCCACCCCCAACCCAGTTTCTGCTGTTGTGGTTCTGGCCCTCACTCCTGGCCTCTGCTTCCAGTCTCTCCTCCTCTGGTTCCTTCTAAACTTTGCTGTCGGGGTAATGTTATTCACCTGTGACTGTTCATGCCATTCCTCCTTTCCAAAGCCCATCAGAGGCTCATTCCTTACTGAAGAGCTCCGGTTCCTTTGCCAGCACCGTTACCCTCTAAGATTTTACTGTGGCCCATCTATCCAGGTTACTTCTCCTGTGTTCCCCGAAAATCCATTTTATTCCAGCCAAGCTACTCATCCTTCTCTGACCCTGTCTTTCTTTAAGTTTTTTTTTTTCTTTTTATCCATCCGTAATGGCAACCTTCAGTTCTTTCTGATCATACCTCCAGTATTCACTGGAAGAAATCTGACGTATCTCTCAAGACCCATATTGGAATGTGATCTTCTTTTATTTTTTTTTATTTGAGTATAATTGCTTTACAATGGTGTGTTAGTTTCTGCTTTACAACAAAATGAATCAGTTATACATATACATATGTTCCCATATCTCTTCCTGCTTGCGTCTCCCTCCCTCCCTCCCACCCTCCCTATCCCACCCCTCCAGGCGGTCACAAAGCACCGAGCTGATCTCCCTGTGCTATGCGGCTGCTTCCCACTAGCTATTTACCTTACATTTGGTAGTGTATATATGTCCATGCCTCTCTCTCTCTTTGTCACAGCTTACCCTTCCCCGTCCCCATATCCTCAAGTCAGTTCTCTAGTAAGTCTGTGTCTTTATTCCTGTCTTACCCCTAGGTTCTTCATGACATTTTTTTTTCTTAAATTCCATATATATGTGTTAGCATATGGTATTTGTCTCTCTGTTTGTGACTTACTTCACTCTGTATGACAGACTCTAGGTCTATCCACCTCATTACAAATAGCTCAATTTTGTTTCTTTTTATGGCTGAGTAATATTCCATTGTATATATGTGCCTCATCTTCTTTATCCATTCATCCGATGATGGACACTTAGGTTGTTTCCATCTCCGGGCTATTGTAAATAGAGCTGCAATGAACATTTTGGTACATGACTCTTTTTGAATTATGGTTTTCTCAGGGTATATGCCTAGTAGTGGGATTGCTGGGTCATATGGTAGTTCTATTTGTAGTTTTTTAAGGAACCTCCATACTGTTCTGCACAGTGGCTGTACCAATTCACATTCCCACCAACAGTGCAAGAGGGTTCCCTTTTCTCCACACCCTCTCCAGCATTTGGAATGTGATCTTCTTGATGAGGCATTAATTTATCTTTATAACCATGATTATTGTCTCCTCCTTCTACGCTAGGGCTTATATCAAACATGTCCTCATATTATGGTTATTCATGTCTTTCTGCCACACCAAATTGAAAAGGTCTTCCTTTAGGGCTGGGACCATGGCTTGTTTTGTTTGCGACGCTCAGAGTGCCAAGCTCATTTCTTCACCCAGAACGCTTTGTAAGTGAGTAGAATTGGAATGGATGCTTGATGGAATTCGAAACTGGTGTAGTCCATTAGGTTTCTTATTTACATAGTTTGGTTCTGTAGAATTGAAACAGAAGTCTTAATATTAAGTAGAGTATCATTCATGAGCCCTCTTTTAAAATCAGTTTTTTGGGGAAGTTGGGTGTAGTGAGAGTCGGGTAGTCATTCAGAGAGTACAGGGTTTCTTACTATCTGACACTGACTTAAATGAATAATTGCTTTAATGATTTGCAGAAATTTTTACCGCAAATTTACTATCTAAATAGACAGTCTGCTACAATGAATTTGCCTGCACACACCAGTGAAATCATGAGTTGTTTGCAGGCCTTAGTAAGTGTGCAGCCGTCATAGCTGTATCAGGTTTGCTTTACACGCTAGCACTGTGCAGACACACTAAGGAGTGCATTAAGTATCAGACACTTAGATAGCTGTGTTTTAAATGCTCTATATTATTTAGAATTCCTTAGTGGATTTTTAAATAGGTGGAAAAGATACTTTAGTGATATTTGGGGAAAGTGATTGGGGTTTTCAGATGGGCTTAAGAATACATTCTTTTCTTTCCCCTTTAAATAATGAAACATTGGGGAAACACTTTCTCTGGTTGAGAAGACAATTTGATCAGAAAACATCCCAAATTTCAGGCATTCAGAGTAAACTACCTTGTTCAAAGTCATCAGGCAAATGGTGAGCAGAGCCAGAACTGGAAGTGGACAGCTCCAGAGAGACAACTGGAAGATAATGGATGGCAACAGGCCATCCACACTGTGCCTTTGGCTTCCCAAAGTCCGGATGGCCTCCCCTCACTGTCATATTGATTGACTAAAGCGCCAATGCTGAGATGGCCACAAATCCCCAGCACATGGGTACAGCTGCACTTGTGTCTCTAGGAGGCTCTAGGTTAGAACATAACCTTCCCCTTTGCAAGCAGAAGTAGAGTTGCCACCAGCCAAAGAGGAAAACAGGACCCTGATGAGCTAGTTTCATGACCACTGCGATGTCAACAAAGAAAATGGAGGCAGAGAGAAAAGAGAGCTTGAGTTTTTTTTCACAGGGTTTTTGCTGTCTCTTACACAAATCTGAGCCTAGGTCTAAGCTTGCCCTTTTTCAGTCCCAACTTCCCTGGTTATAAAATCATGTTTAGCAACTACTCTGAAAGTTATTAAAGTTGCAGCAGGAAACTATGGGAGGCCAGAGAATTTCAGACAAAAGTTATTGCATCAGTAACTCAGAAACTAATCCCTAAAACAATTGACACATTTTTCCAGAGGGCTAGTGCCAATATAGAAATGGAAATCATTGTCAAGGGCCACTGTGTACCTGGAATTAAAATCCATCATTCCTCAGAGCAGAGAGCTATGATTTTGGAAGAATATGAATAGTCATGCCTTTTATCACCATATTTCCTCGAAAATAAGAGTCCTTTATTTTTCAAAAGAACAAGAAAAATTCTGCTCTCTTTGTGTTTTTCCTTAAGGACCCCTCATTTACATTTTCTTTTCAAATTTTTTTTTCTTTGACAGTCACACATTTAAACAGAAGGCCTCCTTTTCCTTATTCAATTGTACTGGTTTTATTTTGGATAGAAATCCTGTTGGTTACAGTAACAGAGAACAAACTACAACAGCAGTAATCCCTTCTACAGCATCTATTGTTGGGAAACTTAATACACTTTTTTTTTTAACATCTTTATTGGAGTATAATTGCTTTACAATGGCGTGTTAGTTTCTGCTGTATAACAAAGTGGATCAGCTATACATTTAATACACTTTTATTAAATGGCTGAGGCACTGGCTCCAGTGATCTGAATTAACTACAGAAGAGCACAGAAAGGGAACAGAAATGCCTTCTGCCTTCAGCAGAGCGCACTGCATGCCCAACAACATGGCAGGGACCAGAGACAAAAACTCCCATCCAGGAACACCCACCTGAAAGACCATAGATTGCCTTAGGCGGCGCCTTCATTACCAAAAGTTAACAGATGGAAAAGATTTAATGGGATCTTGGGAATTCCCTTTCTGTCCAGTGGCTAGGACTCTGCGCTTTCACTGCCGAGGGCCCAGTTAAATCCCTGGTGGGGGAGCTAAGATCCCGCAAGCTGTGCAGTGCGACCAAAAAAAAAAAAAAAGATTTGATGGGATCCAGTGTTAACAAGCAAATAAGCAAATGGAGAAATGGGCCTTCTGATTCACTGTTGGAGGACTGACAAAATCCTCAGAGTTTTAAATGTATGTACACTTTGACCCAGGTTCTAAGAATTTGTTCTAAGTTAGTATTTACGTAAGCACACAGGGTTAGCCTCAGCATGAGAGGAAAAATCAGGAACAATGCACAAATCATTAAAAATGCAATCATTGAAATGATCATGTAATTTATATTTATTGTCTTGTGACATACTGTTGAGTGGCAAAGTGCAGTCACAGCAAGCTTATGTGTGTATGACCTTATCTGTGTAAAACTGTAGCTAAAAGGCTGTTCACAGAGGAGTTCACCGTGGTAGTCTCTGGATGACCTTCTGGGTGTCTTTTACTTTCCTTGACCAACTTTTCTGGATTTTTAATATTTTTTATACTTGGGGTTTGGGAGGGTGCTTTAAATTTTTTTCAAACAGAAAGCTAGTCTTTCCCTAAGTTCCTTCATACTTGTACTGCCATACCTAAGCCCAACCTAGTGGCAAAACACTATGAAACATTGTGATGAGTTCATGGGTGTATCCAAATGTGAAAATTCATCGAATTGTACACTTTTGTACATGTGATTTATTTATTGTACATCAGTTACACCTCAATAAAATTGTTTCTCTTTAAAAGGAAAGAAAATACAAAATAGTCCAGGTAATTTCCATTCTCCACACAAAATTGTCAAAATAACTATATACATAAAAAAAACCCTGAATCAATTTTGGAAAGTAAATTTGATGTTCCAATCAGTGACAGGAGGCTACTCCAAGAGGTTAACAGCCTGAGTGAGGTGTAAAAATGTTCATTTAGCTTATTCTCCGCTCTCCAGCGGCGTCAGTGTCCTTGATTATAGATAGATGCAGTGCTCAGTGTTTGACCAGCTTCCGTCTTCTTCTGTTTGAACCTTTTTGCGGAGTCCACGTCAATCTTAGGTAACTTTTACCCCAAAGCACATGCTTCAGTGCACTTTAATTTTCCTTCAGTAAATAAATAGCACTTGCTAGCTTCCCTTAAGTAGCTATACAGCAAACCTGAGGGTTCTGAGACTTTGGGATCTGATAAAATTACAAAAACCAAGCATTCTTTCCAGAGATAATAATGAATACACTGATAAATGCTTTGAAGACAATTCCCTCACTCTGCTGGCAGATTTTCTCAGACATATATATTCTTTTCCTGTAAGACTAGCTACTGAAGTAGTCCAAAGGTCTGCAGTTGCCTAAAAAGTATGACAAAAGGAACACCAATGGCTACAGTGGGTTTAAGAATTGGGTCTCTGAGTTAGCTGGACAAGAAAGAAACAAATGTGTGTGTGTTGCCGTCAGAGTCACCATCCTCAGAGTTTTAAATGTACATACGCTTTGACCCATGTTCTAAGCATTTGTCCTAAGGCAGTATTTACATAAGCACACAGGGTTAGCCTCAGCACAGTCAGAAAGAGGAAAAAGGGTTCCACCTGTTGGTGCGGCATGAAGAATGTGGGCCAGTGCAGGGGTAGGACCTCTCTGCGGGTTAGGTCTGCTTCTCATCACCGTTTTTCTATGCTTTTCCCCTCTGCTTTCCAATGCAACCAGTTGGACTGTGCTGCAGGGAAGAATTGGACGCCCAGAGAACCCGTTCCGAGTGGCCCTGGAGTACATCTCGAGTGGAAACCGAAGCTTGTCTGCAGTGGACTTCTTTGCCCTGAAAAACTGCAGCGAAGGTATCTGAATCTGGCTTTCCCCTCCACTCCTTGGTAGCTTGTTGTCTTAAGTGGGTCAATTACCTGCCGCCATGATTAGCTGGGAATGTGCACACTTACATAGAAATGTCTACAGTGCTTTGGGTCTGATTGTGAGTATTGTCAAGTGCTCCATAGCTCAGCTGATCAATTTTCAAAGATCAAGTATAGTATTATAGCTGCTTAACTTAAAACTTTATCAAATAGAATATAGTCTTTGTTAGATAACACATTAGCTTAACTCCCCTGGCTGTCAAATACTTTCAGCTGTGGTTTTGTTTTGTTTCGTGGAAATTTTCAAATGTTCACAATTGAATAGAATAGTGCAGTGAACCGCCATGTACCCTCAACCCAGTTTCAACAGTTATCAACATTCTGCCATTTTTGTTTCACCTATATCTCCACTCCGCTAACTTGATAATGATTAGTATTTTACTTTTCTTCCTGAGGTAAAATTTACAGCTATGTATTTTTAATGATTTGATTTAAGCTGTCATTAAGGGACAATGTGGGAAATGGTTATATGTGAATTTTTTGCTTATTTTGTAAAAATCATTAGGGCATGGTCCACTGTGTCATTGAATTTCTTTTGCATAAGCCCTATATTGTGAATTTATTTCAAGATTTATTACCAAGAGAGGACATCTCTCTCCTGAAGAATAATTTGTTGATTTTTTTTCTTTTTGCCTTTGTTGCCAGGCAACTCTGAACTAAATGCAGTACTTAATCACAATAATTATATCTGTGTAGTTTTTTGTTGAGCTTATTTCCCCCTCCCTCTACAGAGTTTTTGATCTTCTATTCTTATTTTCAAGATCATGTTTTATATGTATCTTTCATTAGACGTTGCCTCAAGTCTGACTGGTATGCAGGATAAGATTGACCATCAATACATATATGAGGTCGATCTTTCCTTGGTTCTTCAGAAGACCTAGGGTCATAATTATAAACATCCTTTATTATTTCCCACATGTAGAGGGTATACAAGATGGGCTTGAATTATACAAATCTTCAGGGAAAGAGTTGCTTTCATTGCCACCGTTCTGCTGTGCCTGTCTCTTCCCAGTGGCTCACTGGGAAGGGAGCTCTCACCTGTGCCGTGGAACCTGTGGTCTGGCGGCCCAAGAGTGAAGTGTTGACAGGAAGGAAGCCTGTGGCACTCCCAGACCTAACCTCTCCATTTAGACTGTCCATGAACAACCATGAAGGCCCATAACGCACAGCCATCTATTGCAGGAAGAGGCCCCGTTTTGAATCTGGGGCTGGTATACAAAGCGGACCCCCTTTGGTAGGGAGCCCACTGACCACCCGGTTCCTTACGTTGCTGTAGCTCTTCATTCATTGCTGGCCTTGCAAGAACTTTGAAAAAGCGTATTTGTTTCTTTTTTTCTTTAATCAAAACTGATTTATGTGTGGGAAAAAGAGAAGTCACCATAACATGATAGATTGAACTTCAGTTCAAGTTGAAAAGTTGCTTAGCCTGTGATGTGAGGCACTGTACAAGAAACATGTGGTTTGGGAGAAAGCCAGGAGCTTGTACAAACGTTTCCACACTCACGAGCTTAGGGATTTGTGAACCTCTCTGTGTTCACAAATGTCAAGGGTCTACCTACGTACTGTCCAAAAGAGGCCATGTGTTGAAATGGAGCCGGTGAACAAGAATGTGTCAAGGAGAAGGCATTAGTTCTCAGAACTGGCCTAATTGCATTTGAACAACATCAGGAGAAGGGAATAAGTGACTACAAAACTCCAGGTATCAGGCCCAGCACAAATAGTCCTGCAAAAATTCTTTCTACCTTTGAAGGATATCAGCCAGTTGTGCACAATTTTCGTCCCTTAGAACTTCCTTTCAGCTACAAAAGTTTTCCTCTGTAGCTTATGTTGCATTTGCAGTGACCTGTTGCACAGTTTAAAAGACATGTTTCTTTTCTGCTTCTCTACCTTTATGAAGCCAAGAGAGATGACCTCTCTAACTTTCTCTAATGATCCAGAAAGTGTTTCTTCTGGCAGGACACTCTCTTAAGGAGGGAGAAAAGAAGTCTTCATCTGATTCCTTAGGGGAAGTAGACTGGCCAGGAGACCCAGGGAGGTTCTCATGGCCCAGCTACCTTCCTTCAGAGGCTCCAAGTCCAAGAACAGATGGCTTCCATAGGGAACAGGTGTCCTTTACGCTCCTTCTCAGGCTTAGAATCCTGTGACCACCAAGGGGTGTGAAGGGATCACTGTGGATCTGTGTAAGGCAGAGAAGAACAAAGTGATCCCAGTGTGTCCTGAGAACTTCTAACTCTTCCTCCTGTTACAGAACAAATTCAGGTGCATATCAGTTGGTGTGGACAAGTTGCAAACATAAGAAGCACCCTAAAGCTACCCTCATATATTTAAAGGGAAAGAGTTGTTTTGGAGGCGTACTCAAGGCCTGTTTGATATAGACAAATGTCTGCGTTTTCTGAGGTCATTGCTTTAGTTAGGTCATGAAGAGGAGGAGCTAAGAGGAGAGAAGTAATATCTTTGAGGGGGTGATGCTGATGACATGCTAGCCAGGTTGTTAATAGGTTTGCAGGTTGTCTGGTCTACTTTCTATAGAACTCTACAACCCTTCCTTGTCCCACGTGAAAAGAGGTGCCTTTTTTTTTTAAGAAGATGTTGGGGGAGGAGTTTATTAACTAATTAATTTATTTTGGCTGTGTTGGGTCTTCGTTTCTGTGCGAGGGCTTTCTCTAGTTGCGGCGAGAGGGGGCCACTCTTCATCGCGGTGCGCGGGCCTCTCACTATCGCAGCCTCTCGTTGCGGAGCACAGGCTCCAGACGCGCAGGCTCAGTAGTTGTGGCTCACGGGCCCAGTTGCTCCGCGGCATGTGGGATCCTCCCAGACCAGGGCTCGAACCCGTGTCCCCTGCATTAGCAGGCAGATTCTCAACCACTGCGCCACCAGGGAAGCCCCCAAGAGGTGCCATTTTAATTAAACTGGAGAAAGGGGAAGTTGGACAATTTTCCTCGCATAGGAGGTGATATCTATCTGTGGGTGTCATCAGGGCAGAGGTCGTGCCTCTTTCCTCTCTGAATACTGACACCTATCACAGTATGTAACAGTTAATAGCCGCTCAGTTAATAAGCAATAAAAGCTCACATCTGTGGAGCACTTACCACGTGCACAGGCAAAGTGCTGATCCCTTTAGGTGTGTTAGTTATCTCCTGCGAGCTTTACAATAATACTAAAAAATAGGTACTACTATCCTCATTTTACATATGGGGAAACTGAAGTTCACAGAAGTTTCTAAAGTTGCCATAGTCATTCAGTTAGGGAAAAGGAGAGCCAAACTCAATCCCAAGTCAACTGGATCACCAAGCCAGTATTTCTGTCCATGACATTCTGCTGCCTTAATGGAATGTGTAAAGGCTGGAGTTTTATAGATTACTGGAAACCTTAAAATTATCCTTGACTCTTCCTCTTATCCCTACATCCAGATGGTCAAGTCTTGAGCTCTAGGCTTGTGGCTGCCTCACAGTCTATCTGTTGCTATCTAGATGCTACTGTTACTGCTTCTCAAGTTTATCCTTCTGACTTCATTTCCTCAGCCATGTGCCTTATCCAGGCCTTCACATATGCATACTGGGACTTTGGCAAGAGCCAGCTGGTCTCCCCGATATCATTATCCATCCTTCGCACATTACCAAGAAAATCTCCCTCAAATTCCTTTTCTTGTGGCACTTTCATGAGGATTTCAGTAACTTCTTATTGTCTACCACGTCAGAAATATGAGGGCTAGAATGGACCACCTCACTCATTTCCTGGGGCCAGGAAAATGATGGGCTGGGGGTCACCCAGCCAGTTGATGGTAGAGCTGGACCATCTTGACTCTGACCTTGGTATTTTCACCACTGCTCAGTCTTGCCTGGAAAGCCCCAGTGTCTCTGCCTGATTTCCAAGGTTCTTACAATCTGGCCCCCCTGTATCTGTTCAACATTATGCCCTCTGTTCTCTACACCTTCTGTCCTCTAGTCAGACTGGTGTTCTGTACACTATGCCAGGAGTGCCCTACTTGGTCCCAGGCCTTTCATTTTGAACACTGATTGATCATTTATGATCTAGCTTGGAGCCCAAACCCTCCAGAACATCATTCTCAGCTAAAGAAATTCTTCTCGGAAGACTTTGCTCTCTGCATCTAAATTTAGTAGCTGTTTTATAATTATTTCTCAACTAGTCATTTTAGGACCCTAACTTGAGGTTCAGAACCTTGTCTTCTATTTCTTTTATTTCTCCAGGGGGCAGTTAACACCATGCTAAATACATAAGAAACACAATGTAAATACTTGTTGACTGATTGGCTAATCAATCAATTGATAAATGCTACTCCTGCTTTTATAGCTTTGGGCTACTACTCCCAAAAGAAAGTAGCAGTGAGTGGAAATTACTTGGAAGAGGTTTTCCCCTCATCTTGAAAGAGCAGTGTGTATATTCAGCACTGAGGGGAGAGATGTCAGCTCCTAGAGACACCCATGCCCTGGCTCCCAGGGAACCCTTAACCCTTTCAAAACGACCTTTCTTCAGCAGACAACCCAGAGCAATAGGATTGTGAAGGACACTCATGGGGACCCCTCATGTTCAGAGAAAGCTACAGAAAGACATATGTCAGAATGGCAGGATTAGCATACTGAAAAGGATTTGAAAACTATCAGTGTGCCTCTGACCAGCTCATAAAAATACATATTGCAAACACCCATCTAGCACCTTCTATGTGCCAGGTCCTCTTCTAAGCACATTGCTTATATTACTCATTAAGTCCTTATTGCTGTGAGGTATACATTATTATTATCATCACTCCCATTATATGGATGGGGAGATCGAGGCACAGAGACCTAAGTAATTTACCCAAAGTCTCACAGCTTTGGCTCCAACTGGCTCCAGCATCCATACTCTTATCTACCACACATTGCTGCTACCTGTAGAAGGTCCCTGCTGGACAGGACCTCAGAAAGCATCTAATCTGCCTCCCTCCACCATGTGGAAATTGAATGCACAAACACCTAAAGATTTACCTTGAACTTTGACACACTAAATTACTGATTAGCCCAATGTGCTTTCTACTTCCATCTCATGGTTGTCAAGTTCTCACTTTTTCTAAGAAACCAATTTAGAATTTCCCTCTCCCTGCCCAGATGGGTCAAAGGCAGTTTAGGAGGACCACCCCCCCCACCCCCCCCCCCATCAACAGTGGGCAAATCAAGTAACTAAAAATGGCTCCAGTGTAAGCTTAAGCGTATTTTACTGCAGGTCACCATAGTTCCACTTCTCTCTAATGAACCTGCAAGAATCTCACAGCTGAGGTCTCCCAGGTCAGCGCCACATTCAGCTCACTCACAGATTTCTCAACAAGAAGTGCTCTTGACCCCTTACCCTATCAAGACATCTCCCTACACATTACCTCTTCTGATCCATTCAGAGAGGGCGTCAGAATCTTCACATTACCCGTGGTGGGGGGCAGGGTGGGTATTTCGCTAACTTCTGTAGTTCAGGAAAGGGAAGACATCTCCAAGGTGTCAAATGCAGTCCAACCACCGTGGATACCTTAAAACATGTGTCCCGGAAGAGTTGGAGATGCACAGATATCTTAACCTCTCTGGGCCTAAAATGAGTGCATTTGAACTAGATCCACAGTCCTTAAACATTTTTTAGAGGCTGAACTCTTAATTCAAATAAAATCTTATATAGAAGTCCAGTATATAAAATTACACAAGCAGAGCTGCCCTTGAGGAAGTGAGGGTGGGAAACCCACCCGTTCCACAGCCCTTGACACACCCTCCAAATGGGTTTTCATGAAGTACAGTTTGAGAACCCCTGGACAGTCTGATTTTCAACTCTCGTATTAACTCCAGCTTTTTGATCCTATCATATTGTACTTATTTAAAATGTGATAGACAAAAGTAGTTACATTAACCATGCCTTCTTTAAATGATTAAGACTAAGCCCAAGGCTATTATACTTTGAATATGGGCCATTTCCACAAGACAAATTTTTGTCACTGTGGGTCCTGGCTTTGAGATGCTAGGTATGGAGCTGGTATGAATGTTTCCAGTAAAACATGCGTGGCATCTCCTGGCCTTGTCTCCTCTCTCTTCTTACTTCACCAAAGACAGTGATGGGCAGTGGAGGATGTCCTCCTTAGACCAAGAGTTGACAAGAGGAAATGAGAGAAGCTAAACAAACAGATTCTAATCTTTGGCCAGCCATGTGGAACCAATTAGCCTCTAGAGTAAGCTCCAAAATCCAGCTGGGTAAAATGAAGGAGTACCTCATGGGCTCCTGGCAGCTTGGCCCAAACTGGGCATTTTCTGTTCCAAAAGCAAGCAATGCCCTTCAGGATCGTCAGTCTGTGCTTGTAAAATGAAGATTACTATGACACACTGTCTTGGGGCTGCTAGCAGAAAACTCTCTATGTAACAGACTCGTTTATCCCTCTATCCATCCATGCATTCACTCACTCATTCGACAGATATTTACTGAGCAGTACTAAACTAAACACAATATGTATATAGTGACACTGATATAAACTTGTTTCTGTCTTAGGACTTAGTTTTGGTGTGGTGGCTTTAAGATCTCCATTCTACTCGGCACAAACACTGCTTTCCAAAAGACCTCCCTGGCTTATATTTAGTGTGCACCAGAGGTATTGAATATGTGCTCCATTTGTAGAGATGTCTTCCTCCAAACTAGCTGCAATGCGCCTTTCTCAGACCACAGAACGTGCGCTGAATCAGCAATCAGGGGATTTAAGTCCCCTTTCCACCTCTTATTTGCCATAGACTAGCCAACTCTGTGGATCAGAAGGGACATTAAAGGTGTCCCCCAGAATTGGCACACTGATCGTTTTTTAGTTTAAAATAAGAATAACAATATGTCAATGGCTGTCCTGAAATTGACCTTAATCATGAGGGTCAAAAGAGAAGATGGCTGTGGAGGTGTGTTTGTAGGTATTGCCCTGAGCTACCTGACTTCTCTGCCCTCACCTGGCCTGAGGCCTTTAAAAATGAAGCTGCTCGCTTTCTGCTGCTCGGTTTCTCATGGAGAAACTACTATTCACAGAAATAAACTGGCTCTTCTGACGCCTCCTGCAAACGTTTCATGTTAATGATAACCAAACGCCAAGTGGGCAGTGGGAGCTGCGGCATTGCCAACCTGACGCTGGCACCCAGGTGGCCACCACCTGGGTTGGTCTCTTTAAGGGACTGAATCAACTGTGCGGTGGTGGGAGCTATTGCTTGGAAGTGAAAGCCAAGGAGAAATGGGAGCCACAGCCTGGTGTCCTCACTTAGTTCTCACTGTGTCTTCCAGGTGGAGGGTGAGCCCCGTTTACCAAACACTCCCCTTCTTAATTCCCAGTTTCTAAAGCTTCTTGCCCATAATTTATCTGTGGACTATACTGTTTAAAATGATGATTTCATCTAGCCACTGAGATCTACTCATATTTCCCCAAATGCCTCCCCACCTCAAGCTTTCGCTCCAGCTCTGCCCCCCTCCCCCATTCCCAATATCTGCCTGTCCCAGTCCTACAGGTCTTTTAAAATCTCAGCTCAAAGGCTGTCTTCTCCAAGAAGTCTCAGCCCAGAATTGTGTTTCCATATATTTCTGTTTTAGAACAGTCTACTTCCTTCCAGAGTTATTTATGTCTTGCTCAATAGATGGATGCTAGGTTCTAGTTTTAAAAAGACCGTGTCTTTTTTTTTTAATCTCCTATATCCCAGTTAGCAACTAACAGTGTTTTTCCCATGGTAAGCAGTGAATAAAGGTTTTGCTGGTTACAATGTAGGAGAGAGATTACAGGCTTTGGAATCAGACAGAATGAGTGTAGAATTCCAGCTCCATCACTTACCACCCTTTTGAGCTCAGAAGAGGTTTTTTGTTTGTTTGTTAGTTTGTTTTTATCTGTGAGTTTGGGTTTTCTCATAAGTAAATGGAGCTAATAATATATAATTATGGGTTTGCTGGGAAATTAAAACTGACATTGTGTGAAGAGCCCCTAGGACAGTGCTTGGCACAGTAAATACCATCTTCCTCTCTCTCCCATGTCCCCTGACTGAGCTAAATGTCCTCATTCTGGAACCAGGGCTGAATAATTCTGCACGACTCGCCCAGGGTATGTTATATATTTGCAGGGTCACACCCACCTTTCACTTTAATTTTTATTGTTTTTTCTTTAATATATTACCTTCTTAATAATATATCTTATTTAATTGTTAGTTTATAGAATTTAATTTTCAATAGTAATTGTTTATCAGCTAGCTCACAAAATTTCTGAAAATTTAATAATCAGCTCTTGCCAATGAGTATGAGCTGGCTGTAACCCACCACTGCACTCTTTCCTTCCCAGACTGCTTTTTCTAAACCCCAGACATTATATCATCTTATTCATAAACATTTCAGCATACACCTCTAACAGATAAAGACTCTTTAAGAAAAAAAAGAAAGAACCGTAATATCATTATCACACATAACAATTTTAATAATAATTCCTTAATATTCCCTAATAGTTCTCTAATCGGCATGTAAATTGAATCTACCTTTCACTCTCACTCTGGGCATTGTCTGAACCATTGGGCCGAGGGAGAGATTATCCCATGTCCAACAAAGACCCTGACAGCCCAGATCTACATTCTGATTTTGAAGGAAGCTGCTTCTGTATGCTTTTATCTCTAATACAGTCATTTTTTCCTTTGTGACTCAGTGCACAGAATCCACTGTGTCCCCAAAGGAGAAAGACCGTTTAATCCTGTGGAGATGATTGGAGACAAAGGAAGAGCCTAAAAGTCCTTTGACCTGCTTATCACACTGTCTCCTCAAGCAGACTAAACATGGGGTCTAAAACAACCAGGCCCCCAGCTTGTGGAACCAGAAAAGAACTTTGTCCGCCCCTCCTTTCCCTACTGATGCATAGCTGCTGTTGGCTTATGAATGGCTTATTCATAATCACTAATAAAGCCAATGAGAAATGCCCCACGAAGTGCTTGGGAACAATAATGCCTGCTTGGGCGACTATTTTAAATATTCGACCATTGAAAACCACCTGGAAATGGGGGCAGACACAAAAGGTCTTAAAATATAAATAGATAAGGAACCAGTGTGCTGAGGTCATTGTACTCCCAAAAGAAAATTACTTCCAAATTACAACTACATAAAAGAAATAATTGAAAAGATTAATCACACTAAAATAATTGGTCTATCTGACAAGTAATTTGGAGCAATATTCAGTCATTGACATCAATGTCTAGTAGTAAAATAGTAATGAATTTCATTCTCTGACTAATGTATTTATTTTATTAATGGTACTAAATGGTGTTGTTACTGCTTATAAATATTTCATAACTTTTAATTCATTAAAATGTTCAAGAAATTTCCAAAAGTATTTATTAGCTTTAAATCATTCTTAGTGTTCAATATGCGATTACCACTCTGCCTGGGTAATTAAAAAAATTATTATTTTGGGTAATGGGAGCCTCTTTGAATGCGGAGGATTAAGCCCTGGTTATTAATGAGACTATCGCTCCAGCTGGTGAGGAATGAGGGGCTTGGTGAAGCTGTGTTCCCTCTTCAGGTCTCTAAGGCCCTTCTGTAGCCATTCCTTAACACCTAGGGCTGTGAGGCAAACGGGGCGGACCCAGATAATTGAATTCTGGAGATGATAACCCATGTCTAAACTGACACTTCTCTTTCAATCCACCACCTCTCCCAGCCCCGTTTCATCTTCCTGGAACAGCTGAGAAAAAAATTCGTATATTCCAGCCTCGCCCCTTCTGTTTCTTTCATTCTTTGATAGAGGCCATAACAGGTGAAACGGGCAAAAAGATGCAACAGAAAGAACAACAAGGGACACCACATAATGAATAGTGGAAGGAGGATAGGATTTGGATGAGGAAAACATGGATTTGGGTCCTGAGTTGTTTGGGTGCGGCGCATCCGTTACATCCTGCGGTACTGGATAATTCGTGTGTGAAATGAAGACAGTGGTACCTGCCCCAGGGTCCGTGTGGGCATTAAATATGTTAGTCTGGGTGCCCACATGCCTAGAATCTAGTGGGAAATCAAACAGGGTTAGTTCTACTCTTCTCTAAGTCCAAAGAGTGTGTCATGGTGGTATTGATCCAATGGCCTTGGCACCTCTTAATTAACCTAGTACAAACAGTTGGTATGAGTCATCAAGGAAAATCAGGCCAACAGTGAGTTGTACAGCTCAGGGACTTGGTGAAGTCTAAGGACAGGACGTCCCCTGGAGGAGGGCTGGGATAACTCCGCTCTCAGTGCTCTGCCCCATAGGTCTGAGATCAGGCTCACTGCACTGCCTCCACAGGCTCATCCGCACAGGGGATGGCTGAAGGCATTTGGTTGTGGGCAAATGGGGAGGGGGCAGGATCCACCAAGTGGCTTGAGGTGAAGTGTGGCCAGCGCTTCTCACACTGGGATGCGTGTGCCTCAAGAATATATAGTGATGTTCTGGGAGTTTCCAAACCCACAGAATCCACATGGTACAGCTTTCCAGACTGCAGTGGAAGGACATTTTCTATTAAAATTTTCAGGGCTATATATTGGGCTCCAGTGAAAACTGTGCACAAATTTAAGATAAAAGACCTTTTCTGCTCGTAGTGATTCCCCAGATTCTGGGAGGTGACTTCACCCTTCTCTGCCATTGGGGGAACATCAGAGGGTATGTTGGTGAAGCACCATTCCAGGGGGACAGAGGGACATGGGTAAGAGGAGGTACAGCCAGGCCTGGGGTCACCCACTGGAAACCATTGGGCTGGTGCCAAAGGGAAGGTATCCTCTCAATGCAAGCCATGGATGGGCAGAATTGCAGGCAGAACCCAGGTGACACCGGAAATCAGCAGTGAGGCCCTCATCTACCAAATGAAGCAGAGAAGGGCTCAGTTCCTAAAATTTAGGTACCAGATCAGGGACGGACTAACAACTATGAGATTGCAAAGTCCCCTGTGCATTGGCCTGAAGCTTCTTAAATTTCCCCAAGGACAGAATTGATCTCAGAGTTGGTTTGGTTTGGTTTTTGTTTGAAGGGGGACACAGGGAGGGGTACCAAACCTTTGAAGATCTGGGAGACATTTTACTTCCTCTCTTCCTAGACCCCTGGACAGAGCGCCTCACATCAAGGGTCTGGGAACGTCCGGAGTGGAGGACAGTGAGGGTGGGCTGAGGGAGCCGCCTGCTCTGCTCGCTGATGGGCGTAGACTTGGGAGCTCAGGAGCCTGCACTGCTGCTCTCTTCACTCATGGTTATGTTGCCATTTGGGGCCCTCTCTGTCTTCAAGTTATGCTGTGAGCATAGCTTTTGTGGAACTTTAGTTTGCCTTTCTTGTTGTGATTTGCTTGGGGAAGAAACACTGGGAATTGCTCCGCAGCTGCCTGGAAAGCCCCACAATGCACAGCTTGCAAACCGCAGGGCAAATGGTCTCTGGGATCCCTGCTTCCCTCAGCTCCAACATTCTGGGATTCTCTGAGAAGCTTATGGGTGGTTGTAAAGTCTTTCGGCTTTGGCCGCTTTTGCTTCTTCATTTAGCTCTTAGCCAGCATTTTGTGTCTGTAAAACACTTAACAAATATTGAGTAATTACTCCTCATTAATCATTCATGCAACTGGTAGACCAGGGTCTTATCATTTCCTTCAAGAACACGGGTGTAATATCCTGTCTGGATCCCAGGTCACACTCAGGGGGGCGATGGGGTCATCATGGCAGCACTGGGATCCTCCAGAGCTCGGTGGGGGAGTGGGCCGGAAGGTGGGCACAGGCTCTGTGAGGCTACAGCCACACTAGGATGCCCTTCCGCTCTATGAACAGGAAGGACAAGCGGCAGCGCCAGCCAGTGGCAGCTGAGAGGCAATAAGCTTTAATCAGAGGCTTCTTCCTGGAAATTCACATGAACATGATAAGTCTGTTGTCTTAAAAGGCCCAAGGAGATTAAATGCCTCAACTTTCTTTTGCTTTTATAAGCTGATCCTTTCACTCATTTGTGAAATGTAAATATAATGAAAACATTGGCTCTGATGAGCTCCCCAGTGCTACGGGGACAGGCAGCCCAAGTCTAGGGTCAGGAGGCAGCCTATCTGTAGGTTGATGGCTCAGGAACACAGAGCAGTGCAGGTGAACGGGCTGTCACAGCTGGGAACAGCAGCAGAAGGGACCCTGGAGAAGGGCACTTGGGTCTCTAGGAGGGTCAGGAATGGAGCAAGCTCCCTGCACCCCAGTCCCCAGAGGCTGAGGAGAGCCTGTGAGTAGCCCAAAGCCTCTGTCCTATGGACTTGGGCCCATGAGTGTATATAGCTGGAGTGAGAAATGCCCAGAATTACATTATGTGGGTTAGAACAGAAAGCAGAAAATTAGAAGGGAAGATGGTGTCTGTTTTCCTTCCTATCTTACCATCTCAGGAATGATATCTTTCTTTCTTGTTAGTGCACAGACACAGACGCTTGCTCACTGGCTATCACGTGCTCTCTCTCTCTCTTATTTTATCTACAGAGCATGTGTGTACACTAATGTTACAGGCCTGTCATCTCGGCCATTCTCTGCCATCCTTCCCCTGGTGTGGCCCTTTTCCCCATTCCTTTCTCTCACCTCTTACCTGTGGCTGTGTGTAATGCCAAAGCTTCTTCTCCTTTCAGAGTCCTGTCATGTGTTTACTCTGTGATAATAAATAAGTAAAGGCAGACAGATCATTTTCCTTCTCAGTTGTTTCTTGGGGCATCCCGTCGACAGCCTCTCGCTACATCTCCCTGCCCTCAGCCTCTCTTCCCTCTGTCTCTCCCAGACTCTGGATATCTTTGTCTTTTTGTCTGTTAACTCATTCTCTTCTCATCTTTCTTCCTCTCCTTGTGAGGAAAAGAAAAGTGGGCCGTGGAATAGCCTTGGGCTGGCTGTGGCCGCCTCCATTATCGGTGAGCCCTGCTCTGCTTTCACTCCAGGCACAGGCCTGAGGCTCTGCGCCCACAGACAACAGCTGAGACAGGCAGGTTGGCTACAGCGGGGTGGATCTGGGGTGTGTGCACATGGAGTCTTCCTCTTTTCTTCCTGATTCTAAGCAGAGATTTTCTCCTCTCCTCCTTTTGCCCTTCCCCCATGTTTCCTCCTTTCCCTTCATGTAGCTGTCACTCTCTCATTCAGCAACCTCCCCACTGCCCCAAAACACACACGCTCTCTCGCTCTCTCTCTCTCTCTCTCTCTCTCTCTCTCACACACACACACGCACACAGAGAGAGAGAGAGAGAGAGAGAAGCACGTACGTACTCATGAGCAGTGAGGAATTTTGAGGGACATTTGGATACGGTGACCCTGAGGAGGGCCTTAGGGGCAAGACCACCGTCTTTAGTTGAGAGTGAGGCCTCACCTAAGATGGAAGTCTTTCCTGGTGTTAATCACATGGCAAAGGCAAGGATCTGGGTAGATAAGAGGGTCTGGTGTTTTCCTCTTGGGGGTCAAGAAATGGAATTGGAGTGAGCTCTTGGGTACTGGAGCTGAGGTTGCGCTCACTGCATGGGAAGACACTAGAAGCTAGATAGGAAAACTAGCTGGGCTTGGGAAAACTTTCTTCTCTTCTGGGGTCAGCAAAGCACAGAGTCTAAGCTCATGGTGCACACCTGAAGTTTTCCTCCCTTGTCTTTCCCAGTCTTTAGTAGAGTCGTGTTGAACGTTCCAGCTTACCTTGCTTGTACTCCAAGAGTTTTGTCTGGATACTGTCCAGGGTCTTAAAGGATTTAAATGTCACTCCTGAGACCAGATTGAAGATGGCAGTAGTGATCCACAGGATTCTCCAAGGAAATGACAAACCTTAGAAAAAGAAGGAGGAAGGGAGGGAAGAAACACAGAGGAGAGGGAGCAAAAGCTTGAAGTCTAGCCCCTCCCCCCCAACCAGGAAGCTCTCCTTCTGGGCCAAACTTGGAGGTTCTGATCTCGCATTGATTAAGGAAGGTGGAATCTCCCTACCTGGTATATGTCCAGATGTATAAATTGGGCTTCCCATTTTCCCACCATCTACTAACTGGACTCCACAACAGAAATCTAGGCTTCCAGAACCAAGGCTGGAGACCTTACTAAAGAATCCAATCTCTTGAGACTTTTCTAGATTTAAAAATCTTTATTTTCACTTCCATGTTATTACATAATCTGGTGCAACTTCATCAGAGGCCCCACTGACATATGAGGTTCCCCTGTCTCTAATTGTTGGTTGTTGCTTTTCAGAGACAAAAACTAGAAAAGGAGTCACACAGTCACTACGAATGGGCTCTTTTGTCAGGTGCAGAACTCCTCAACTGCACCTCCACCCCAGCCCTTGGTTCCCACGCAGACAACTCCAGTAAGTGTGGTAGGAGAGGTAGCCCAGGGCTCTGTGTGCAGAGCTCCAGCAAGGCTTTACAGGACTTGGGTGGGTCATCCAAGTACCAAAGCCTGCTTGACTTCTGCTTCTGTTATTTCCCCCTCCTGCTAAGTTGCAAGCCTTCCACCTTATCTCTGTATCCCTAGCTCTTGGCTCAAAGCCTGCCACATGATAGGGGCTCTATGAGTTTTTATAGAGTGTTGAATGAGTGAACGAAAAAATGAGTTAAGAGGGAACAGTGTGGAAAGTGTCTGTGAAGGCCAAGCGGAGTGGAAAATTGAGATCAGCAGCTGGAAATTGTAAACAAGGCAAATGTATCAATGTTTCAGATGATTTCAGATATTCGCGTAATCATTTAGGTGGACATTCTCCTTTGTAAGTATAGGCAAAGACAAACGCACCCTATAGCATAAGCTTAAATTCCAGATTCTCCCCTGCCAAAATAATAATTATTATTATTAGGACTTCCCTCGTGGCACAGTGGTTAAGAATCCGCCTGCCAATGCAGGGGACACAGGTTCGAGCCCTGGTTCGGGAAGATCCCACATGCCGCAGAGCAAGTAAGCCTGTGTGCCACAACTACTGAGCCTGCGCTCTAGAGCCCGCGAGCCACAACTACTGAGCCCGCGTGCCACAGCTACTGAAGCCCGCGCGCCTAGAGCCCGTGCTCTGCAACAAGAGAAGCCACCGCAATGAGAAGCCCACGCACTGCAGCGAAGAGTAGCCCCCACTCGCAGCAACTAGAGAAAGCCCATGTGCAGCAACAGACCCAACGCAGCCAAAAATACAATAAATTTATTTTTAAAGGAAATTAAACTTAAGTTGGCTCTTCGGAGAACCCCCCATTTCCATGGATGGCAAACAGTTAATCCAAAGTCAACTCTGAATGGGAATTTTCTTTGTCCCTTTTGAGTAGTTCAGAATTCTCCCCTTTGCCCTTCCCATTCCTCTGGGGAGCAAGTAAAAATGGGAAGGTTTCTGTGCCATGTGGTAATGAAAGAGCCATCCACTCTGGGCTCCCTTAAGACATTCATTCAATCTCTGTTGGTCTTTGGTCATTGGACCAGGCCCGTGAGAGTGACTGAAGGAGGGAGTGTTGCTTGCAGGTCCACATGGATCGCTCCAGCTCCGTCCACAAGCCTCTACAGCTCTGCCCACACCCACTCAGCCACCTCTGGGCTCCTCTCGGGGAGACTCTGAGGCCCTTGACACCCTCCCATGCTGCTCTGGGTTCAGGGGCACTTTCTACCCTCAGCCTCCCAGCCACCCCATTCCACTCTCCTGACCCTACTGAAACAGGCCCAGTGCTAACCCAGGGCACACAGGTCTTCTTACTTGCAACTACCCTCAACCTCTGGTCTTTGTCTCTTTCCCACACCCTCGCCAGGCCATGTCCCAGGTAGGAAACGCACAGACCTCGTTGCCCTAGCAGGGCCACTCCTTTGCTCCCCTTTTCTAATTGTCTGTGGGGTCTATCCCACACCATTGTGCGTTCTGCCCCACTCTATGTTTTTATCTAGGCAGTTTCAGGCCTGTGTTTTGGGGCCTCATCAATTCTTCGTGCCAGATACACCAGACTCAATTTTTTTAACTCCAAGATCTGGTTCACTCTCCAAAAGTCCAGATCTTACCATTGAACATCTGTTTTTCAAGTGTACCTGCCCTCCCCCATCCAAGGCAGTGTCTGGAGAAAGCAACAGCAACTCTCTAAATGGAGGCGAATGAGGAAGTGGGTCTGCAAAGCTTAGGAAAAAGAAACCTCAGATGATGCTCCAAAATATTATCATATTTGGAATCATAATTATCATAAATATCATATCATCACACCCCTGACTCCAGCTGTGCCTCCAGCTAAACAATCCCCAGAGGGCGTTTCCAGTGCCCCTTTCTAATGACCTTCATGGAAAGCATCCCCACGACAATTCTGATGGGAGACAAAGGACTCTGAATACTTCAAAATTCTAAGATGTTCCAGCCAACACCCGCTCCTTCTGGGTGCGGATTGTCGTCCTGAGTCGAGCTCAGAGCCCCACAGATCTGCGTGTGCATCTCTGTGGTTCACCCCATGGTCTTCCCTGGCAAAAGATCATGACCTAAGGCAAACCCAGCCTGGGTTGTGTGATGGCCAGATTCATTTTTTGAAAGCACCTCTTCATCTGTTTCCTCCTCAAGATCCCTATAACCTGTGGAGTCAAGGTCAAATACCTTGAATCCTCACTTCTCTGCCCCAACCTGCCAGCCCAGACTTCTCCATCTTGGCCTCTGACTAAATCCCACACTCCAACCCACCAAATCAACAACCTGTCCTCCGAACGGGCCAGAGATGGTCATTCCACTGGTCCCAGCCCCCTCTGTTCGTCAGGGACCATCACAATTCTCAACTCATCCCCCAGTGACATCCGTGCGCACTTCCCACAGTATTGTCGTTTAAACCACGCATCTGGCACTAACTAGCCTTAAGGCATCCACTGCTCATGGCTTCTCATAGAAAGTGATTTCACTTTTAGTGCTAGTCTATGTGTTCTGTAGAGTCTACCAACTCTTGATTCCTCCAGCACCCATGAGAAGGTGTCCCTGCCCGTCTAGATGGTACACTCTGAGGACCATGCACCACAGTGAAACGGATTTTGGAGCCACACCCCAAAATCACCTAACTCAGCCTCTCTAAGCATTGGCTATTTCTCATTGTAAAATGAGAGTCATTATAATGCCAACTTTGGAGCAATGGGCTTAGACTCAGTGAGACAACCTGTGTAACAAATTGGCACAGGAAATTTTCAAAACCTTCTCTTCCTTCTTTCTCTTTAGAGTTCTATATTTCTTCCTCCTTCCTGCCCCCACTCACCAAAATGGGTCCTACCAGCTCACACAATGGCCCAATGCCTGAAACATAATAAGTCCTCAATAAAGATGTGCTTGATGGATGAAAGATAAATAGATGAATGAATTAATGAGAACAAACAGCATGTTAGGATCATTCTATTCCCACACTTGCTCTCTATTCCACATTCAGTCTCCACCAGGACAGCTGCACCCAGCCTCTGGGAGGCCTCCTGACCACTGCCCTGAGCCCCAGCTCTCCTTCATTCGTTTTGCTAAGGAAGAGCTTGACAAGGATCCCTGAGCAGGCTTCGGTTTCCTGGACAGTGAAAACCAGGGCACTTGCAAGGAACGATAGTTGGTGCTTTCCTCAAGGACAATGTGTCCTTCAGAAACAACTGGCAGGATTTCTATCAGAACTGATTCCGTCTTAGCACAAGTGTACTAGGGGCTTCCAGCTTTCCTAAGCAGTAACATGAGGCCCACAGCAAGCCAACCTCATTAGCTGGAACCTTCCCCAGGTTAACACCTGCCCTGTGTTTCAGAGAAATCGCCACATCTCCTCACGCTGTTCTGTTCCCCTTTCCAGGAGCCATGAGGCAATGTGATCATTACCTAAGCTGGGCACTTCTGTTCCAGGTCTGAGAACACCAGATGTCTTGCCGTGGAGGTGGGGTAGCTGTCTTAGACATAGGAATCTGGATGAAAAGCCTCCTTTTAATTAATCTCTCATCATGAAAGACTGCAATTCAACGTAGAACATTAACTCAGTCATATTTAGTTGTTTCCCATTTTGAATATGTGTTTATGGCCCATAATAATGAGGGACTGTGAGGTTGGGTGACATTTTTAAGGGCTTAGATGTATTTCAGGGAGACCATTAGAGTTTCTTAATCTCAGTCCCAGGATGGGAGGAAGAAGGAGGTCTCATAGGGAAAGCTGTGTCAGTCCGCAGCAGTGGTACCCCAGTTTCCAGCTACGGTACTATATTCTCCCAATGCTTTTCACAAACAGATTGCAATCTGGTTTCTTCTATACACTTCTTACTAACTTTTCTGAAGAGATGACTGAGTCTGAATTGTAGACAAATTCTACAGCTTTCCAAGTATCCTGCTTTCACAGTGGGAATGATGAATTGAAGAGTTATTTCTGTTTTTAAAATGTGTCCATCACTGAGGTCCCTGGGCTTGTGTACATAGATTAAAAGACACAATTCCCTCAGAAAAATATACTGAGTAACCTATATGTAGGCCAAGCCAACTACAGTCTAGACAATCCTCAAACCTACCCCTTAGATCCAGAGGTGACAGTGGTCCAGGGAGCTCATAGACCTAGTGGACATGTCCCAGTAGAAGTGAAGATTTCATGAGGGTATGAGGGAGGAGGACAGCTGACTTCCACCTACACTTGACTTCCCAGTCAAGAGACCAACCTCTTTGGGGCTGAGTGCTGTGAGCTCAGAGAGGCACCACTCCATGGAAAAGGCCCTGCCTCCAATTCCCTGGATATGCTGTTTTCCAGAAAATAGCCCAACAGCAATGGATGAAGGCCCCAGGAATAAGGAAGCCAAAGTGGGGTCTGTGCTCCCAGGAAACAGACATTCCCAAAGCCATTGATTCATTATGTTAGTCCACACCCCAGGCTGTGCCTGAGAAGAGATCCCTGAAACCCCACACTTGTAGGAAAAGGCTCTAGACATCCAGGATGAAAGGGAAACTGGGGCTCACCCCCTTTCACTCAGGATCCCTGGAGAGGGGAAGAGGCAGGTGCAAAAGAAAGGGAAGGGAAGGGAGAGGCGGGGAAAAGAGGGAAGGCAAGGCATGGATGTTGATAAAAGCATTCAGAGGAACATCTTTCCCTTTTCCACCCCAAATATCAGCAATGTGGTGGAAATGCTGGCTAGAAAGTTAGTTGTGGTGGTAGCCCATGTAGATGGGAACCAGTAGAAGGGAAATTACATATGCCTAACACTTTCATTCAATGCAGTTTTGTTATTGTTCTGGGGGGGGGCTGGAGTTTGGGGGGTTGTGGTTTCTTTCAGCATCTGCTCTTTGCTGGCTCCGAGCTAGATCCTGGGCAATATAAATATAAAAGCAATTAAACCAAGTTTCCTGGCCTTAAAGAGCTCAGCCTAGTGAGTAAGGCAGGCACTGAAGGAAGTGATTACCATACGGTGAGGTGAATGCAGATAAAATGGTTTCTCAGCGCTGTGGAAATAGGGAGAATGCAGTGACTAACTCGGGGCTTGCGTGAAGATAATTCAGCAAAGCTTTAGAGGGGAAGCTGCGTATAGAAAAGCACAGAAATTCTTCTCTTCCTCTAGAGAGATCCATCTAGCTCCATGAGGCTCCCTGACCCCCCTTCCCTCCCCCGTCCCGTACGATCGATCCACTCCCCTTGCTGCATACACACCTCTCCTGTGAGAGGCTTTCCGCACCTTGTCACACAGTAAACACTCTGCCTCCTCCTAATATACTGTGAGCTCCTTTGCCTGCAAGGACCATGTTGTGCTCACGTTTGCACCTTTAGCACCTAGGCCATTGATGTAGAATGTTGTGTGTCAGGTCGTGGGTTGCTAATAAGTGTTTGTTGGAAGGAAAGAAGGAAGGAAGGAGGGAGGGAGGGAAAGAGGAACTGAACTTCTTAAACTTCCAGCACTTACCTCCAGAACCTCTGCCATCTCCTGTATTTGGTCTCCTTCCAGTACCGCCTTCTCCATGATTGTCTCCACGATTGTCCCTCTTTCCCACACACACTGCTAATTCTTGCCCCCCATCCATGCCTGCACTCCCCGCATCCATCCACACTCTCCCTTTCTCTGTTTCTCCTCCTTTTCCAGCCCCTTCCCACTTCCCGTCTTACCCCCCCAAGCCTTTGTGTCCTTTCCCCATCCTTCTCTCCCTAATTTCCCATTACTTTAATGGGGTCAGAGGTCTGATACAGATCATGAAAAGCAATGAAATGAGGGAAAGGATGAGCCCAGTGTAATTTGTTTCCAGTCTTCTTACGCCTTAGGTCAGTGAGGAGCAAAGAAGAACCCTGGCCCAGTGCCTCCACAGCCTTCATTCTCTGGGTTGCTGGCAGTGGGTAGACCGCAGTATCCAAGGATCACATGGCCAATCCATTTTGAAAGTTTCCAGCCCAAAGCAAGAGTCATGCAGAGCCCCTGCTCTGCTGAAAAAGAGCCCACCCAGTGAGCCCAAACTGTAGATCTCACGGGAATCACCCATCCCGGCCTCCTCACTTCACAGCTTAGGAAACCCAGGCACCAGAGAAATCAAGTGACTGACTCAAGGTCTCACAGCAAGTCACGACTGAGCCAAAACCAGAATCTGGTCTCCAGACAACTAGTGCAGTGTTTTTCCCACTACAGTGCATCGCCTCTGCCTGTGGCATACATTTCCTGCATGCCAGGATTGATGCAGCACACACACACACACACACACACACACACACACACACACACACACACACACACACACACACACACACACACACACACACACACACACACACACACACACACACACACACACACACACACACACACACAAGGGGTCATTCTTCCTGCAGAGAAATGCATCTAGTTATGGGGAGGAAAGTGACAGCTGCTTAATAGCAGCTCTGTGGGATGGTTCTGGACTTAGAATGTGGAATATTATCTCCCATTAATAAGTTAGAGGAGGCTCGGGGAAACAGAATGTAATTACCCAAACGGCTCTTTCTCCCAGATACCAAAACCAATTCTCCTGCCCTGGTGAATAATGCTGACGGGTCTTTTTTTTTTTTAACATCTTTATTGGGGTATAATTGCTTTACAATGGTGTGGTAGTTTCTGCTTTATAACAAAGTGAATCAGTTATACATATACATATGTTCCCATATCTCTTCTCTCTTGCATCTCCCTCCCTCCCACCCTCCCTATCCCACCCCTCCAGGCGGTCACAAAGCACCGAGCTGATCTCCCTGTGCTATGCGGCTGCTTCCCACTAGCTATCTACCTTACGTTTGGTAGTGTACATATATCCATGCCTCTCTCTCGCTTTGTCACAGCTTACCCTTCCCCCTCCCCATATCCTCAAGTCCATTCTCTAGTAGATCTGTGTCTTTATTCCTGTCCTGCCTCTAGGTTCTTCATGACATTTTTTTTTTCTTAAATTCCATATATATGTGTTAGCATACGGTATTTGTCTCTCTCTTTCTGACTTAGTTCACTCTGTATGACAGACTCTAGGTCTATCCACCTCATTACAAATAGCTCAATTTTGTTTCTTTTTATGGCTGAGTAATATTCCATTGTATATATGTGCCACATCTTCTTTATCCATGCATCCGCTGATGGGCACTTAGGTTGTTTCCATCTCCTGGCTATTGTAAATAGAGCTGCAATGAACATTTTGGTACATGACTCTTTTTGAATTATGGTTTTCTCAGGGTATGCCCCGTCTGAAAGCTGTCACCACTGCTAACAGCACGGGGACCTGTTTTGTCAATCTGGGGTGTGGATTTGAGGTGCATCAGTTTCCTGAGGGCTCCTGAGAGAGTCTTTCCATCAAGGAGGATCTGGGCAACTTTGCTCCTCAGCTTCTGACAGCGCAGCCTCCGGGAACCTCCCTCAGATGTGGCCGTTCTTCTCCACTTCTCCTGGCCTCTCACTGAGCCCCTGGCAGCCTCTTTGGTTCCAGGCCCCAGTGACAGGATGAGTAGAGAGCGGGGATTCAGAGAAACACTCTATCCTTGGAAGAACCAAGAACAAGTGGGCTTCCTACCACCCCTCTTTCAACAAACCTCATACACAAGCATCTCAACTATAAAGCACAAAATTTAAGCATATCTAATTCATCTCGTCAACCTAGAAATAACTTCTCCTCTTCTAAATGTCTGCAGGCTTTTATTTTTACCACCATTCTGGTACTTATGTTTTACCACAATTCCTTGTTATTTGTGCTCCTATCATATCTGCCCTAACACTGCTACTCTTAGAGGATAAGAGTCCATGAATCATCTCTGTATTTCCGCAGCACCAGACGCCTACCACAGAGCCGTACACATGGAAGATGCCCAATGAGTAAAACCTGAACATGAAGTCACTAACAAAAACACGTTCAATACATGGCTTTAGAGCAAAGAACCCACTGTGTGCAGGGGTGAGCCTTGTGTAGGAAGCGCTGGGTAATGTGTGTCCTTTGTACTTCCTACTCTGCAGAGGCCAGTAGGCCTCCCAGAGGCTAGACCTGAGATGGGGGAGGGTTGTGTGGCCAGCGCAGGACAGCGTACAGACTCTGCAGCAGCTCACTATGCAGAAAGAAAGGAAACGGAACCCACTCAGGCTCAAATGGAGACTGAGACAGAAGGCTCCCTCATGGCTGTGTGCCTCTGCCTTCCCGAGCAGAGTCAGTGGACGGCAGAAGGGCAGGAACACTTGAGAGAAGGTGGAAAAGCCACAACTCACGGCTTGTAAATCTGATCAGGCTTTCGGACTGTGGACACCCACTGCCCTGGACATGAGAAGGGAATTGAAACGCACATCTTCTTCCCCACGGCAATGTGGAAACATTTGGACAAAGTCTGCAAAGACGTAGGCACCACCAGAGGGCCGAGCTGCATCAACTCTGTGTCAGGTAGAATACAAGATGGAGAGAGGAGGGGACACGGTGGTGAGACCACCCAACCAGGCCGCCTGCTCGGGAGATGTGCGGTCTGGGGATGAGCTGGGTGGCGCTGGCCCCCTTCTGGGAGGTGAGCTGGCCGGTGCAGCCCACTAATGATACCGAGAGCCTGTATCAACCGAGTCTCTGGAAGTCCAACTAGAGAGTGTATTGATCCCAAAGTCACCCTCAGGTGGAACAGCCATAAATTACCCGTCAGCTTTTATTATGTGAGAGACTTTCACATCCTGAGAATTTGCCTTTCTCCCTTTGATTATCCTAATGAAATACCATGACTTGGCCCAACCCCAAGAAAACACCCAAAGAAGAGGGAACAGGATTTCTAGGCTAATTGACTAAGCTCCCCGCTGAGAAGGCTGGGACACCAGCCCTGCCAGGAACTCTGCTGCGGGGGCGGGGGGGACAGTCTGAAAGCCGTATAGCACAGCTTCAGTGGAGCTTGAAAGGGATGGAGGTTAGGATCTCGGTGCAGAGGAGCAATGGGTCAGCCTAAATAACCCCTCTGTCAAGGCATGGGGGACTGTCTGCAGTGCAAACCCTGATTTGATGATCCAGGGAAGACACCAGTCCCAGTCTGCATGACTGCCGATACTACAGTGCAAGTTGAAAGGCTCCTTTTAAATTCTGCTTTGGGCCATCCTTCTAGATATACTTAGAATATTTCTAATTGTTCATCCCTTAGTTGAAAAAGTCCTCTGCTGGAACCGTTTATTTATTAATTCCCCAAATACATATTAATCACCTAGGAATGTGCATAGTAGGGAATCTCTGATCCTCACAGAGCTTGTGCCGTCGTCAAGAAGAAGGATATATGACAACCAGTTATAACAGAATGAAATGCCACCGTGGGGGAAGCTGTGGAAACAGAGAAGAGCAGGTGACTCCAAACGGGAGAGGTGGCATCAGTGCCTGCCTCTCTCTGAGACCACACACCATTGATTTTATGGAGATGCAGATGAGAAGCTGTGCAGAGAGGTGGGCACCCACGAGTAGAGTAAATCCGCATTCAGGTAGAACTGGTGAACAATCGACTTTCCCGATGCTTGAGCAAAATTAAGATCGAAATGGTTCCTCCGGAGCCCTTAGAAGAATTTGCTTTCAGCCGGACTGCTTCCTGGGGGCCAAATGCCGGGAGACTTTTGTTCTTATCTGGAGACAGACAAGACGGAGAGCCCTACATGGTAGGCTGATTCCCTAACGTTCCTCCTGAGGCTCAAATATTTATCTGAGTAAGGGATCTTCATCTTTACTTTTCACCTTGGACTAAAACATTTATTAAAAATTATAGAGTTTGGTTAGTCTTATCAGTCATCATTCAGAGAATTAAAGTTCCAAATAAATAGGATAAAATATCTTCTGAATACATTGCTTAATTCAAAGAACAAAGCCTATCGTTGGATTTTTTCCTACATTTCTGTAAGGTGTTCATCACACACACACACACACACACACACACACACACACACACACACAACTTCAGAGATACCTTGACAAACTCGGTATCATATCGGTTAAGAACTCTGGCTCTGCAGTCTGACATTCTGGGCTCAAGTCTCCATCCTGCTATTTACTGGCAGTGTGAACTTGGTCAGTTCCTTTTCTTCTCTTAGTCTCAACTTATCCATCTGTAAAATACTGATAATAATAGTACTTATCTCATAGAGATGCTGAGTGGAGTAAATAAGGAATTGTATATTCTGGCCTTAGCACAGTGATTAGTACATCAGGAGGTTTGATAACTAGTAATTATTGGATTATAAAGACCCAGGAAATGACCAAGCCAATGAGATATCATTAAGCATCTCAGAAATCAAGGGGATAGTTCCTGAGATACACCGTCGACCACCACATGTAAGAAGAGCACTCTTTCTGCCCACCCTTCCAGGAGACCCTGCTAAGTCAGCCTGCAGATTCTGCAAAGGGGAATTGTTAACAGAAAAGAACACGCCAGGTAGAGTCCCAGCCAGAGCTTGGCACTTTACACGGGGTACTTTTTAATTTTTTTTAATTTTATTTTATTTATTTATTTTTTATACAGCAGGTTCTTATGAGTTATCCATTTCATACATATTGGTGTACATGTCAGTCCCAATCTCTCCATTCATTCCACCACCACCACCCCCTCCCCCCCACTTTCCCCCCTTGGTGTCCATACGTTTGTTCTCTACATCTGTGTCTCTATTTCTGCCTTGCAAACCGGTTCATCTGTACCATTTTTCTAGATTCCACATATCTGTATTAATATACGATACTTGTTTTTCTCCTTCTGACTTACTTCACTCTGTATGACAGTCTCTAGGTCCATCCACATCAATGCTCCATTTCTCCAGCGTCGGGAAATTCGACTGTTCACCGGTTCTACTTGAATGCGGATTTACGCTACTCGTGGTGCCCAATTTCATTCCTTTCTATGGCTGAGTAATATTCCATTGTATACACATACCACATCTTCTTTATCCATTCATCTGTCAATGGGCATTTAGGTTGCTTCCATGACCTGGCTATTGTAAATAGTGCTGCAATGAACATTGGGGTGCATGTGTCTTTTTGAACTGTGGTTTTCTCTGGGTATATGCCCAGTAGTGGGACTGCTGGGTCATATGGTAATTCTATTTTTAGTTTTTTAAGGAACCTCCATACTGTTCTCCATAGTGGCTGTATCAATTTACATTCCCACCAACAGTGCAAGAGGGTTCCCTTTTCTCCACACCCTCTCCAGCATTTGTTGTTTGTGGATCTTCTGAGGGATGCCCATTCTAACTGGCATGAGGTGATACCTCATTGTAGTTTTGATTTGCATTTCTCTAATAATTAGTGATGTTGAGCAGCTTTTCATGTGCCTCTTGGCCATCTGTATGTCTTCTCTGGAGATATGTCTCTTTAGGTCTTCTGCCCATTTTTGGATTGGGTTTTTTGTTTTTTTAATATTGAGTTGCATGAGCTGTTTATATATTTTAGAGATTAAGCTTTTGTCCATTGATTCATTTGCAAATATTTTCTCCTGTTCCGAGGGTTGTCTTTTCATCTCATTTATAGTTTCCTTTGCTGTGCAAAAGCTTTTAAGTTTCATTAGGTCCCATTTGTTTATTTTTATTTTCATTACTCTAGGAGGTGGGTCAAAAAAGATCTTGCTGTGATTTATGTCAGAGAGTTCTTCCTATGTTTTCCTCTAAGAGTTTTATAGTATCTGGTCTTACATTTGGGTCTTTAAACCATTTTGAGTTTATTTCTGTGTATGGTGTTAGGGAGTGTTTTAATTTCATTGTTTTACATGTAGCTGTCCAATTTTCCCAGCACCACTTATCGAAGAGATTATCTTTTCTCCATTGTATATCCTTGCCTCCTTTATCATAGATTAGTTGACCATGGGTACATGGGTTTATCTCTGGACTTTCTATCCTGTTCCATTGATCTATATTTCTGTTTTTGTGCCAGTACCATATTTTCTTGATTACTGTAGCTTTGTAATATAGTCTGAAGTCAGGGACTCTGATTCCTCCAGCTCCATTTGTTCCCTCAGGATTGCTTTGGCTATTCGGGGTCTTTTGTGTCTCCATACAAATTTTAAGATCTTTTGTTCTAGTTCTGTAAAAAATGCCATTGGTAATTTGATAAGGATTGCATTGAATCTATAGATTGCTTTGGGTAGCATAGTCATTTTCACAATATTGATTCTTCCAATCCAAGAACATGGTATATCTCTCCATCTGTTTGTTTCCTCTTTGATTTCTTTCATCAGTGTCTTATAGTTTTCTGAGTACAGATCTTTTACCTCCTTAGGCAGGTTTATTCCTAGGTATTTTATTCTTTTTGTTGCAATGGTGAATGGGAGTGTTTCCTTAATTTCTCTTTCTGATCTTTTGTTGTTAGTGTATAGGAATGCAGGAGATTTCTGTGCCTTGATTTTGTATCCTGCAACTTTACCAAATTCACTGATTAGCTCTAGTAGTTTTCTGGTAGCACCTTTAGGATTCTCCATGTAGATTATCATGTCATCTGCAAACAGTGACAGTTTTACTTCTTCTTTTCCAATTTGGATTCCTTTTATTTCTTTTTCTTCTGTGATTGCTGTGGCTAGGAGTTCCAAAACTATGTTGAATAATAGCGGCGAGAGTGGACATCTTTGTCTTGTTCCTGATCTTAGAAGAAATGGTTTCAGTTTTTCACCATTGAGAATGATGTTTGCTGTGGGTTTATTGTATGTGGCCTTTATTATGTTGAGGTAGGTTCCCTCTATGCCCACTTTCTGGAGAGTTTTTATCATAAATGGGTGTTGAATTTTGTCAAAAGCTTTTTCTGCATGTATTGAGATGATCATATGGGGGTTTTTTGTTTTTGTTTTTTTCTTTGCATTACGTGGGCCTCTCACCATTGTGGCCTCTCCCGTTTTGGAACACAGGCTCCAGACACGCAGGCTCAGTGGCCATGGCTCACGGGCCCAGCCGCTCCGCGGCACGTGGGATCTTCCCGGACCGGGGCATGCACCCGTGTCCCCTGCATCGGTAGGCAGACTCTCAACCACTGCACCACCAGGGAAGCCCGATCATATGGTTTTTATTCTTCAATTTGTTATTATGATGTGTCACATTGATTGATTTGCATATATTGAAAAATCCGTGAATGCCTGCAATAAATCCCACCTGATCATGGTGTATGATCCTTTTAATGTGCTGTTGGATTCGGTTTGCTAGTATTTTGTTGATGATTTTTGCATCTGTATTCATCAGTGATATTGGTCTGTAATTTTCTTTTTTTGTAGTATCTTTGTCTGGTTTTGGTATCAGGGTGATGGTGGCCTTGTAGAATGCGTTTGGGCGTGTTCCTTCCTCTGCAATTTTTTTGGAAGAGTTTGAGAAGGATGGATGTTAGCTCTTCTCTAAATGTTTGCTAGAACACATGGGGTACCTTGAACATTCCAGAGCGCAGGGAGAACTGGGAGGTTGGCACAGCACTCACCTATGACCAGGAGGACAGGATGAGTTTTGAATCTGGCCATGGTATGACCCTAAATAGCAAAGGCACCTGCCGTGAAAGTTTGCCAAGATTGCTGAGACTTCAGAAATAATATAACTGATTTTCTAGAAGCTAAAATCAGTGACCTCTTCTCCCTGGAAGAGCCACCCAAGTCTTCAAAGAAGAACCATCTGAGCTGGGCCTTGCCAGGGGGTAGAACTTGGACAGAGAGATGTGGAGGGTGATCCAGGTGAGGGGACAGTGAGAACAGTGTTGAGGAGGGAATGAGGGCAAAGCACTCTCATCCACCTCGTCACCATTAATCAGAGCCGACCCATATTTAGTCCTGGCCAGGTACCAAACCTTGTGCTAGGCCTTTAGATGGGTTATCTTATTATGCTCACCCGAACCCACATGGTAGCTCATTATCCCAATATATATATTTTTAATTTATTTATTTTTATTTTTGACTGCCTTAGGTCTTTGTTGCTGCGCACGGGCTTTCTCTAGTTGTGGCGAGTGGGGGCTACTCTTCGTTGCGGTTTGCAGGCTTCTCATTGGGTGGCTTCTCGTTGCAGAGCACAGGCTTTAAGCTCATGGGCTTCAGTAGTTGTGGCACGCAGGCTCAGTAGTTGTGGCTCGCGGGCTCTAGAGCGCAGGCTCCATAGATGTGGCGCACGGGCTTAGTTACTCCGCGACATGTGGGATCTTCCCAGACCAGGGCACAAACCTGTGTCCCCTGCACTGGCAGGTGGATTCTTAACCACTGCACCACCAGGGAAGTCCTATCCCAATTTTAATACAGAGAATTGGAGATGCTGAGGCTTTCATTAGAGCTAATATATAAGAACAAAGTGACAACCACGGTCCTGACTAAACCTTTTCATTCAATTCGATGGGGAAAAGGCCTGGGGCTTGCTTAGGAAACTGTGACTAGTGGAGGTGGCTGAAGGTCCTGAGGGTGGGGTTGGGAGTTTTTGAGGAAAGTTAGACTTGGGGCAGTCCAGGGAGTGTTACAAATGGTGGGGAAGGCTTCAGGCACTAATAGGTTTCAGTTCCTATCCAGGAACCTGGAAGAGTCTTTACCCTCAGCTGCACTCAGGTCTCTCCTTCCCTGTCCAAGGCAGCCCAGAATAAACAGCACCCAGCAGCTGCACAGGAGCCCATGCTGTGTGCAGAGCCCAGATGGTGTGCTTGATTTTCTTTATTTATTTAGGTGTCATTTTTATCATGATTGAGTGATTCCACCACCCCAGTGGGTCTGCTCAGTCTCCTGTCCCAAAATCAGACAGGAGGAGTGTAGCAAGCTTGGGGTTTCTGAAGTATACTTATCACTCATTGATTGAGCCAACTCTGAGCAAGCAGTTTCTACTAAATTGAGAACCAGGGGTAGCAAAATGCAGGAGGGTGGAAGGGAATACTCAGGTCCCTCGATTAATACTTTAGTGAAAATGTTAATTTTCTAATATTTTTTTACCTGGGAGTTTTTTCCCCCAAGTTAAATCTAATGTAAAGAAGCAAAAGAGTGAGAGTTAAAGATGAATGGATAAAGAAGATGTGGCACATAGGTACAATGGACTATTACTCAGCCATTGAAAGAAACAAAACTGAGTTATTTGTAGTGAGGTGGATGGACCTAGAGTCTGTCATACAGAGTGAAGTAAGTCAGAAAGAGAAAAACAAATACCGTATGCTAACACATATATATGGAATCTAAGGAAAAAAATGGTCCTGAAGAACCTAGGAGCAGGACAGAATAAAAACACAGACGTAGATAATGGACTTGAGGTCATGGGGAGGGAGAAGGGTAAGCTGGGATGAAGTGAGAGAGTAGCAATGACATATGCACACTACCAAATGTAAAATAGATAGCCAGTGGGAAGCAACCGCACAGCACAGGGAGATCAGCTTGGTGCTTTGTGACCACCTAGAGGGGTGGGATAGGGAGGAGATATGGGGATATATGTATACGTATAGCTGATTCACTTTGTTATACAGCAGGATCAAACACAACAATGTAAAGCAATTATACTCCAATAAAGATGTTAAAAAAATAAAAAATAAATTAAGAAAAAAAAGATTGAGAGTTAAAAGTCAGACTGCCTGAATTCAAATCCTGGTTCCATCTTTACTAGCTGTGTGATCTGCAGTGAGTTACTTGACCTCTCTGAGCCTCATTTTTTCATCTGCAAAAAGGCAGTTACTAATACTACCTACTGTTAGGGTCATAAGGAGATAAAGTGGGTCAATACTTGTAAAACCTCAGCACAGAAGCTGGCACATGTTTAGTGCTCAGTAAAGGTCAGCTGCTATTAGTCTGTGGAATGAACAAAAGCAGGGCTGCCCGGGTTGCATGGGGACTGAGGGGCCTGCAGTTCTGCCCCTTCAGCCTCCACCCACACTCTCCATGCAGGCTCTCGTGGTCCCTCTGGGGGCCCTGGGCAGTGGTGAGCCAGCACATGTTTAACAACTGCCTCTCCAGAGGGGTAGGAGAGAGGGGGCCCTGATTTTAGCATTTGTCAGTTTCTGTAGTGCAGACATTCTCATGGCCAATTTTAAAATACCACCCTGAGGTGACTGAACATGGACTTGGGAAGAGATGCAGGCACACGATTGGCTCCGGCACACCACTGGACCTAGGGCTCTGAGGAGCCTGGTGCAGAGCCCAGGGAGTCTTACTCCCCTCCTGGCTCTGGCTTTGTATATCCCACCTCAGGGTAACCCAAACTTTGGAGCTAAGCTTCCCCTAATGTTGGGCAAACATCAGGAATGGGCAGAGTATGGAGCAAGAAGAAAAAGGCTTGGAGAGTTCAGGGTCTTAGTTTTATGCCTAATCCAAAAGGCAATGTGTCTGACAGTTCAGTGATTCTTAATTAGATGAGATTGAATCAGCAGAACTGCTTCTGTGGCTTAAAGGATTTCCCTTCGAGTGCAGCCATTCAATTACTGCCAGGGCCCATTGGGCAACAAGCCTCAGCTGAGGGATGAGAGCACGGCATAATGGTGTGCATTGCAGAGGCCTGGAAGGGTGGTGTGTGTGTGTGCGCGATGTGAGAGCACCTCACCTCTGCCCCTATGAGGCAGGGATAATTAAATCCTCTGAGTTTCAGTTCTTCTATGTCTAAAATTGCGATAAGGAGGAGAAAGGATAAAGAGGAAGATAAAGAGTTGGCCCGGTGTCCCGTGCACCCCTGATGGGATGCTGCTGTCGCCTTGCTCTGCTAAAGAGCTGCCGCTTAACCTCAGCTGGAACGTGGCCCAGAATGGCTGCCTCGGCCCCAAATCCACCCCAGGACCCTTCAGCTGAGCCCTCACAGGCAACCAGCACTGCCTCAGTCTCAAATTCTGAAGAAAGCCATCTGACTGGCCCAGATAGACCTTTCAAGCAAGGGCAACTAAACAACGGGTGCTCAGCTAGCCTGTGGTGGGGCTGCCCTTCAGTTTTGGCCAGGAAGGGGTCATACAGCATGGAGAGAACGCAGCCACTTAAGGCACGACAGACTCCTTTAGAGCCAGTGCCGGTAGCAGCCTCTCTTCAACCTCCTGCCTTCCTTGGACACGTGTCCAGTCTTTTGTGGCCCCTACATACTCAGATAAAATTCTGAAAGACCTTGTGGCTGGCACATGAGACCACCGGAAGGTCACACAAAAGGTGCAGGTGTTAGTGGGAGGATAATGTGGGACGTTTGAGCTGCAAGTGAAGGAAGTGCCTCTGTCTCAGAGTTGAGGCTCTCCTGCAAATAGGGACCAAATGGTTGTCCTTTGTTCAAAGTTTCAGCATTTGTCCCTTTCTCTCCCTCACTTTGAGTCTCACTATCCTAATCAGGGAAAAAGCAGTGAAGATGTTTTCCTTGTGGAGTGTTTATGAAGAATTTCGCAGCGTCTGTATGCATTAGGTTGAATCATATGAAATTGTGGTGTTCGTGGGTCCAAAATGGTCCATTGTAGGCAATTTCAACCTAGTAGGAAGCGTTCAATAAATATTTTCCCTTGAGCCCCTCACTTCACCATGACTTCCTCCACCCGAAAATACGGAAGCCTCAGCACTCTGCCCTCGGGTCCCTTACAGCTCAACACAAGTGTGAGCACAACACCTCTCCCTGGTGTGCAGACGGGCGGCTTCAGCTCAGACAGCGTCTTGTAAACCCCTGCGCTCTGCCCTCTAGAGATGGGGCCTGGCTGTGCGTGGTGCCAGACCCAGACTCGGCAGCACAACAAGAGCTCTGTGCTCTCAGGCTGGAAAGTTCCAGAGATGAGTCTTCAATCAGGTTTTGTTTTGTTTCTCCTCTCTTTCCTGGAATTTGGAGTAATTGCAAATGTAAATACAGAAAAAGGTGAAAAATTGACGGTTGATTGATAGGGAAGAACAATGCCCCCAACTCGTTACCCTCCCTTGGAGCAGCCCTCTGCCAGCCCAGTAGCTCTTCTCAGCCCCTGTGGCCCAGCCGGGCCTGGTGAAGGAGGTGGGCCACGGAGGAAAGGGAGGTCGCTGAGGCAGAACCCGTAAGATGCCGGCCTGGGGGCCAAGTCAACCCCTAACGTCAGGGGACTCAGGACTAGCCCCTCCCCTCAGATTCCTCATCTGCAAGATGATCAATCAGTCAGGTGTGCTCTCACTCCAGTTCAGCATCAGTGATGTCTGAGACAGGGGTGCCTATGGTCAGATACCCTGGAATGAGAGGGGCAGCCAGGTGAGCCCTGTGCCAACTGTGATGCTGAATGAGTGGTCCCTGCCCATTCACTCCCGCTCCCTTGACCCTTCTCACCTTTCTCCCTTCCCAGAGACGCCCTCCCTCAGGCACCGTTGAGCTCTGCCCCCTCCCCACAGCCCCTATTCCTCACTGTCCCCCAGACAACACCTTCTGACCTCTCCTCTCCCTCCTCTTACCCATCACCGTCCCGGTGCCTTGGGGTCACTGCTCTACAGATGGATCTGAGGTGCCCGACTTGCTCAGCGCTGATTAATTCGTCAGCATCGCTATCTCACATAACCCTTCTGGGCCTCAGTTTCCCCAGTTGACCTGCTGTTTCCTGTGCCTTCGCTTGAGCACGTTCACGATCGCCACCTGGCACACACGTGACTTTGGGGGCGATATGGGAGAGCAGGGCTGGGGCGCGGCCCTCACGCTGTACCCCCCTCGGGACCTCGTGGTCCACTACAGCTGGAGACTTGTTCGCGGCGTTCCCGCAGGCATCGCCGGCCACCCCGTGGCTTTTAAAGCATCTCCGCCTTTCCTCCTTACCTACATTCCACAACTGATAACAGTAATAAACCTGTACCCCTCGTGAGGCTGACCAAGGGCTTTCACACACGGCACTGCCTTTGCTCTTCCCCACACTCCTTATTGTGTCCGGGTTACCAGTGGAGGAGGTGAGGGCGCAGATAGACGTGAAGTGGAATGGCTACCGGTCGGCACACTGGAACACAGACGGCTGACTTCTAGCCCCCTGCCCTCTCCATAATACTGCACCACCTTGCTCTTCCACCTGTAGAGGCTAGAAGAAGAGATGGTGGCCGCAAACGTTGGGGCGATGACAGGGCTGGCTTCGCTGGGGCCAGGCCTCAGGAGGTTCTGAATTCCCAGGGCTACGCGGTCCCCAGCAGGAGAGTTCTTGGCTTTTA